>NC_138378.1:55372493-55427267 GCF_054177405.1 Leptonychotes weddellii
GAAATGCTGTGAGATATCTTTGATAACAGATATCCTGAAAGAGAAGCGTTTGTTTATTTGCATGATAGGGTCACTTATTATACAAAAACTCACCAGCTTGCTTTTCTTTCCCCTCCTGCCCTCCCTCCAGCCCCCCTCTGAGGAAAATAAACAGTGTCATAATGATTTTGGTAAATAGAATTCTTTTTAAAGCCACCTGATCATGGGGAGATATTCTGAGAAGATTCTGGGATTTAGTTTAGTGTTGGTGTGTGGAAAAAAAGACATCACGTCACGTGGTGAAGAGATTTCTCAGGGGTTAAGAATAAACGTGTTTTGATCCCTTCAGATTCCATCGTGTTGCCATACTTGTTGTTATTTACTTTTAAAGGAAAGGTTACGGTGGAATGTTGATTTCCTTTAGGCTGCCAGGCGTCTGTGACGTGGCGTGAAACGGAGAGTCTTTTAGTTCTTTTTGTAGATTGTATCAGACAAGTTTGTGAATAAAACATTTTCAGTGTAATGTGTTTATTGGCTCAGACAGAACTAGAAATAATTCTGAAGCAAGCAAGCAAGCAAGCAAGCAAGCAAGCAACATGTACCAAAGTTCTCGGTGTTTTTCTCCTCTTGTGCTCATGTCAGGGTTTCTTTTTATTTATTGCTATAAAGTGTCCTTTGTCCTTGAGGATGTTGAATAGACTTCTTTCAAAAGTTATCAGAGACCGGTCTGATAAATCAGACGAGAAATTAGGAACATCTGAGTTATTTTCTAAGATGGGTTAATGAAGAGCTGAGGATTTGCATTTTCTTTTAAAGACCTAATGAGCAAGCCAAACAGTTGAGGGAGGAAGGCTCGCAGGCTGTCACATTGTGATTTATCAGAAAGCAGAAGGGAAAATTTGATACAGACAAGATTCCAAGCTGTGGCTTACTCGAAATGTGTTAACTTTTTTGAAAACAAGTGTGCAATCCTTGGCCTTTTACAAGAAAAAGTATGGCTTGAAAACCTCATACCATGTCCTCAGCCCTTAAACATTTAGCTCCATCAACGGCCCTTTGACAGAGAAAGAAAAACTGTTTTGTCTACACTCAGAAAATATTGCTTCCTAAACTACTGGAAACTACATTTGTATTTTCAGCCCTGAATTGAATTGAATTGCGATTACTAAGACCTTTTAAATAAGAGGCTTTTTCTTTACTGCTTAAAAAAAGAAGCTTGTCATCACATTGTCCTATAAGGAGGGAAGCCTCAGTTTTGAAATGATTTGTAAGTTTGAGGTCCTTAGAACTATCACCTTGAATTTGGAGCTGTGGTTAAATTGGTGAAAGGATGGGAGTGCAGGGATGGAGCTACATTTCTCTGTGTTCTTGGAAAATTTCTCGAATGGGGAAGAGGCCCAGAGCTTCTTCACTTTGGAAGCAGGAGCTCCCTCCTGCCCTTTCCAGCGTGATGGGGGTCAGGAGGACCGCACACAGGAACAGCCAGGGAGGGTCTAAAAACCCTCTACATCCTCCCCACCAAGCCCTGAGTGCTGTAAATATTTCAGGCTATTTGCATCACAATTTCTGGAAATTGTGTTGGAACTTTTAAATTTTATCTATTTAATAACGATTTTTTTTTACACTTCCTACTCATAAAAAATGTTTACGGGCTCTTTTGTGCTTTATATTTGTTATGAAAATGTGAAAATATACCGTGTTGAATTTTCGTGAAAGATATTAGGTCGCTATTCTCTGGTCTCCACTGTTAGAATTATTATTATTAAGGTGAAATTCATATAATATAAAATTAACCACTTCAAAGTGTACGATTCAATGGCACTTACTACATTCACAATATTGTGTCTGTAGGTTGTTTTTTCGGTTATATTTTCTCCCAGTTGTAGAATCACCAATAAGTCCTTGTTGAAGAGTTGTTAAATACCTATATTCACTCAACAAACATTTATGGAACAGATTTTTCCAAGAATGGTGCTAGGCTAAGCTCTGTTGTGGGTTATAAAGATGAAAAGAAATTGTCATGCCCTCAAGACATTTTTTTTTTTAATCATTAGACATGTGCTACTTTAGTCAGGGAATGCTTACTGATTTTATTAATAAACTTTATTCAGCCCACAGAGTTTTAGCATCCCAAAACATCAAGAGTTGCTTGATATTTCTCGGCAACATTAGCCAGTATCATCAGACTACAAGAGGTTGAGACTATTTACTGTACTATTTTTCTCAGAGTGTTAATTCTACCACTTTCTAGCTGTGTGCCTTTTGGCAAGTTACTTCTCTGCTCTGAACCTGGATCCTTTCTGCAGAAACAATAGGGCTGCCTTGCATAGTCCCCTGTGAGGATCAGCAGTAGTTTGATGCTAAATCACATCCTCCGTGCTCAATAAATCATTAATGGCTAAGACAAATACAAACATCAGTCCGGCTTGCCATGCCTTTCAACCAAAGAACAGAGTCTGACATTCTACAAGGGAAAACGAAGTGCCTTTTGGTGTGAGTTTTGCAAATCATAAAGCATCAAATTAATGTATGGTAGTGTGTGTGACGTCTGGGGAGATAATTTTAAAGCTCTCAATGGAGGGAGGGAGGGAGGCTTCAGGATTAGTATTTTGAATGGGAATGTCTAGAATGTGTAGTTTTGACTGTTGAATACCATCTCTCGCTGCCACTGAAAGCTTACAAATATCACCTGAAAAATTATTTCAATTTGCCATCGGACTGGAACCATCAATTTACACCTGAAATGTGTCAAAATGTTGGGTATCTCTATAATGATAAAAATGATTGGAATTGCCATGTTTAATTAAAATGTTAATCCACTGTCATCTTACATGATCTCTATTTATAGAGAATTTTCTATTTGCTGTTAGGATATTTTATTATTAAATGAAAACCCTGCTGTTTAGCCAATGGCTGGTGCTAACTCAAGGAGGAGGTGACAGTCTGCTAGGGGTGAGGAGAGGTGACCCCTTCATCAGGAGAGTGTCTCTTATAGTTGAAGGAGTGATTGCAGGGGAGCTGGAAAGACCACCCGGTCTCTAAATCTTCCCAGCCTGCTCCTTGATGTTTAAAATCTTTTAACAATAGATGTGGCTAAAATGCAAATGCTTTTCGGAAAAGGAACACAAAAGTTCGAATTCACAAAAAGATGCAAAATGCCAGATACCCAGCCCTTTTCTGAGGGTGGAAGGTTTGAAGGGTACAACATGGGAGGAAGGAAATTATCTTCACTGAATTTGTAATTTTACTAAAATTGACCATGAATCAGAAGAAAACTTCCAGGGGGTTTGGGGAGGGGAAGGGGAGCCTGAAATGTTGATCTTAGGAAATGATATTATCTCTGCTTTCTTGTCCAGAGGATGATTGGGTACAGGACCAGTCTCTGTTGAGGTACAAAAGCAGATCTCAGAGTCTGTATTCAAGATCCTTGGAAAGGACTCCGAATAACTACAAATGCCCCTGCTTGGTGTGGTCGCCATCTCAGACTGGATTCAGCCCATCTCGCCTGGGTTACTTGCCCAACCAGCCTTCCTGTATGACTCTTCCAGGGCTGGAGGGATGTCTCCTTCATAAATCTTCCTTCTCTCCATCTCTTGATCATCATCTTGACCCTAACCAAGCCCTCCCCACCCGTGCGGACTTAGCTCCTGGTTTCTCCTCCCCATTCATTGGTCAGCTTCTGGCCCCTCCTCCCCAGCTGTTGGTGACCTGCCCCTCAGACGCTAAGCTCCTGATCCTCTGGATACACCTTCTGGAGTGATTTGCTTTCTCCTTCATAACCCATCACTTCCTGGGATGGTGGCTCCCCGATTGACACATTCCACCCACTTCCCACATAAGCCTTTGCCCTGGCAGCCCTGTGTGTATCATCGATGCTTTCTTCGCTGGCCTGCAGGACAGCTCCATAGCAGGTGGTATTGAAGCGCTACGACCTTAGGACGGTACTGCTTTACAGGAGCCGCTGGCCCTGGGAAGCTGCCAGAGAGCCCTGCCTTTCCTATAGCTTCTGTCTGTCCTGCTTAAAGGTTCTTCCTCCATCTCCTTCAGCCCAATTCTGCTCAAGGAATACCTCCTCTGTGATGCCCTCTCTAACCTTTTTAGTCTTATCTGGAGAGTGACTTTTTAAATTTTTTTTTAAGATTTATTTATTTATTAGAGAGAGAGAGCACACACTCACAAATATGTGGGAGGGGCAGAGGGAGAGAATCTCAAGCAGACTCCCCACTGAGCGGAGAGCCTGCCTTTGGTCTCAATCCTACCACCCATGAGATCATGACCTGAGGGGAAATCACAAGTTGGTCGCTTAACAACTGAGCCACCCAGGCGCACCCCCCACTTTTTTTTTTTTTAAGATTTATTTATTTATTTGAGAGAGAGGGAAAGAGCGAGAGAGCACAAGTGGGGGGAGGGGCAGAGGGAAAGGGACAAGCAGACTCCCAGCTGATCAGGGCTCAATCCCAGGACCCTGAGATCACCACCAGAGCCAAAATCAAGAGTCGGCTACCCAACTGACTGAGTCACGCGGGCGCCCAAATACCCTTTTTTTTTTTCAATTATAAAAATATATGACATAAAATTTACCATTTAAACCATTTTTTAAAAGATTTTATTTATTTATTTGACAGAGAGACACAGCAAGAGAGGGAACACAGGCAGGGGGAGTGGGAGAGGGAGAAGCAGGCTTCCCGCCGAGCAGGGAGCCCGATGCGGGGCTCGATCCCAGGACCCTGGGACCATGACCTGAGCCGAAGGCAGACGCTTAACGACTGAGCCACCCAGGCGCCCCCACGTAAACCATTTTTTAAGTGTACAGTTTGGTGGCATTCAGTACACATCCACCATAGTGTGCAACTGTTACCACCATCCATCCCTAGAACTTTTTCATCATCCCAAACAGAAACCCTGTATCCATTAAACAAGGACTCTCTTTTCCCTTGTCCTTTGGAGCCTCTAATTCACTTTGTGTCTTTATAAATTTGACTACCCTTGATACCTCATATAAATGGAATCATATCATATTTGTCCTTTTGTGTCTGGCTTCTTTCACTTAGCATAATGTTTTCCGGGTTCATCCATGTTGTTAACAAGTGTCAGGATTTCATTCCTTGTTGAGCCTGAATAATATTCCATTGTGTGCATCTGTCACATTTTCTTTGTCCATTTGTCTATGGTGGCCATTTGGGTTGTTTCCACTTTTTGGCTACTGTGAATAATGCTGCTATGAAACACTGGTGCACAAGGGTCTGTTTGAGTCCATGCTTTCAATTCTTGAGGTCTCTAGCTAGACATAGAATTGCTGGATCATATGGTAATTTTATGTTTACCTTTTGAGAAACTGCCAAAGAGAAATCATTTTTATGACACCTTTATGTGACGCTTTATGGTTGACCAAATGCTGGATGTTCGTTAGCTTCTCAGAGCAAGCCTGTGAGACAGACACTGTAATGAACACCACTTCTATGCCGGTGAAGAAAATGAAGTTCAGAGAGGTTCAGTGACTTGACCAGGGTAACGCAACACATTGATGGGGACTTTGGCCTTAAAACAAAATTGTGTGGCTATGGTGCCCATAGGCTTTCTGATGCTGTGTGACACACCCCAGGGTTCCCTCATGGCTTTATCCCTACAACTAAAATGAGCCTTAAGGCACATGTCTTGACTCCCAGACTGTCAACCTCAAGGGTGCTGTGTCATGGTTATTTTTGTCTCTCTAATACGTACTGGGTCTGGTACATGATAGGTTCTCAATGAATGTCAGTTGAATGGATAAATGAATGAATGGGTTCTTGATGGAGAGGGAGGTGAAGAGAGGGAGGTGCCGCAACAGAGAAATGGTCAAGAGAGCCTCATGGTACCTTCGTATTTTGCCCCAGACATGTAAGCAGAGTGGTGTCTCTGTCCTAGCGGTGATCTCTGCTCCCTCACTCATCTGAAATGTCATTTCTTGCTCTAATTTTCCTGGCCCTGGACATTCTTGATCATGATGATTTGATGGTCACTTCTTCTCTATCTCTCCAGCCAGACTGTAGGCTCCCTGAGGTCAGGCTTAGGTCTATGACCCCAGCATTGAACACAGTGCCAGGCACAGAGTAGGTGTTTGGTATGTCGTTATTGACCGAATGAATTTTGCAGTGAAAGCGCCTCAGGAAGTTGCCCCTCTTTCCTTATTCATGCATGAGTGGAAGAGTTGTCAGATAGAATACAGGATGCCCAGTTAAATTTGAATTTCAGATAAACAATGAGCACTTTTCTTTAATATAATACATGCTTCTGCTAAAAAATTATTCATTGTCTATCTGAAATTGACATTTAACTGGGTGTCCTGTATTTTTATTTGCTAAACTGGCAACACTGGTCACTAGTTACTTTGTATTGCTTGTTGTCACATCATCGAAATCCTCAGAACTGTTAAGGTGAGAGTAGGAAACTGGTTTTTCCAGAGCTGAATTGCCAATTATCTTCTAGTCTTAAAAATGCAAATGGGTGCATTTTTTTCCTGAATGGAAATAATCCTACACCTGCAGCAATTTCATTCCCATTTGAAATTGTAGTTTCTGCATCCTCTCAGATAGCTCTGCTCTGACGTCAAAGTATTTCAAGTGTCTACTCTGGCTTTGGCTAATCCTGGCACCCAAGCCATTCACTCTGTATGTGCCTGTGGTCATTTGAAACATTCCCGGAAGGCTGACATATAGGCGTCTCGCTCATGGGCAGGCTAACTATTCTGATGTGTGGAATTTTCTTTAAAGATTTTTAAATTTATTTTGAGAGAAAGAAGAGTGGGGAGAGGGGCAGAGGGAGAGGGAGAGAGAGAATCTCAAGCAGACTCCTTGCTGAGCACGGAGCCCGACGTGGGGCTCGAACTCACAACCCTGAGATCATGACCCCATCCAAAATCAAGAGTCAGCTGCTTAACCAACTGAACCACCCAGGCACCCCTGATGTGTGGAATTTATTACCCTCATACTTCTGAAGGTTCTTCTGGGTTTGACTGTTCTATAATCCAGAACTTCCAGCATGACACCTAATTAGGGACGTGACTTGGTTTCCCCATAAGCCTGTTTTTAGTTGTGGCTCTGGCAGAAGACATTCTCTAATCTCCCCAACGGTCCACCCGAGTTCACCTGAGTGAGAGCGCTGGGATCAGTTCTCTTCACCAGATGTACCTCACACTTCCTGGAATGAAGGAGGCGCAGAGGATCCAGGTGGGGAGCACAGCCACTGACTTCTTGACCAGGATGGCGTCTGCTGGGTCTGGGGAGCTAGGGGCTGAGGCCAAACTGGGGGGAAGGTGGGGGCTGCAAGAAAAGACCAAGAGAAGAAATGAGAATCTTACATGGTTATCCGCCTAAGTACTGAATTATAACAGCCCTTGCTGCTTTTCTAACTCGCCTCGTATAATCTTGCCAGGATGCAGTTACTTACGCGTCTGCCGATTTAGGGAATTTTTTTTTTTTAAACATTAGTTTTTCAGATTTAGAAGCAGCTAGACTGATGAAGAGCCACAGAGTTGGAGGAGGAGTGGGGTGCTGGACAGGAGGTGGTGGCGGCTCACCCGGGGCATCGTGAATAGTAGTCCTTGCAAATGGGGTGACCAGGAGCAGAGATACGGCAGAGATTGGGGCAGCAGAGCAGCTCAAGGGCACTTGCAAAAGTGTGGGGTTTCCCGCAGACAATGGCCAGGTGGCAGGAAGGCAGAGAGTCACCCAATCCAGAAATGTCTGAGTTACTTAACATCCAGACTGGGCATCTTGAACTTGGGAAGTTCTTGGGCTAAGGGATTGAAAAGTCTATGTCCTTCCAGGGCCTCAGTTTCCCTCCTGCTCAGGGTGTAGAGGCTAATCTCTGTCACCAGCTGGGCAGCAGGGGAGACTGCAGAAACTTAGGGGCTAGCCCTTTGTATTCTTGGGAAGACAGATATCCTCCAAAGTGTCCAAAGTCAAGTCAGAATAGATCCAGAGTGAACAGGGCAGAAAACACGCTTGCAGGGACATTGTGGGGTGGGGAGGCTGGAATGTATAGTGGAGCCAATCAGGTTGAGTTACTCTTTGAAAGTTCTGCTCCCCTCTGGAATAGAAAATGGAATTTGCCTCATAACCTAAAATCCCAGCTTTCCGTTGGCTGTCACTCACTTGAAGGGACCTCGTGGGAACTGGTAGACACAGGCCAGGCAGTCCTTGGGGAAATCAGCCTACCCTGTGGGACCTGTTACAAAATCCCCCAAACTTCCCAAACACTAGGGTTTAGGCTGAAACAGAACACTCCATGGGGATCTCATCACCTGATGCCATATCCCATCCTGTCTCTGAAGGAAGGAGTCCTATGGGGGCAAAGTAACCCTAGGTTGTATTTTAGGATTTTGTTTTCAGGAGATCCTGGAGAGAAGGTCCATGGGGATTTCACTGTCTGATTACCACCACTTATGGGATTATATATAAGACTTGACATGTGAGTTGCCCTCTGGCCACCCAGCATATAAGGAAGGGGCCAAGAGGGAGGGGTCTAGAGGGGAGATGGCAGGTCAGGGTTTGTGGAGCCTGTTAAGCCCTGCAGCCCTTGCCCTATCAGAAGGGCCTCCTGGTGGGCACAGAAAAACCATTAGAGACTTCTGTACCCTCAGGAAGGCCCAGAGAATGGACCAGACCCGAAGCATCCAGGAACTTGAATCTAAAAGACATCAACTGTCCCCTTCCTGGATCTGGGCATCCCCTCCCAGGCAGGACCCTCTCTGACATGATCAACAAAATATGATTATTTTGCAGAGGTCTAAAAAATCAGGTGATGGGGTTTCATAATTCTCCATTCTCTTCCCTTTATGGGAAGTTATATTCATTCCAAGTTGATATGATGGGTGGGTTTGCTGGGAATGGGGCTTTGCTAGTGACATATGAGGCAGAAAGGGCTGGACTGGCATTGGGGGATGGCTAGAAACAAACCAAGTCTGTGGTTGGGGGAGCCAACTGAGTGAGGTGGGGAGTGGATCCTCCCAAAGCTCCTGAGATCAGAATCAGAGCTGGGGCAAGAAGCCTGAGCAGAGGGCGTGGACGGGCCTTTCCTCTCTAGGTTTCCACTCCTCATTACCCTCAGCCCAGGCCTCTCTCCTGGGTCCCCTTCTTCCTCGCTATTTGTGTGTTGACGATGTGGGGATGGCCAGAGGGGAGCTGGTGCGCTGGCCTCTTATATAATCCGATAATTGGCTGTAATCTGTGTATGAAATATTTGGAGATCTGCCTCCCCATTAATTCCTACTTGAAGAATAATCACATGTCCACATACAGGCCTTTGGGCCATGTTCTCCCCTCACATCCCTGGAGCCCCTATCATAGCCTCAGCTCTACCAAAAGTTTCTGTAAATTGTCCACACCCTGTTGGTTACATTTTTAACTTATCACAAATGTAAAAAAAAAAAAATCCGTATTCAGAGGGAAGGCCCTCCACCAATGTCTTTGAGTAAACATGGGGGTAAGATTCTTAGAAGCTTCTGTTAGGCGGAGCATGCATGTACTCGGTGTGACCAGAGAGGGTCCTGACAAGAATCCTGGGCAGAGGGGCAAAAGGTGGGGAGGGAGGAGGATTCGTGTTATAGGTGTGAAGCTACAGCAGTGCCTTGGGTTGTCATGGAAACAGCACTCGAACGCTGTTTAGAGGTGGGAAGGCCAGGGTGGGAGGCCTGGGACTCTTTCTAGGAGGGAGCAACAAAGAACCAAGGACAGGTCTATGTGTGAAGAGTCTGGTCCGGGGCTTCTGGGAGCTCAGCGCCTTCTCTGTGAGCTGGCCTCTGAGCACTGCTGTCTGCTTTCCTGGTGGGAACCATTCAAGGAGAGGATGGAGAAGGAGCAAGAATAAGAGGAGCTAGAGACTTTGGTGCTCAGCGCGGGCGATGCCTGCACAAAGGGAGCCTTTCAGCCTCTGAAGGGTTGCTCCCCAGGGTGGAGGAAGCAGCATGAAGCAGGACAAGCCCCAGAGAGATCTGGTTCAGGCTGGAATCTTGTGTTGGATGTGATACTGGGCACTTGTGTTGAGGTATCCATTCATTCAGGCAGAGTTGGCAGACTAGGTGGTTACATAGCTGGGATATTTTGGGGAGTACCAAAACGGCCCTTCTGTTCCCAGTGTCCCTCCAGCACTTGACATCCCACCATTGGAGATTCTTGCCATTGGCTTAAACATATCCTCCTCGGGCCCTTCCTTTCCTTGGAAGGTTCTCCTAGGAGGGGTCCCACGTTCAGTCCCTGCGCCTCGGCGCGGACTGGTTTATCAAACGCTATGGCAGGACCTGAGCAGCATGGAGCCTCAGGGAGCCTGGGTACAAAAGGGATGCTGGGAGAAGGAAGGAAATGAGAGGTTGGATGTCCCAAAGGCAAATTTGCCAACCCTTCCAGTTTGTCCAGGCACCTGTCACAGCTTGATGGGCAGCTTGGAATTTTCCTATCATCCCCTACCTTTCCTGGTTCCAGCCGTGCTGGAAGGCTTGATAGCAAATGATTTTTTAGTATAAGTATGTCCCATATATTGCATGTGGCATAATTATGAGTATTCGTGGCTGATCTGAAATTCAAATTTAACCGGGTGTCCTATATTGCTATTGGCTGAATTTCACAATCTCACCTGTGAGCAGCTAGGATTCCCAGGCCCTGCCTTTCCTTCTTTCAACTGGGGCTTCCAGCAGGATGTGCAGTGGTTGCTATCTCTTTCCTTCTCCCCCTCTCTCTTTCACTCCCCTCCCCTTTCCCCTCCTCTCTCTCCCCTCTACCTCTTCCTACCTACCTATCACTGCCTCTGCCATCTCTATCCGTCTTCAAGAACAGAAGTTTCAGAGTCAGACACACCTGGATGTGATCCTGTCCCACTGTTTACTGACTGCATGAGCCTGGGCAGGTAACTTGACCTCTGTGAACTTCAAGTCCCTCAAGGTAGATGGAATGACATTAAGGCGTCATGATGCCACCGTTAGGATTAAATGAGGTACTATGTGGAAAGGACCAAGCACAGCACCTGACCTCATAACACTGGCAAACAGCTTCTGAGCTGTCAGCCCTCCCCTCAGACTCGGTTGTTGAGGTGCCCTGATGCTATCTGTTCGCATCCGCATTCTGAACCAAGTGCACACACTGGCACTTCTTCCCGGGCTGAAAGAGTCCTCTTACCAACACCATCTGTGAGGATCGAAGACTTCCCGCTGGAAAAACAGAGGAGGGAAGTTAAACCACACACTTCACAGCCAACCGGAAAGACCTCTGAAATTTTGTTCTCCTCCAGCGTCTCTCTGTGAGGTTTCTTTGTTTCCTTTTCCCACCCGAGTTGTTCCTCTGGACCGACGACAACCTCTCTTTCCCTCCCTCTCGATGGTCTTGCAAATCTGGCACTTTGTCCTATGTAGCCAGTTAGCTACATGCTCAATTGCTCTTGAATATCCCTTTCCTGTTTTACTCTCCTTTCCATGTTGTCTAGCATAATATTTCCTCCACGCAGATACAGTGCTCTCCCCAGGAGGAATTCTGGGGAACACGATTTTCTGCTTATCCTTACTCTTTGTGATAAGGCCAGACCGTATATGTGATACTCATTTATGTTACTCCTTACAGCAACTCCATGATGTGGGTGCTGTTAACATTCCCACTCACAGATGAGGAAACTGCGGCTCCAAAGGTTTAAAGAATCACCCAGAATACGTAAAGAACCCCTAGAAATTAACGAGGAAATGGTAAACAATACAATGGAAAAATGGGCGGCAGATACGAATGGGCAATTCAGGATGGAGGCAACCAGGACAATAAACATTTGGAATAATTCCCCACCTCTCAGGGAATTGCAGATTAAAACAAGAATAAGATATCAGCCCTCACACTCATCAACTTGGCCAAACAGTTGAAAAGTCCGACAACACTCAGTGTCGGTGAGAATGTGGGGAAGCAAGGGTGGTGCCAGTAGGGAGGTGAGTGGGGAAAATCACACGGGGGCATTGGGCAGTATCTCGTGAAGTTGAGAACGCGCACCCCACGCCACAGCGATTCCACAGCTTAGTTTTAGCTTGGAGAAATGCTCGTAGAATCCTCCCTCGGGAAAGTGCTTGCAGGAATGAACACAATAGCACTGTTTGTGACAGGACAGCAGTGGGAACGACTCACCAATCTCTAGGCCAAATCTGGCCTGCCACCTGCTTTTGCACAGTGTGCAAGCTAAGAATGATTTGAGCCTTTTGAAATGGTTGGAAAAAAATAAAAAGAAGAATATTTTGTGACACATGAAAATTATGATCGAAAACTTATGTCCACACAAAAACCCGCTCACAGATGTTTCTAGCAGCTTTCTTCATAATTGCCAAAACATGAAAGCAGCCAAGATGTCTTGCAGTAGGTGATGGATAAATAAACTGTAGTACATCCAGATAATGGAATATTATTCAGTGCTAAAATAAATGAGCTAACAAGCCACGAAATGACATAGAGGAAGCTCATATGCATATAACTAAGTGAAAGAAGCAAATCTGGAAAGACTACACACCATATGATTCCAACCATATGACATTCTGGAAAAGGCAAAACTAGGGGCGCCTGGGTGGCTCAGTTGGTTAAGCGACTGCCTTCGGCTCAGGTCATGATCCCGGAGTCCTGGGATCGAGTCCCGCATCGGGCTCCCGGCTCGGCGGGGAGCCTGCTTCTCCCTCTGACCCTCCCCCCTCTCATGCTGTTTCTCTCTCTCTCTCTCTCTCTCAAATAAATAAATAAATAAAATCTTTAAAAAAAAAGAAAAGGCAAAACTATAGAGATAGTAAAAAGCTCAGTGGTGCCAGGGGTGAGGTAGGGAGTAGGGAGAACACAGAGGCATTGCTCAGAGGATTTGGGGGGTAGTGAAACTACTCTGTATGTTACCATAATGGCAGATACATGTCATTATACATTTGTCCAAACCCACAGAACGTACAATACCAGGAGTAAGCCCTAACTGAAACTATCGATTCTCAGTGATGATGATGTGTCAATGTAGGTTTACCAGTTGTCACAAATGCCCCAGTCTGTTGGGGAATGTTGATAATGGGGGAGGCTATGTACATGTGGGGGATATATGGGACTATTTATGGAAATATATGGGAAGTCTCTGTACCTTCCTCTCAATTTTGCTGTGAACCTTACACTGCTCTAAAAAATAAAGTCTTATTTTAAAAAATTACACGAAATAAATTTTTATTGGAGCACAGCCGAACTCATGCGGTCTGTGGCTGCTTTCCCTCTGCCAGGGTAGAATTAAATCACTGAAGAGACCATTTGGCCTAAAACACGTACTGTCTGGCCCTTTATGGAGGAAGGTTGCTGGCATCTGCTCTAGGAGGTGAGAAATAAAACAGCGGCTCAGCCTCAGAGCAGAACACCATACAGCTGTCACCCAGGTACCAACAAGGGTCAGTCTCAGAATATAATGTCCAATGCAGAAAAAGGCATTTTCAAAAGAATACCTAAAATATGGTAACTATCATGTAAAATTTTAAGCTGCAGATATTATTACAGCGTATAAGAGTCACAGTTATTTATGTAGGTAGTGAAAGGTTTTTTTGTTTTTTTTTTTAATGCACTGGAAAAATAAACAACTTCAGGACACTTGTTACCTTTGGAGAGGAAAGAAGGGGGATGATGAGGAGATAGTTCTAGCTAATTGTTAACATTTCATTTCCTCTTTAAAAAGGGGATGATATGGGGCAGCTGGCTGGCTCAGTTGGTAGAGCATGTGACTCTTAATCTCAGGATCCCGAGTTCAAGCCCCACATTGGGCATGGGGCCTTATTTAAAAAAAAAAGAAAAAGAAAAGAATAAAAAAATTTAAAAGGGGTGATATGGAGTAGATAGGATACAAAGTTGCTATCTTTAATGCTAGGGATGAATATGTGGGTGCCTGTTATATATAAGTGTAAAGGTTATATATAAGTGCTTGTTTTATATTTCTTTGAGATATTTCATAATTAAACTAAGACATTTTGGGAAAAGAAAAGAGAAATTAATTAACTCACTCACGATCACCCAGCTGGGAAGAGGCAGATTTGAAGAGGTTGGATTTGAACTTAGTCTGTCTGATCCCAGAGATAAACTCTTAACCACACACTCTATGTCTCCCTTAATGTATTGACATAAATGCTCAAGAAATGGCTTTTCTCTTTCTGCCTCCCCTAAGAGTTTATAAATATGAGTAGAGGTGAGTCCCTTGGCACCAGTGGTGTCAAGCAGTTTGGCTTGGCTGTCCTATCAGGCTCCCTGGTCCTATCCATTCTTGCACAGGAAAGGACCCTGGCTTCTACCCAGGGGTTCACGGACACCCGGGGAGTCTATCAGGAAGCAGTTCAGGATGGAACATGATGAGATGTTGAAATGTAGCCTTGACATCCCAACAGGCTTGGTATGAAGACTGTGGCCTTGGGTCATATGGTCACATAGGCTCCATGTGAATCCTTTGAGACTTCATAGGGCCACCTAAGAAGGTTCCAGAAATTTTGTTTTCTGAGTCCTCGTTGAAATGAGAATATTCTTTTTCTCTTTCTCTACCCCCTCCCCCAAAATGGCACCCATTAGCCATTCCTATCATTCTTCCCCTCTCACAATAGTGGAGAACCAAACGGGAAAGGGATCTCCAACAGGTGCAAACATCTCAGTTTGCAGACTCCAAGCACTGGTGCACACAATGAGGCCTTCCCTCCACCACACCCAACCGCCCAGGCATGGCAGCTTGGGGCGCAAAGCAGTCAGGGTTCCCACTCCAAAGCTTCCCTCTCCCCAACTCCTATGTTCCTCTCACCTCTGGAAATGCCTTCTCTTTTGTCTGCTTTGTCTGCCCCACCCATCACTTAAGGCCCATTTTAAAGCCCACCTCTTCTGGGAAGTCTGCCCAAATCCCCAGCCTGCCATGGCCTCTCACCTCAAAACTCCTGTGGTATTTGTCACCCAGCACCCTCATGGCTTTCTGAGGCATGGCTATATTAGTTACCCTTTTACCTTGGTTAGTTTGATATATGAGTGATTGGAGCTCAAGGTCTATGCCTTATTTGTACTTTCCCATGATACTTAGCACAGGGCCAGGTACACAGTAGGCACTTAATAAGTGTTTGTGAATGAATGAATTAATGAATGAAGCAAATTTGAAAAAACTCCTGGAATTCTGTTCCTATGGAGGGAGAGAGCCCCAAACTAGGTCAGGTGAAATCTGGCCCTGCTCCTCCACCCTAGTCTGGCTTTCAGGGAAGCCTCCGACTCCCTGGGTGTGGGGGAGGATCTGCCTGCCTGTGACTGGCCTTGTGGGGCAGGGGATAGAGAGGGAGATCCAGAGCCCAGAATGGATGCCGATGGAGTGGGTGCAGGGGTCACCATGGGGGAGGGAAGCCTTAGCATTGGCCTCCCTCCTTATATTTTGTTTATTTCTCTATTTGTGCCCAGGTGCCTCGGACAATGCCCCATGCTGGCTGGCTAAGTAACGTGACAACAGCTGAAGAAGAAATAAAGCAAAAGAGAAAAACAAGGAAAAGAGGGTCAACAAAGAGAGAATTCACCTTTCATGCGCCTGTAAAGTCCTCCGTTGGGGAATGAAGTTAAGACACAAAAGCTTTGCAACAACAACATTGTGGGGGAAGGCACAAGAGGGAAGCCGAACAGCCATTAAAGCAATTAAGAAAAGATTAAGGTCGCTTGTGGTGGAGAGAGAGAGACCCATTAATCAATAGGCCAGAAATCGCAGCAGGCTACAAAATTATAAGACCAGGCAAACTGGAGAACACACAGGCTCACCTCAACCAAGATGCCTGAGTAACTCAAAAGCAGAAAT
This sequence comes from Leptonychotes weddellii, assembly GCF_054177405.1. Classification (NCBI taxonomy): domain Eukaryota; kingdom Metazoa; phylum Chordata; class Mammalia; order Carnivora; family Phocidae; genus Leptonychotes; species Leptonychotes weddellii. The sequence continues at coordinate 55,388,274 of NC_138378.1, forward strand.
ATTATATTCATTTCTTAGGCTTGGGGGGAAAAACCGCTCTTAGAGGAACTGTTTCCTTTTAATCAGCTAATGGGGCATCCTGAGGCAGGGGTGAGGTCCACATTGATTTCAAGGCAGATTCTAAAGCATCCTGGTCTAAAGAAAAATTCGCAATAATGCATGATACCACTGTTAGTGGGGTGGAGGAAATATCGAGCACAAGCCTGTCTGATAATATTAGGAAGGGTCCTAAAACTCCCAGGGCTGGGGGCAGGGGTTCTATTATTTTTCGTAAATATCTGCTGCCCCTTCCCAGGAAGACCAGCATCCCTGCTCCATAGACAGCAGGCTTGGCTCTATGACTTGCTCAGCCAATGAAACATGTTCTCGTCCCAGCGCAAGTTTGAAGAGCCTGCATGCAGTTTGCCATGGGCCTTTTTTTTTTTTGCCCTTTGCCACAGCCCTGAAGTTTTGTAGACAGAGACTGTTGCCTCTGGCTGGGGTCAACGTGAAGCCCGTGTGGGTGGGCCAAAGGCTCAGCTGACTGGCAGAGGACATATATGGTGAGCAAGTGATAAACTTTGTTGTTTTACCCTCCTGAGGAGTGGGGGGTGCCAGCATACGCTGACTGATGCGTGTCCTCACAGCATGTCACAGCTGCACGGAAGCCGTATGGGCTTCCTATTTCTTACAGGATAAATCTCGAACTTCTGGTCCTGACATCAAGCCCTCCCCTATCCGCGTCTATTATGGATTTCCCCATTCTCTTCATGTGCTCCCATAGTCCCGCCTGACCACTCTCCTCATGGTGCCCATGTACCTTGTTTTAGTCAAGAAGGTCTTGTGGTTAAGAGATCTCAATTGCTCAGGCCTTTGATCACGCTCTCTGATACCTGACCCCCCCACCCCCACCCCGTGAAGCCGTTTCACATAACCCCCAGCTCTTAGTCATCTCTGGACCATTATAGCTCAGAGTCTGTGCCATTTAAACACTCATTTTTATTTAACAAATACATATATAGTGCTTGCTAAACGTCAGGTACTGTATTCATAGCTTTACCTATATTAGTACATTTAATTCCCGCACAACCTTATTATTCCCATCTTGCATGTGGCCTGACTTATCTTCTTACCAAGATTACAGAGCCCGGGAAGGCACAGGCGCTTTCTAGACCTCTTTTATCTTCCCTACACTTAGCCCCATAGCTGGCCCACTAGCTCCCTCCCAAGATCTGTTGGTTGATTGAAAATCTAATGGATAACATCATTTCATCCATTTCTTTGTCTCCAGGTAGAATAGAAGCAAAACCACCTCAGAGAAAACTTCTTCCCAAAAGTGCCTATTTGAGTGTAGGGGAGGCTTCCTGGCTTCCAGCTCAAGCATCAACTTGGGCAGCACTGACTTTGTTGTAGGTATTCATGAAGACAGAGAGCAGGTGACCATCTCTTACTTAGGATAATAACTATGATACCAGAAGATCATTATGCTTTTAATCCCTTCCTTGTTTGATACTGCCTTGTTTCTAAAAGGATATATGACGGCTGGTAAGGAACCATAAATATAATCCAGGATACACAGAGAGAGTGGGAAGGAATCATCAAAACATACTGTTAAATGAAAAAAGCTCATTGTAGGGGCACCTGGGTGGCTCAGTTGGTTACATGTCTGCCTTTGGCTCAGGTCATGATCTCAGAGTCCTGGGATCGAGCCCCATGTCGGGCTCCCCGCCCAGCAGGGAGCCTGTTTCTCCCTTTCCCTCTACCCCTCCCCCCACTCATGCTCTCTTTCTCTCAAATAAATAAATAAAATCTTTTAAAAAAGAAAAAAGCACATTGTAGAATAATGGACACTGTGTGAGCCATTTATAGAATTCCTACAAAAAATAAGTCTTCCCACAAATTTCTATGAGCACATATACGTATTTATTACAATTTTAAAAAGAAAGACCTGAACTAAATTTAGGACAGTGGCTACTGCTCTGGTTAGGGGTAGGAAACAATCCTAGAGAGGGACAATGGGCATTTCTACTTCATTTGTAATGTTTTATTGACTTGAAGTAAATATAACAAAATATTAACAGTTGTCAATTTTGTATGGCAACTATCAGGCATGGCATTATTTTGTGAGCTTTTCAGAATTTTTAAAGTTTCTCAAGTTTTATTTTTTAAAGGGAAAGAAATAGAAAGAGATTTGGAAGAATACCTCAAAGCTGTATTTTCTTGCTCTGGGGAGCCACAGATTTATCTCTAAGCTTTCTAAAAGCCTCTATAAAGAAAGGAGCCCAGTCAGTTATATAATTCATGGTGTCATGAGTGGCCCCAGGTGAAAGCCTAATGAGGCTTTGGAGAAGCCCGGAAACTGATACTAAGAACTCCAGAAACAATGGTATCTCCAGACTGTCTCTATCTTTTTTAAAAGATTTTATTTATTTATTTATTTATTTATTTATTTATTTATTTATTTATTTATTTAGAGCAGGGGAGGGGCAGAGGGAGAGGGAGACAGAGAGAAAGAGGGAGAGCATGCCACCACTGAGGGCCAAGCACAGAGCTGGACGCAGGGCTCGATCTCACCATCCCGAGATCACGACCTGAGCTGAAATCAAGAGTTGACCGCCCCACCGACTGAGCTACTCAGGCGCCCCCAGTGACTAGATTTTTAAAAATGGCATCGCAGCCAGGCCCAATTTGTCAAGCAGTTCTGCACAAGCCCTACAGCAGGGCAGGTCCCACTCTCTGCCTGCCAGCCTGGTCTGGGGCTGGGTTTTCAGGCCCCTAGGGGAGGAAAGGGGCCATGTGTCCTTAAAGCAAAGAAATGCAAATGATTCCTGCCCTTGGCTGAGCCTGTGACCAGTACAGGGGAGAGAGATGGGGATTACGCCACTGGCCGGGGCCTGGGGGAAGCGTCGATGTCTTCTTCTCCTTGCGGGGTAATGGTGGGCAGCTGGGAGCAGGCTTGGCTGTTCCCTCATGGAACCTGCAGACTCACCTCTCTAGACAGCCATCCCACCTCCTCAGGAGGTGAGCCCAGGGGGACTCACTGCTCTGCCAGGTGTCTCCTCAGAAAGCATTTGGGATTGGCTCTCACGTGCAAACACACGGGGACACAGACACCCAGGGCCGGGAACTCCAGGCAGTGTGCCCAACAGTCTAGCCTGAAAAATGTTTAAGGCAGGTGTAACCAGATAGCCACCCCCCACCGACCTGCCAAGAAAGAATTCAAGAACGTTTGCCCAGCCTGCCCACACTTCCCGGTGTGTCCCCTGGATGCACTGCTTGAGAAACGAACGTCCCTGCAGCCCCGTGAAGTGTGAAGCTGACATTTTACAATCAGTTAATGGGGCTTGCCGAAGAGTGGCTCTCTTTCCTTTCCTTGGGGCGATAATTAGCAGAGAGAACCAACTGCCTGTTCAGGCCACTCCCAGAACACTTACTCCCTAAACAGCCACACGTCAGAGCAAGGGTTCCGTGGCCAGAATGGAGCCCCACCACTTAGTAGGGGGCATGTTACTTCAACTTGCTAAGCTTTGGCTCCCTCACCTGTAAAGCAGAGATGATATGAACACTGCACTTGCTTCACTGGGTTGTTGTGGGGAAATAATACATCAGTGTGCTTGCGCTCACTGTAAGCCTTAGTTACTATTATTATTATTATTATTATTATTATTATTATTATTATTATTATTATTATTTATGCGGGTGGTGGTGGCATTTCTACCCTTAAATTCTCCCCCCACCCCTTTATCCTCCAGACAAATCTCCATTCCTTTGTCACTTGACCCTCCAATGCTCAACATATTTTAACTGATTGGATACTGAGCAGCGCGCTATTTCAGCTTTTCAGTCTGGGCCTGGAGATGAGTTTCCTGGGTCAGATGGTTTTGGGGATTCTGAGGTATGCGTATCATTCTGTGTAGGTTTGGCGGTAACAGAACCAGGAACCTCAGCCGGGCAGCTGCCGTCCGGGAAGGACGTGCCCTTCTTCCTCACTCTCCCCACTCCCCCTGGCATCTCCAAGGGAGAGTGAAAATTGGGGCTCAGCTAATCCTGAAGGATAGGCCTTGAGAAATGCTCTCTCAGGCCTTGCTCTGGGAAAAGGGTTTGTGAGCTAAGAAGGGCTGGTCGTTGGATTGGTCAAGTTGTGTGGAATGAGACAAGTAATTTCTGAGGTGATAAGAGAGACTCATGAGCTTCTACAAAGGGGGGGGGAAGACCCGCTGGCCATTGCGGGGGAGGGTGCCCAGGGCCCCTCACTAAGCTCCCTTCCTCACACAGCTGGTCTGTCCTCATTAGCATGCCACCACTGAGGGCCACTGGGAGCCACACTTTGTGGATTATCCAGAGCTGAGAGTAATCCCAAAATTCACAGTCACAGGCTCCAGTAATAAAAAAGAAATGGAAACTGGATGTGTGTGGGGGGAATGAGTGCTGACGACCAGACAAGCAAATCATATTCGTGTTCCAGTGCGAAGAATCTGAGACTTTTGGGTCTCAGGACCTCTTAAAAATTATTGGGGATCCCAAAGAACTTTTGTTTATGTGGGTTATAGCTGTTGATGTTAACTGTATTAGAAATTAAAACTAAGAAATGTTTAAAATATTTATTAACTAGCTTTTTAAGTCACCATAATAAGCCCATTACGTGTTAGCATTAATAGCGTATTTTTATGAAAAACAGCTATATTTGCAAAGCAAAAAAAAATCAATGAGAAGAGTGACATTGTTTTGCATTTTTGCAAATCCCTTTAGTGTCTGGCTTCGTGGAGGGCAGCTGGGTTCTTGTATCTGCTTCTGCCTTCAGTCTTTTGTGATACCACACACTATGTAGCTTCTGGAAAACACCAACGTGTAATGTGAGAGAATGGAAGGGGAAAAAGGCAAATACTATCTTAATATTATTTTGAAAACAGTCTTGACCTCAGAGTCCCCCGAAAGAGTCTTGGGGACCCCCAGTGATCTCCAAACCACACTCTGAGGATTATTGTTCTAGTGAACACTGGAAACAACCCTTGTAAGATGACAGAAGCTTCTTTTAACTTTGCGGCTTCTCCCCTCTTTACTCTTCCCTACCCCAGATCTGTATCTATATAATAATTTTTTTTAAAGATTTTATTTATCTGTCAGAGAGAGAGAGCATATGCAAGGGGAGTGGCAGGCAGAGGGAGAAGCAGACTCCCTGCCGAGCAAGGAGCCCGATGTGGACTCGATCCCAGGACCTTGGGATCATGACCTGAGCCGAAGGCAGTCGCTTAACCAACTGAGCCACCCAGGAGCCCCTGTATCCGTATAATTAATAAGTGCTGGACACCGTGCTATATGCTAGAGGCACAAAGAAGAAAAATGTAAAAGCCTGGCCCAAGGAAGCTGACAGCCCGGGAGAAGGTGGACATACAACCACCTTGGGCTCCAGAGAAGCTCTGCGTAGCTCCAGGCTCAGAGGATGTGGCACTCTGCCTGCAAGTGAAGGAGAGGCGAGGGCCCCTCCAGAGTGGACTCTTGAGAGACGCCCATCACATCAGTGCTGCCCATGAAGTGCTGTGTAATCTGAAGTAATCAGGGAAGTCTTCTTGGAGGAGGTGGGATTAAGGGCCTAATATGGCCTTCCAGGCACCTGCCAGCCTTCGAGAAGGCCCAGGGGCAGGGCTGAGTGTGACGAATGTGAGAGATAAAGGAGACTAGCCTGACTGATGAGGGTGCTGGGACAGAAAGCACAGGTGAGGGCAAAGGGAACAAGAGAGTCGGGTCAAAAGTCGGGACTCCTGCTTAGGCCTGGCCACTTTCTCCAGGGTAAGAACTCTGGGCTGCTGTGAATCAGCAGAGCCTCTCTGGGACTTCCTCAATGGTAGCCCAAAGCCCACCCTACCATTAACATCTGGGCCATGAAGACTGTCACGACTGGGGGCTCCAGCATGAGATGGGGTCCCTCACACCTGTGTTCTGGAAGCCCACCTGGGGCCTTCTCACCTTCTTCTCTGACCCTGTTAGCACACTCCCACGGTAGCGCTCAAGCTCCTGGGTTCTGCATCCAAGGCCAATGTTCTTTCACTGCCCTACTCACGTCTCTGGATGGCTATGGAAAAAGAGAGGAAGGGAGGAGGGAGGGAGGAGGGCAGGGGAAAATGAAAAAAGAAATGAGGTGCAGGGCTCCTGGGTGGCTCAGTCGTTAAGCGTCTGCCTTCGGTTCAGGTCATGATCCCAGGGTCCTGGGATCGAGCCCCACATTGTTGGGCTCCCTGCTCGGCGGGAAGCCTGCTCCTCCCTCTCCCGCTCCCCCTACTTGTGTTCCCTCTCTCGCTGTCTCTCTCTCTGTCAAATAAATCAACAAAATCTTTAAAAAAAAAAAAAAAGAAAGAAAGAAATGAGGTGGTTTGGCAAGAATCATCCTGGAGTCCTTTCTAGCTCTGAAATTTAGCAAATCTCCTTTCAAAGGTGCTAAATGCCAGCCCAGCGCTCTGGCAAAGCTCTCGGTCATCCTGTCCTACATGAAGTGGGTATGTTGTGTAGACCAGGCAGCCCCCCCTTGGCAGACCTTCCACCGCATTATCCTACGGGACAGAGACCCCCAAGGTGCTTTGAATGCTACACATTTTCTGAAGATGTAGTTGGGAGAAGTTTTAAAACTTCTTGATGATGAAGAAAGAACTGAAAGACGAGAAGCTTCCTTACCCTGGTGAACCTCTCCCCTACTGTCACTTCTCTTTCTGCTGTTCCATCCTGGCGTCCCAGGGTGGCGAGAAGGACCATATCGGCCCCTTCACATCTCCTGGTACAAGGGGCAGGAGCACGCGTTATCACATGAGTAGTCAGTGCTACATAAAGGAACACAGTGATGTATTCTATGTAAGCGTAATCAGATCAGGCAAGGGTGAGGGGGTGGGGGATTAATGAATTAGGAACCAAATGGGAGTGGGTGGAGAGCCTCAGAAGCGGGAATGAAGCTGATTGAAGATCCATTCCCCATAAATCAACCGCCTTCCCCATGGAGACTCAGGTCCGCAGTATGCAGATTGTGGGGGAGAGCGAGCCTCCTCACGAGCTGGAGGGAGATGCTGTTTTTATGGAGCTAGATAAGAAAGGACAGCAAAGGAAGAAATAGATCAGCAGAACAGTGGGAGCCATTCGCTCTTCTCCCTTGTTCAGCTTTCTCCAGGTTCTGTGGTCATTGATGAGCTCTGTGGCTTGCTGAGTGATGGAACAGATTTTCTTCCAAACTTACTGACGAAGAAACTCCAGACTTTCAATAAACCTGCACAGAAAGCCAGTGGGGACCCAAAGAGGGGGCCACAAGGGTGTTTGTGAAAGCACAGCTCTCTGGGGAAGCAAAGACTTGTGTGTCATTCTCTCCTTCCAATGCTTCCTGCAGCAGCGGGGACAGCCCTGACTTACCCCTCGGGGCAATGGGCCTTGGGCCAGAGGAAGGAGACGGGGTGCCACCTGGGCGGGCGGTAGGAGCAAGGGCCTGAGACCTGCTCACTGTTAGGAGCAAAAACCCTCGGAGCAGGGCCAGACCATGTCTGGGGAGGCCCACGGTCCCAGGCCCACGCTGCTGGAGGACTTGCTGGTTATTGTGCCCATCAAATACTTTACAAAGGAGGCTTAGATCCAGGGGAGAGCCATGACTTGCTGGGGGGGGGGGTGCTGATTCCGCTGCCCACACGCCCTTTCTCCCATACACTTGGAATTCTTCAACCATTGCCCTGTAGGAGCAGATATGATGTCAAATGTTGCCACAGGTATGTGGAAACGGGCCCTCCCATACACTGCTGGAGAAGTGTCAATTTGTAACCTTTTGCGTGTGTGTGTGGGGGGGTTAATTTGTCAATATGCAACAAAAGTCTTAAACAAGCACATGCATTTTATCCTGACAATTGCATTTCCAAGAATGCAGTTGCAGGAAATAACCAAATAGTGTTCAAAGGTGAATGCACAAGGATGTTTATTGCAGTGTTGTTTCTAACAGCTTCAGAACACTGGAGAAACCCTAACCATCCACTGATGGGCTTGGTTAATAAATGACGGTACAACTTTGCCTTGGAGGAGGATGCAACCACTCAAAATGATGCTGTGGACCCACGGGTAGCACCATGGACATGTAGTCACAACGTGTTGTTAGATTTTAAATGGCAGGTTATGAAAGAGCATTGCATAATATGATTCCCCTTTTTTGGAGATAAACATCACACATGTGCTTGAACACGATCTAAAAGGACACACATCAAAATGTTGACAGTGGTCCCCCAAAAGGTGGGGTTTCAGGTGGTTGTTTTCTTTTTGCTTATTTGCATTTTCTAAATTGCGTATAATGAGTAGTATATACTTACTTGTGCAGACTTTTTAAAGGGCAAGGTGGGGGAAACCAGGTGAGCCAAGGATGAGTCTGCTACTGGCCAGGTTCTAGATGGACTACTTCTCACTGTTCCACTTCCTGCAGATCACCAGGAGATACAATTTAGCAAGCACAGGCAGCTCAGGCAGAGGGGATGACCCAATTCTAGAAGGCTCTAGGGGTGTATGTTCAGGGTCGCAGAGGCCCCCTGCTCTTTCTCCTAGAAAGGGAAAAGCCCACCAGGTCAGGGGCCGTGAAATCATTTGCCCCACTGCATCCAGGGGAGGCCCCTCCCGGGTTCTCATGCTGCCCAGGTAAAGTGAGAACATCAGGTGGTAAAAGAGAAGAAACGGCATAACCTGAATTTGCCTGATGTCACAGTGGAGAAAAATCTTCCGATGAAGCCGACAAGCATTTAAATAATTTTTGAACGCAAAAACAAGACATTTTACCCCAGTGCCTGTCTCTTAACGTTCTCATTCCTCCGTCGCGGAATGACGAAGACAGAAGTCTCTAAGGCATCCCGCCTTTTTACTTGTGGTAATTTAGGTAGCATGATGGATAACATCATTGGTGAAACAAATTAAGTTACCTTTCACCTGCATTGCACTTGTAGATTCTGGGTCTCCTAAGCGTATTGGAGGAAATGCCTCCTCCCTCTCTAAGATTCTTTCTCCTTTCCCTATGTTATTGAGATAAAATTGACATGTAACACTGTTTTAGTTTCAGGTATACAACAAAATGATTTGATATATGTTTATATTGCAAAACAACCACCACAATAAGTTTAGTTAGCTATATCTTGTTTCCCAATTGGCTACTGATCTTGGAGCTGCTACTCAACCCATCAGAATCTCCAAGAAGTCCACCAGAGAAAGACAAATGCCGTATGATCTCACTTACATGTGGAGAGTAAATCTTAAAACTTCCCATCTCACACACACACACACACACACACACACACACACACACACACAATTGTAACTATGTGAGGTGATGGATGTTAGCTAGAAGTCAACGTGGCAACCATTCCCCTTTCTCAAATCTGCCTAGTTTAGTCCCAGAACCTAAGGATGCAGTGGTAGGAAAGGCCAATTTGAAGTATTTTTTGTAGAGAAAAAAGAGCAAGACCAAATAGTGAATGTGTCTGTGCCTCCCACGTCTACCTGTTAAGCTAGCTGCGTTACCCCCATCCCAGGACCCTGCTGACATGAGGTAGGAAGTAAAAGAGGAAGTGGAAACCTTCTATGTACAGTGACTGTTTGCCTCCCCTCCTCCCACGGGGAGAGAACCTATAAAGGGGAATGTGAATGTTCCCCCAATATCCACCAGGGTGGGAAAGAGGACTGAGAGAAATTCTGTCCTCCCCACAGACAGAGGCAGACACACAGTGGGGGTGGGGACAGGGGAGAAGGTTCCTCTCTCCCAAGCAAGGGCATGCCTTACAGAAAGGAAGGACTGAAGGTTGGCCTTGAGACATGTCCTCATTCATCCTCACCTTGAGTCCAGACCATCCCTATCTCTGCTGTTCTGAGATTCCTCTGCCTTCACTTGGAGAACCTTTGGCAAGTCCTCTTCCTACCTGTCCATCAGCACAGCCTCGTCCCTCCACCTCTCTAGAATGACCCTCCTGTGCAGTAGGAGCCCTGAAACTGCTCTCTGAGATGTCCTCAGCCCACCTGAGGCTTCCCCGAAGGAGACAGTGGTCCCTGGTTGCCAATTCTGTCCCTCCTAGGGGTAGCTATTGCCAGACCACTTCCTGCAAGCTTTGGAGGACTCCCACTCCAGAGTGCCTGAGGCCTCCCTTTAACTCCACAAATCCCTTATCGTATTTACAGGCAATTCTTGTTATTGGTGGTAGTTACTTTCCAGAAAGTCACCTGCTCCCCGAATTAGCAAATACTGACCATTGTGTCTAGGGGAAATACCAGGTTAGTCTCCTGCAACCCTCCAACCACATTCTCATGAAAGGGTCAATACATAACCTTGTTTTATGTGTGTTTCTGTTTAAAGATACCTTAATTAATATATGTGGGTGATTCATTAACATTGGACTCAAGGCCAACAGCACTATAACTCATGCCTGATCAAAGCTTATCTAACACACATCGTTTCTCCAGAAGGCATGCCACAGCCTTTTTGTGCATTGAACCTTTAACCACAATGGCGGTGCCAATAAGTGGAGGAGCCATTTCGTGTGCTCCTCCCTGAAACAATGAGAGCTCTTTGGGGGAAGAGAGAATGATTTCTTATTAATTTTCGCAGCCAGAGTGCCTAGCACAGGGCCCGGCTCCTAGTCATCATTCAATTAAATATCTGATGAAAGAAGCAGAGAATCGGGGAGGAAGCCCAGTTCCAAGAGTATGTCTGGGCTAATAGCAATGGAAATAGCAATGACTCTCTGCAAGTTTGCCTGCTATGATTGGACTTGGTCCTTTCTGAGGCTGAGCCTGCGGGAAGGCACTCAGCCGAAGAGAGAGGAGTGAACACCAGGCACGGCCTGGAAGTGTTCATCACTGCAGACAGGTGAGCACAGGTAACCATCAACTTTCAGTGGAGGAGCATCCATGGCCACTCACAGCATGGGAAGCATGTTCTGGGCCTCAGATGGTCAGCACAGAGCCACATACACACCAGGGGCTCAGTCAACACTGGTAGACTTATTACATCTCTTCTAGTCAACTGTCGTGGATCCCCTGTGGTGAAGTGTAAAATTCTCTTGCCCAAGGCTCTTCTTCTGATGCCCCTTGGGGTCTCTGAGCCCTTTCCCCCAACAAGAGATGCAAGAAATGACCAAGCCTGCACTAGAGAGTTCAGAGAAAGAATCGAAGGGACACGGTGGCTGGGCTGGGATATGGCAGAGATGGAACATGCTGCTGTCTCATTGTCTCTACTCCGGTTTGAAGAATGAAATGCTGTCATTATGTATTTGGATGCTTCCATAGGCACAGGAGATTAAATCCCTTGGCAGACTGCTGTTCCTATCAATAGGGACACGTTCCCGAGATGCTCCTGCCTGTGATCTGAGCCTGCCAATTGGACATTCCCTTACTCAGACTGCCCATTTGGGCCTTCCTCCTCCCTGCTGCCCACCTGTCAGCTCACCCAGGCTGGGCGCTCTGATCTTTTCTGAAGATCATGGAAACACCTTTGGCCAAAGGGCCAGTGAGAGCTGAGTGCTGATTCCCGGCAAACAGAAAGCACTAAGTTGGGAGCCATGTTCCCCAGGCTCTGCTTCAGTTCCTGCATGAAATCCGCTTAACTGGCAGTCTTCAGTTTCCCCACTCAGGATCATATGCTCTGGATCAATGCGATCCCCCTCCTCTATGGTCCCTGCATTGGGACTCCCACTCCATGGCTGAAGAAAAGCAGATGGCCACGCTGACGGGTCTCACTTTCAATTTATCACCGCAAATCTCAAGTCGGCACTCAGCACTGTCTACAAGTCCTAACCTTTCCCCAGACTATTGTTCTCTCCTCTTCCAGATGACTCTTCCCCCCCTTCTCCTCTCTCCTCAAACCTTCAATGCCCTCCTCTTGCTCATGACTCTCAGCTAATACAATACTCTTTATTTTACTGAAAAAAGATAGAAGCATCGAAAGAGAACCACCTATTCGTACTGTCATCAATCAACCAACCCACCCACATCTGCGGCACCTGCTCTGCCCCCCTGCCCCCTCACCCCCTCCACTAGAATGACCAACCATCTCAGTCTGCTGGGATCAGAATGTTTTCCTGGGAGGTTGGCCTTTCGGTGCAAACAACAGACAAGTCCTAGACAAACCAGGATGAGTTGATCACCCTATCTCCCACGGTGTCTTGGATTCCACTTCCTCATACAATTGGGGACACTGTTCCCATAATTGTGCCTTTCTCCTGCACCGTTTTTTTCTTTCCCCTCTGGATGGGTCTTATCAGCCCATAAGCATGCTATGAATTTGTCAAACCTTTAAAAATCCTCCCTAGGCCTCACGTTCCCCTCAGCTACTGCCCCATTCCTCTGCTTGCTAAACTGCCAGTTGGCCAAGTTCCATCATCAGCCAAGTGTGTCCCTCCAGACACAAGCCCCCCTGCCGCCACCATTCAGCACTCCTGGCTCCAATTCATGGACCTTAACGCTGATTCCTAACACGAGCCCAAAGTTTCACATGCTGAATCCCAGAGTGTCCAGGGCCCGATGTATTGGGATCATTTGGTCATGGATCAGTTCCACTCCCTCACCTCCCACTGGGAACATCTTGACGGCAGAACCTTGCTCTACTCATCGTTCCATGCCAGGCATCTAGAATATTGCTAGGCACATAGGAGGAGCAGAGGAAGTGTTTGTCGAGTGAACAAATGCCTAAACACTGAGTGAATTATGGACCCAGTTCAAGGCCCCTGATCACTTTAACCACATAGGCCTCACCCTCCTCAGCTCCCAAAACACTAGGTAATTAACACTTAACCACACTTCCACGTCACATTTTTCCCTTTATCACGTGGCCATTTATCTCCTGGAGTGTACTAACACTCAGGTGTTAGTCCTGGCTTTCTCCCATAAGCTTGCCAGTTCCTTGTGGGCAGCCTATAGATGCTCCCCAGCATTCAATAACTACACTGAGCGCTCTAGTCAGTTGGTATAAATTACAAAATACCTAAAGGAAACACTCTTCCAGGTGGTGTGGGCCATACAGACAAAAGATATTGCTCCTTCTGGTGGGAACTTGCACAATAACGGTATGGGATTTGAGTAACAGGACAGCAGAAGCCTCTTGCCAGTAGATAGGAATCCCCCTTTTTTTAACCACTTCAGGGCTCAGGAAAGATTTGGAGTCCAGGAGAGAGCTGGCCACCAGGGCGAAAAAGTCAGTGACTCATGCTTGGGAGGTGGACCCATCCAGGCTGCCGGGCATACCTGGGGAAAAGATAAACCCGGCTCCAGAATGGATCACCTGGATGGACTTGCTTTCAGTGCATCGTCACCCCCGCCCCCGGTCCCCCAGCCCCAGAAGTCTCTCCCTTGTGTGTTTGGAATATTTGGTCTTGTTATAATAAAAGATTTCCCATCAAGGAAAACATTTCATTCCCTGCTCAATTTTGCTCTCTTAAAACACCACCCTCTCCCACCTGCATCCACCAAAGCACCTGGGCATCAGCCTCTGGCATCTTCCCCTTCTGTGCTCTGCCCTCTCTCCTCCCCCAGAAGGGCACCTGCAGCCCTAGCAGAAATACGGTCGTCAGTTTGGGTGGCTGGTACAAGCGTTTTAGCATATTGAGTGGTCTAAATATTTAAATATCTATGATATAAGAAGTGTGGAGAACATTAAAAACCATTTTCTCCCTGCTGATTGCAAGAGAGGAAATATACACAGTCCCCATTCCCCTGCACAGTTGCAAAACTGCTGGCTTAATCATATTGCCTTATGTAAAGTACCACTCCGGCCTCCTAGTCTAGTCTGGCTTTAGGTTGCATTTACTGTAAACAAAGATGTATTTGGGGGGGGCAGTTGGATGGAGTTTATTGTTTATGTAAATCTCTCAGAATGTGACATAGCAAGATAGCTTCCTATGTTGTGTTGATCCACATTTTAGGCCAACAGCCAAAGTATTTTATCTTTTCCTTCATTATAGTGATCTTCCAATTAGCCGTGGTCTGTAATACCCTGATTTTGGTGGCAGTGGTTTGGACAGGATTGTTTGATAGTTCTGCTCGAGAGGCAAAATAAGGGGCCTTATTATAGAAGTGCAGAGGTTGCTCAGGAGCTGAGTTCTGTTGCAAAGTTTGCCGATAAGGGGAAAACCGGCCCTTAAGCGTCCATTCTGTTCTGTATATTAACACTTCTAATCTGCACTGCTGATAAAACTGCAAGCCATTTGCCTTTGGAGGAATTAGTTCTGCCTCACTTGTGTAACCAGGCGATGGTGATTAACCTTTAAACTGTCCAATATTCCCAGCAGCCTCTTGCCCCAGATTAGAAACTATTTAGTTATGACCAACTAAATTAACAACACTCCCTCCTCTGAAGAATGAGATTTGGAAGGTGGATGCATTTTAAGGTGGAATTGTGTTTTGAATTGGTGATCCATCTTTCTAAGGTGCTTATTCCCTCCCCGTTAAAGTGCAGGCGGCCACGGTGGGGACAGAAGTTTCAGCTGGAGGCTGGGGGGAGAGAGGAGGGGGAGCCGCTTGTCCCGGTTGGGTTTGCAGATCTGAGGTTTCAGGGGCACAAAGGAAACCTGTCTTAGGTTTGGATTTCCTTCCCTGTTATCAGCCCAGGTTAAAAGGGGACTTTAGCTCTTCTGCTAGACCCAAGCCACGCTTGCAGTGGGATGGAGCAATTGCTCCTAACGGGGAGATTAAGGAATACATCAAGTAGCTCCCTTACCACCCTACTCCCAATTTCCTCCTGGAGTTGAATGTCAGAAAAAGATGCTAACTAACTTTCATGTTCCAGACATGGGGCTCTGCCCACTGAGGTGGGTCTAACCCAACTGAACTGCGGTCGCACTAACAATCCCGCTCAGGCCTCTCCTATCTGCCCATTTCCAGTGTGTAATTTATCAGTGGAAACATACCCTCGGTGGTGAGGGCCAGGCAACTATGTAATCGTGCCGTGCCTCAAATCCCCAAATTGTTGGTCCTCCCCGGATAACAAATAAAACGGAACAACAACCCTCCCTCACTACCAACACCCCCACCGCCACCCAATCTCAGGAGCAACCTTTTCTGTTTTACTAGTTCTGTATTAGCTGCCTCCTTAAAAACTGCTAATCTGGATCCTGCATTAGCAGGATGTCAGTCAAGCCGCAGTCCACGGCGGCGAAGCCTTCTTCATATACCAATTTAAATCATTCATGGTCTTTTCTTTGGCATTATTCAAAAGATCATAATAATTTTCTTGTGCCCACGGCACAAAAAAATCAATTATTTCCCCACAAAGACTTGAAAGTACTTAGCGAGTACGGCAAGAAAAGCTGAGGGTGATATCAAATTGAAATTGCACTCATTACATACAACACAATTAGTTGCCACTAGCCTGGCCGGGCTTTAATTCTGAATGGCATATCTTTATTATTACAGAAACAAGCATGCAAATGGCATTGTTCAGGATTTGCCGAAATCAATAGGATATAGTGCTGTGTGTTTGGTGGCCACTGTCACTCACGCTGCTGTGGATGCAAGATAATGTGTGTGTTTGAATTAATGAAGGGAGCAGGCAACATCATAAGTGACACCCAAATAAAAGAAATGGGTACATGATATTTGTAATTATTCTACTTGTGTTTTTGTTGTAAATACTTGTGCTTTTTGTTTTTTAATCAAAGGATTAATTGCATTTTAATAAGGCATTATGATTTGCAGAGCTTTAGTTAATTAAAACTTGTAGTATATAATTATGAAGTGATGCTGAGATTTTTCTAAAGATCACCCGTATGTTTAGAATATGTATAATTTTTCTGTTAAGCAGTTGCAACCCCCCCACACCACCACCACCTTTTTCCTTGGTCCCTCCCCTGCCAACAGAAGATATGGATGACTTACGCGAAATGGTAAATTGATGATTGCAGGTGCATTTCTCTGAGTGGAACTAGAACCCAGTTTAGGTTGTTGCACAAATTAAAATGACTCTGACGCAGCACTCATGAGATCAACTGTGGCAGAAAACTTTCTTGTTGACACTTGCTTTCCAGGTAATCCTCCTGAGATGCAGCCCTGTAGTGGTCTAGGGAGGGGTGGGGGCGTTGATGTGGGTTTCAGAGTGCAAGCATTGAGATTTTCCATCGGGGTGAGGTGGTGCTATTGAGAGTTAGACACTGGATGAGACCAAACCCCAGTGGAGTCACTGAGCCCCGACCTTGTCCTCTGTGGCACAGAGGAACATCTTTGGGAGGGGTGGGGTGGGGAGAGGGGATGCTGAATATCAAGGGAGCTTGGAATTCCCGAGTGTTAACACATTAGTAATTCACAGTGGAATCCAGCCCAGAGATGCGGAATCGCGTTTCCTGTAGGTGTGTATTATGTGAAGGCTGATGGATTAATTGCTAGATAGATGGAATCGAGCTAAGGTAAAACATTATTAAAAAGTTTAAAATCTTAATGTAACATTTTGAAATTTGCTTTGGGGAATTTTTTCATTTCAGGCTCCTAGTTTTCCATTCTCTCTGGGATCAGGAGTCTTAGTTGTCTTTGCAGAAGAAGGGATCCATGTGCAGAGAGCTTACATTGCTCTTTGTTAAGAACATCCAGGTGGCCCTGTGACAGTGGGTGGATGCAGGAGCTGGTGGCTGGCCCTCGGGTGACCAGTGATGTGATGAGATGAGGTGACTTCCAAGTTATCCTTTGGAACCTGGTTGGCTGGGCACCCAAAGGCAAATTTCCCTTCCACTCTAAAGACCCAGACACTGCAATGAGGAGTATCAAGATCACCCATTCCCTGCGAGGCAACGTGAAGAAGGATAAGGTTGAGGGGAAGAGGGTCCTGCAATGCTCATGCCCCAAACCTGGTTTTCCAGGAGACCCACAATAGTGCTCTAAGTAGGGTGGCCCAAAGCTGATTTAAAATCTACTATTATTAGGTTGGTCATGGCTTCCTATTTTAACTCTGAAAACCTAGAGCTTGAAAAGGTGGTTCATTCAAAGCTTGCTAAAATATTTGCTGAGCAGCACAATGGTGTGTGATGGAAAATAAACTCTTGTGGCTTGCTTCATCCTATCAGCCGCGGCCTGCAGCAGGGAAAGAATGAGGGAAGGTCAGTCAATTATGTGTGGTAATCACCGTAAGCATATTATCTGAGACACAGATGTCTTCTATGACCCCACACGACATGGCTATTAACCTTGGAGCAATATAAAAATGGAGTGGGCTTGAGGGGGAGGAGTGGAGGTAAACCAGACTTTCAGCCTAGCCTTGTCCACAGGCTCAGGGAAAAAAAGTTGTGGACATGAAGACTATTTTCAGGAACCCATCCAACAATCTGACCCCTACTCACAACAGCTGGGTCCTCGTGCCCCTCCTTCCCTGAGACCTTTCTGTAGGTCTAGTCATGTGTGGAAGTACTTGCCTCATCTGAAAACGAGACTGATAAATTGACTTGGGAGATATCTCAGTCACACAGTGGTCCTGGAACGCTACTTTCTGTTCACCAGAGGACAGGAGAGAGGGAAAAGCAATTTGGTTGTTTATGTGGGTATTTAAATAAGTTCACCTCCAGTCTTGGACGTTAGTGGGCAGGGAGGACAGGGGGATCACTCAAGGCATGTCAGGGGACACAACTAGGTTAACCAGTGGACACGGCCTGATGGAAATCATGGGCTTTTACCTCCAAAGGTAGCCCTGGTTCTGGTGTCTCCCTGGAGGAGTCGGCACCAAGGCCCGGCCTGGGGGGCAGGGCACGAGAGCTGTTGACGGGTTGTTACGTGCTCGGGGATGCACACACATTTAGGGAAGCAGCTGCTCTGGGAAGCACCCTGGGCCAGATGCTGAGGATTCCAAAATGAAGAAACGAGTTTCTGCCCTCTAGAAGCTTATAGCTGGCGGGGGTGAGGATGCGGGAAGACCTTGAACGCAAGCAGATGCTCAACTCATTTCAAAACATGTTGTGGATGCTGGAATAGGGTACAGAAAGTGTTCTGGGCAGAAATGAAGAAGGGACTCTTCTAGCCCGGGGACTTGGAAAATCTTCCTGGGGGCAACGATACTTGCGCTGGGACACATGAGCTGGTAATAACAGCTGTTCTTCAGAGGAACTCACCAGAGCAGAGCCCCATCCTGGGCCCTCTCCTTGCCTGTTGTCTCATTCTCAGGACCCTAGAAGCAGCATCGGACCCATCGCGGACTTGAGACTCTGACAGGTAAGGCTCCTTGCCCCAAGACTCACAGTGGTTAGTGGTGGAGCCAGGAGTAGAATTCAGACCCAGTTGACTCCAAACTCTACTAAGCAGGAGGATGTATTAGCCTGTCAGGCAGGAGGACAGCATTTCAGGTGAAGGGAGAATGTAAACAAGGGCGCATCCAGGAAGCACAGGGACGGCTGAGTCTGGGAGCAGGTAGGAGGTGCGTGACCAGTAAATGGGACAGTCCCCTTTCCAGGGCCTGGTGGCCCATGCCATGCAGTTCAGCTCCCTCCTGCCGACAGCAGAGCTGCGACATGATCAGATGTGTGTTTCTGGAAGGTCTCTCTGAATGTTGCAGGGTGAGTGAATGGGGGTGGTGGCGGGGGGGATGGTTGAAGATCAGAGACCTGAAGTGAGCTGGAGAGCTATTAGAGCAAGGCCAGGTGCAGGGGGCTGGTGCAGGGCGGCGGAGGGGAGGAAGGGCTGCATATCCTGAAGGGATGTGACGAGAGGGAAAGGGAAGAGTCTAGGATTACCTCAGTTCCTCGCCACAACCCCTTGCATGTCTTACAGTCTGACACCGCTTTCCTCTCTCTTTTACAGCAAAGACATTGAGGTTTGGAAAGATTAAGTCACTTGCCCAGAGTTGAGCAGTTCATATTTTGTCCTAGCCAGGTTCTGAGCACGATCTCTGGTTCGTAGCCAAGACTCACCCCCTGGGGCCCACTGTGTGTGCAGGGCGGGGGTGGGGGCCGCAGAGGACCCTGTCCTGATGCTTTAGTTTCCATTCACCTCTTCCATGGATCTCCTCCCTTCTTCCCTCTCCCTAAGCTTTTCAATGAAAAAGAAGTTTAGAGGTGTGTTATCAAAATTGCAGCGGTAACCTCAGCTACTTTTATATTTTTAAGCTGTTATGAGAAGGTGATTATACAAAATGAGCTACCGAAGAGATATTGTTGCTATATATACATTTTAAAAAAAATTTTAAAACAGTTTATCTAACAGGTATTCATGACACACCTTTTAGCAAGGGTGACAAGATTATGGTCAGCATGACTAATAAATGGCCTTATTAAGTGTTATTTTGCAAAGCTGTAGGGGACCCAGTTGGGTGGCTTTCAGCATCCTTTCCAAGCCCCCCCCACCCCCGCCATCCTAGCAGAACCTATTTTGTTGAGGTTCCATCCTACTTCATGCGGCCTTCAGCTCCAAAGGGCAAATTCCGATTGGTCTGAGATGGCCATGACAGCCCCCTTAGGCACGGGGTGCGGTGCGGTGTAACTCTGGTCAGGAAAATGGGGCCAGATGTGCTGGAGCTTTCTAGGAAATGTTTCCTCTCTCCTAAGGAAACCCCTTTCTCCCCGGGAAGAAATGGTCTCTCTATAATTTCTCATGTCTGGATGTGATGTGTCCAACTGCAGCAACCATCCTGCGACCAGAAGAAGAGCCAGATACGCTCCCAGAGCAGGTAGGGCAGAGAGCGGGAAAGACTGTGGGTCCTCCACGACTTCGCCACACCACTGATCACATGCTGTAGAGTTGCTCCACCTCTGGACTTTATGTGCTGGGTGACCGTTGTAAATGTCCTTATTGTAGAAGCCACTTTTTTTTCTGTTTTAAACAGTTGTGGCACAGTGTACCTAACATAAAATTTACCACGTTAGCTGTTTTCAAGTGTACGATTCCATGGCATTAAATACATTCCCATTGTTCTGCACCCATCACACCCGTCCATCTCCAGAGCGCTCATCCTTCCCAAATGAAACTCTGTCCCCATTAAACATTAGCTCCCCATCATCTCCCCTCCTCCAGCCATCGGAACCACCATTCTACTCTCTGACTCCTTGAATTTAATTGCTCCAGGACCTCGTACATGTAGAATCATATAGCATTTGACCTCTTTTTTTTTTTAATTGAGCTATAGTTGACATATAATATTATACTAGTCTCAGGTGTACCACATAGTGACTCGATATTCGTATACGTTGTGAAATGATCACCACGCTAAGTCTGGTTACCATCCATCACCGTCCATAGTTACATTTTTTTTTCTTGTGGTGAGACATTTTAAGATCTACTCTTTCAGTAACTTTCAAGTATGTAATATTGTCTTATTAACTATAGTCACCATGCTGTACGTTACATCTCCATGACTTATTTATCTTATAACAGAAATTCTGTACATTTTGCCTCCCCTTCACCCATTTTGCCCACCCTCCTAGCCCCTGTCTCTGGCAACCACTAATTTGTTCTCTGTATCTATGAGCTGGGGTTTTATTTGTTTAGTTGGTTGGCTGGTTGGTTGCTTTGCTTTAGATTCCACATATAAGTGAGATCATGCAGTATTTGTTTTTTTCTGTCTGACTTATTTCACTTAGCATAATGCCCTCAAGGTCCATCCATGTTGTCACAAATGGCAAGATTTCCTTCTTTTTATGGCTGAATAATATTCCGCTGTGTATACATACCACATTTTCTTTACCCATTCACCCACTGACAGACATTTACATTGTCTCCATATCTTGGCTGTTGTAAATAACACTGCAATGAATATGGGGGTGCAGATATTTTTTCGAGTTAGTGTTTTCATTTTCTTCAGATAAATACCCAGAAGCTGAATTGCTGGATCATATGGTACTTCTATTTTTAATTTTTTGTTTTCCACAGTAGCTCTACCAATTTATATTCCCACCAACAGTGTAGAAGGATTCCCTTCTCTCTCCAATACTCACTATTTCTTGCCTTTTTAAAAATAATAGCCATTCTAACAGTATTTGTCCTTTTGTGACTGGTTTATTTCACTTAGCATAATGTCCTCAAGGTTCTTCCATGATGAGTGTATAAGTAATTTTGAGGAGTTTCTGATATTTGCAGCTGAAGGCATTCCAAGTTATAAACCTATTAAACCAAGATTTAAAATTTATCTTACCGTCTCAAGTGTAATGGTTAAGAACATGGACTCTAGAACCCAAATCCCTGATTTTAAATCCTCACTCTACCATTCACTAGTTGTGTGACCTTAGAAAATTTGCTTGCCTCTCTATGCTTCGATTTTCTCAGCTGTTAAATGTGTATTAATACTATTGTTTCCTGCTTAGGATTGCTGGAGGCTTAAATGAGTTATTACATATAAAGCACTTAAAGGGTGCCTGGCATACAGCAATTCTTGCCATCACTATTATTGCCGTTCTTGGCTATGAGCAGGCAGCAGTTTCCACAGCTTCCCCGAATGCCATGCGTGAGTTTATCCGACACTCAGCTGGCAATTAGACGACAGAAGATCCAGAATGGAGCCCCTTCCCTGCCTTTGTTGCTCTCTCTGGAATGAAGGTTCTGAGTCCTCTGCAGTCTTTCTCAGTCTTTCTCTGGCTTTGGGTCTTGCTGCTCCCATCTGAGTGATGTGTCCATTTCCCCCCTTGTTCTCTGCTCAGTCCTAAAAGACCAACTCCAGAGTCCTAGGACCTAAGGGCCCAGAGGCAGCTGGTGCTATGGGCCAGAAGACCAAGAATGGGTAGTTCGGCAGCCAGGTCACCCCTGCAAGAGTCCTGGGCTCAAGGAGGGAGGCATTTGAGAGATGGTTTGTAACTCTGGATAGCACGGAGGGAAAAAAGTAAATAAAGTAAGCCTGGACCCTGGTTTCACTGTGTGGGAATCTGAGGAGATGAGGTGCAGCAAGGATCCAGGGGCTAAACTGAGGGAGGGACCAGCAAGCACGGAAAACTCCAGAGACGAGGACATAGACCCAGACACAGTTACTTTGCCCACCCCACCCCCAGCCATTGTGGGGGGAGGCATCCAGCAGCCCCTGCTCTAAACCCTATGGCTATCTCTGGAAGGAGCTTTTGATGTGATTAGGGAAGGAGGAGAGAGTCAGATCGCCTGGAAGGGTGGGAGGTGGGAGTCAAAGAAGCAATTCTAGAGCTAGAGACAGGTGTGTGTGTGTGTGTGTGCGTGTGTGTGTGTGTTTGCGCACGCTCGCATGTATGTGATGTGTCTTTATGTCCCCATCTGCATCAAGAGGGTAAGAAAAATCCTTTCTTTCATTATAAAGATCTTGCCAAGAACAAATTAAATATATAGCTGATAACACTCTATTATTGGGGAAAAAAGAATAAATGAAATGATGCATTAAAAAGTACTTGGAAAAGAAGAAAGCCTTCGAGGTAAATTGTTATTGGTGTGCCTTTCTAAGATGTCATTGGGGCCCAACCTCATGGTGACAGAAGGGAATGTGTTCTTCTGCTGCGATAAAGACGCAACCCTGGACATGCCACATTTAGACACCAGGGAAGGGAGGTATTTTGGGGACCTTAGACACTGATTCTCCACTGTCCCCTTTACAGAAATGATTGGGTCTGCAGGGAGGCCCTGGAGTGTGGGGTTGGACTGAAACTCTGAGGAAACCCACTTAGACAGAAGGGAAACAGACTTAGATTTTTATTCGTGGGAGTGGGGGTAGCGGGGAAGGTCGAGGACCACTAGAGGCCGGAAGGCTGCCTGATAAACTGTGTATTTGGCAGAGGGACAAGGAGGAGATAAAAGATTAAAAAATGTAATAGAAGATTTGCTTACACTTCTTGGAATGGTAATTAAATTTATTTATAGTTATGGAAAATTTGGGGAAGGGAGGAAAAGCAATTTAAATGCAGAGTTTTCACAGGGCAACTGCAAATGGCTTGCTTTAACGGTGCCTCTGAAGGTTAACAGAATGGCGGGGAGGTCGGACTGAAGTGCATATGATAAGTGACAAGTGTGAACGTGGCAAATCATGTATTTAAAATTACTCTGAGCTTTATCAAATGTTTCCTCTTGAAAATAAACTATCCTGGAAGGAAAGGTTAACTGAGAAAAGAGTATTACTCTAATGTTCCCGTGATGACCGGGGGGTGGGGGGAGGAAGGGAAGGGGTCCTGTCATGTAGGAGAAGTGGTGATACATGTAAATAGGTTGTTGTGTTATTAACAGTAAAGAAACAAAGATATTCCAAACTCACATTGCACTCAGAGGGAAGGCAAACAAATGTTCCCTGTCCTTGTCATCTTTCCTATCCCCATGAGCCAAGCAGCCTTCTGGTCCACCCGTGAAGTGGAAGGGGTACACACTCCACAGGGGATGTTAATGGAGGAGGAAGACCACTCCAGAGTGGTCAGCTCTGGCCATGAAGAGAAATCCAGAGGATTCTCTGAAACCCCCCGATCCCTCACACCCCTTCGAAGAGGACTTCTCTTCGACCCTGCCTGGAGGAAGGGTAAGGTGAGCAACTGGGCAAAGCAGAAACATCCCCGAAACCCAGCCCAGCCAATGGGGAAGAGCCATCGGCTTTCAGTGAAGGTCACGAACTTTGCCCCATCTTTTCCCCATAGCCTCGGCTTTCTCCAACTTATTGGAGCGAAGCTTCAGTTGGCTGGATGGAATCGTAGAAGCAGTCTCATAAAAGTCAAAAACAAATCAGCAATGTCATTTTTGAACACTGTTACTTAATACTGCTCTGGAAGTATTGGCCCACAGAATGAAACAGGGAAGAAGTGAAGTGATCATTCTTCGTATATGATGTGATCATTTACCAAGGGAATAGGGCCATAGGAGAATCAAATGAAAAACTATTATAATTCAGTGACGTGGCTGAGTACACAATTTTTTTTTTAAAGATTTTATTTATTTATTTGACAGAGAGATAGCGAGAGCAGGAACACAAGCAGGGGGAGTGGGAGAGGGAGAAGCGGGCTTCCTGCCGAGCAGGGAGCCCGATGTGGGACTCGATCCCAGGACCCTGGGATCATGACCTGAGCCGAAGGCAGACGCTTAACGACTGAGCCACCCAGGCGCCCTGAGTACACAGTTAATATAAAGTAATTTATAGCCCTTCTAAATAAGGCAGGAACCACTTCGAAGAAATAAAGGAAGCAACCATACTTAAGGAGAAATCAAGCAGGTAACATCCAAGAGCTGGATTATTTAAAAATGTTAATGAATGACAACGTGGACCCAAAAAGGCCTGGACAAAGGATATTCTTGTACAGAAAGAGTCAACATCATAAAGATGCTACTATTCTCTAAATTAATCTATAAATCCCAGTACATGTTTTGGGGGAAAGAACCAGCCAAACTGAAACTATATTTCACATGGAAAAACAAACAAGCCAGAATCTCCATAAAAATTCTAAAAATGAGGTGTGATGAAGGGAACTGGCTCATCCAGATATTAAGATATATTATAAAGTTATTAAATTAAAGCAGTCTGATACTGGCACATGAATAGACATCAATGGAACTATGAATAAAAATAATTTTGCATACCTATCTCACATCCTCCAGATGGATCAATGATATAAAGCAGAACAAGTGAACTTTAAAAGAGCAAGAAGGAATATGGGAGAGTATTTTTAATGAGTCCAGACTGAGGACAGCATCTCTAGTTATGCCATAAAAGTGGGAAACCATAAAAAATGTTTAGAAAACTTGATTTTATAAAAACCAGTTTACGCATAGGACAAAAACACCATAAACAATGGCAAAAACAAACAAAAAACTGGGAAAAATTACTTGCAGCTCATATCACCTAAAAAAGGAATAATCTTAATATGAAAATTTCTAAAAGTCAATGACAAAAAGACCAACTCACAGAAAAGGAAATAGAAATAGTTTTGAAAAATGAAAAGTGGGGGCACCAGGCTGGCGCAGTTGGTTAAGTGTCTGACTCTTGGTTTCGGCTCAGGTCATGATCTCAGGGTCATGGGATCGAGCCCTGCGATGGGCTCTGTGCTCAGCATGGTGTCTGCTTGTCCCTCTCTCCCCTACCTCCCCTACTCTCTCTCTCTCAAATAAATAAGTCTTTAAGAAAAAGATGAAAAGGGAACGTGATTGAGCACTGGGTGATGTATGGAAGTGGGGAGTCTGCATATTGTACACTTGAGACTAATATTACACTGTATATTAACTAAATGGAATTTAAATACAAGCTTCAAAAAAACAAAACAAATTGGAAAGGCACAATTAAAAAAAATGAAAAGAGGCCTAACCTCTCTCATAATAAAAGAAATAAGAACTAAAATGACAATGAAGTACCATATTTTACTTATCAAATGGGAAAAAGATTGAAACGTGAGAATGTGTAAGGAAAAAGGAAATCTACGTTGATGATGGAAGTAAATACTAATATAATCTTTATAAGGAACAATTTAACAGTGTCTATCAAGAGTACAAATGAACATCATCTTTGATTCAGGGGTTTAGCATCTAGGAATTTATTCTACTCATTTATTTGCATGGATACATACAAGAATATTTACTGAAGCATACTTGTAATAGCAAAAAATGAGAAACAACCTAAATGTTCATCACTATGATACTGGTTGTAGAAATTATTGCTCTTACATGCAGTGCAATGGAACAGTCTCCAAGATGTATTTGTAAGTGGAAAAAGCAAAGTGCATGACATTCAACAACATGGATGAATCTTAAAAATACAATATTAAGCAAAAAAAAAAAAAAGCAAAGACACAAAGGAATATATACAATATAATTCCTCTTATATAAAGTTTAAAAACAGGTAAAGCTAAACTTTATTGTTTAGAGATACAATTCAGAGGAGGCAAAACTGTACAGAAAAACAAGGAAGTGAATATCACAAAAGTCAGGATAATGGTTCCCTCTACAGGGAGGGAGGGAATGGATGTTAAGAGGAAACATAAGGCTCTGGAGTGTTGACCGTGTTCTGTGTCTTGATCTGAGTGGTGGTTACACAGGTGTACACTTGATCATAATTACTCTACCTAGATATTCTTTGCATTTTCTATGGGCACGTTCCTTTCCCCAACAACTCTTTCACAAAAGCTAGTGCAGAACTGTGTGTATAGTATGATACTATTTATTAAAAAAAAATAAGATACATATGTGTCCTTCTCTATACATAAAAATAACTCTGAAAGGATTGGCTCAAAACTGAAAGCAGTATTTGTTTCTGGGGGACTGAGCTGCTTAAGGACAGAGATGGGAGGAAGACCTACTTTTCACTGAGGACCTGTTAGTGCTTTTCGAATGTTCAACATGTACATCTATTACCTTTAAAAAAAAATCTAAAGCATTGATTAAGCCTTAAAATGATGATCATGCGAAAGATCGGTTAAAATTTTTAAATGGACTTTTACAGAAAGGGAACTGAAAACATAATGCACCTTGATTCTAGGAAAAAAGAACCATAAAAACAGGGGCGCCTGGGTGGCTCAGTCGTTAAGCGTCTGCCTTCGGCTCAGGTCATGATCCTACGGTCCTGGGATCGAGTCCCGCATCGGGCTCCCTGCTCTGCAGGAAGCCTGCTTCTCCCTCTCCCACTCCCCCTGCTTGTGTTCTCTCTCTCGTTGTCTCTCTCTCTGTCAAATAAATAAATAAAATCTTTAAAAAAAAAAAAAGAACCATAAAAACAATCTATTGGATGGGGCATTGCAGGGAACATCACG
This sequence comes from Leptonychotes weddellii, assembly GCF_054177405.1. NCBI lineage: Eukaryota > Metazoa > Chordata > Mammalia > Carnivora > Phocidae > Leptonychotes > Leptonychotes weddellii. The sequence goes on from NC_138378.1 coordinate 55,414,853, forward strand.
CCTCGGGAAAATCCAATAGAAAGGAGTTTCTTATGGGATATTCAATAGCTCACAGAATCATTGCACCAAAGAAACAGACTCCAGATTGAGCTTTCAGAAACAATTCTCAAGGCCACCAATTTTCTAGCTAATTGCGCCACTGAGATAGTGGCTGCCTCTTATGTGATCTGGAGTCACCATGATCAGGAAGCTGCTGCTATGATCTACACCAACAGAATGCGTGTCCTGCACCCTGCTCTCCCCCACACCTTGAGACAAGGGACCAGGCCCTCACACCCCTGTTAATGCCATCACAGAAAATAAATGGCTTCAGAAATGTGCTTGCTTCCAGGTGCTGCAAAGCGTGGCTTACTCCCCCTTCTGGGTTTTTAATAAGTGCATTCTATTGGCAGAACTAGACCATATATGGAATGCTAAGTGCAAAGGAGTCTGGGAAATGCATCAAATATATGTAAGTTCTTACCACCACTGTGCAGAGCAATTTTGTAGTATCTAGTAAAGTTGAAAATTGCACCTCCCCTAGGACAAAGAAATTCTACTTCAAAGTAAATATTCTAAAGAAACTCACACATTCACCTGAGGAACTATGTACAAGAAAGTTTATTCCAACAGCATTTGTGACAGTGAAAAATTGGAAACAGCCTAAATATCCATCAACAGGAGAATGGCTTATGACATGTTTTTTTCAATAGATACTATTCAGTAATTAAAGATATCAACTAAAGCCACATGGGCTAAAATAAATAAATCTCAAAACAATAATAGATAATATATTATATAATAAAAACAACAGGTATAGAATTATGCAGATATATCATTTATATAAGTTTTTTAAATCACAAAGCAACAGTGTATTGGAAACATGAACACATACATATATCACATGGATGGAAACAGTAAATGCCAAATTCAGATAAGTGGAAAGAAAGGAGGTGGGATTAGAGAGGGGTACACAGAGTTTTCAACTCCTCTGTAATGTTTTCTTTTTTTTAAAGATTTTATTTATTTATTTATTTATTTATTTATTTATTTATTTATTTATTTTAGAGAGAGAGAGTGCACATGCACGTGCAAGTGTATGGAGGGGCAGAAGGAGAGAGAGAGAATCTTAAGCAGACTTGGTGCACAGCCCATCCCAGGGCTCAATCTCAGGACCCTGAGATCATAACCTGAGCCCAAATCAAGAGTCAGACGCTTAACCAACTGAGCCACCCAGGCGCCCCACGTTTTATTTCTTTATAAAAAATCTGAACCAAACATGGCTATGAAGCTGAATACTGAGTACATTGATGAGTGTATTATTATTTGGTACAACTATCTATATATTTTAAATATTTCATAGTAAAAATTTTTAAATTTTTACTTTTAATAACCATTAAAATAATAAAAAATAAGGGCATCCAGCTGGCTCAGTCAGAGGAGCATATGACTCTTGATCTCAGAGTCATGAGTTCAAGCCCCATATTGGGTGTAGAGATTGCTTAACAAATAAAATGTAAAAAATCTTTAAAATAAAAAATATATGCAGTTTCCAATTAGCAGAGAAGACAAAAAGAGTGGAGATAAAGAAAACATCATCAATCCAACAATAGAAAAGGAGCAGAAAGTCAAGGACAAACATGGAAAAAAAGAAATAAAAAGAACATGCCAGAAATAATTCCATATGTCAATAATCATCATAAACATAAGTGGGCAAAACTCAACTACAAAAAGCCTGAGCTTATCACATTAGATTATTTATTGATTTTTTAAAGATTTTATTTATTTATTTAATTGACAAAGAGAGAGAGATAGCGAGAAAGGGAACACAAGCAGGGGGAGTGGGAGAGGGAGAAGCAGGCCTCCCTCCGAGCAGGGAGCCCTATGTGGGGCTCGATCCCAGGACCCTGGGATCATGACCTGAGCTGAAGGCAGTTGCTTAACCGACTGAGCCACCCAGGCGCCCCACATTAGATTGTTTAAATCCAAATGTGTTGTCTACAAGTACACCTCAAACCAAAATAATAGAAATATTGAAGCCAAGTGCATGGCAAAGGTATACAAGGCAAATGCTAATCAAAATCATTTTTCATATCAGAAAATGCCTTACACCTTAAGGCAAAAGACAAATAAAGTGGAATATTTCATAATGCAAAAACAATTCATAAATAAGGTGTAATTATTATGAAATTGTATGTACCTAATAAGATAGTTTCAAAATATATAAAGTAAAAACTGACATAATTACAAGGAAAAAAAATTTAAACCCAAAATTACAGTGGGAGATTTTAGTACACCTCTATCAGGTTGATAGATTAAGTAGAAAATAGAGAGAATATATAAATAATAACCATTGGATGGTGAAATAGAACCTAACTACAGATATAGTAGAAATTTTTAAATCGTAAAATAATCTATAGGGGCGCCTGGGTGGCTCCGATGGTTAAGCGTCTGCCTTCGGCTCAGGTCATGATCTCAGGGCCCTGGGATCGAGTCCCGCATCGGGCTCCCTACTCCTTGGGAGCCTGCTTCTCCCTCTGCCTTTCTCTCTCGCTCTGTCTCTCATGAATAAAAAAAAAAAATCTTTAAAAAAAAAATAATCTATAGATGACTTTACTGATATTTGAAAACTGAATTTATCTAAACTTGAGAACTTAGATAAATGGATAATTATCAAAACTGACTCAAAAAATTTGTTACCTTTATGGTGACATTATTAAATAAATTGAATTATTAAATAAATTAAATTAAATAAATTGAATCAGTACTTAAGTCCATCATCAAAACAACTATTCCAGAGAATGGAAAATTAGAAAAAACTAACTAACTCATTGCATATAGCTGATTTAACCTTAGTTAAACCACCAGGACAAGGATTATAGGACAAGGATTACCTGGACAAGGATAATAGGATAATAGAAAATCATATGACAATAGAAGGAAGGAAGGAAAGAAGGATATGTCAATGTTACTTATGAACATATGTATAAAATACTAAATCAAATCAACTTCAGAAGAGTTCAAAAGCAATAATATGTCCTGATCAAGTAGGATTTATCCTAGGAATGTATCAATCAATAACAGGAGATATATCAATGTAAGTGACCAGTTATCAGATTAAAAGAGAAAAACTTGTGATTATCTCAACAGATTCAGAAAATATAAATATAAATTAAATACTCTTTCATAACTAAAAAAATGGAAACGTTTATTTAACTGGAAATAGAAGGGGCCAGTTTTAATCTATATAGAATATCCCCCAGAAATCTACAATAATATCTTAGTTAATGTTTGAAGTTTAGTTTGAAGTTCCCTTGATGTCAGAAGACATGGAAGCCTTCTCCTCCTCTTACAGAAAATTATACTGGAGGTCCTAGAGAATGCAATAACATCAGGAAAATTTTAGCTATTTGCAGACAACACAAGGAAAACTTCAGACACAAGGAAAAAATGTTACAACGCAAGGAAAAAAATGTTATTCACAGACAACATAAATGATCTACATAGAAAATCCAAAAACCGAACTGTTAGACTTAATCAGAGCATTCAGCAAGGCTGCTGGGTTCAGCACCAACATACAAAAAGTGTTAGCACTTCTAGACACTAATAATAAACTATTAGTCAAGAACGTAATATACAGTGTAATTCCAAACAAAGTTCCAAGTTATTGTGTGGATACTGACAAGCTGATTCTAAAATTTGTATGGAGAGGCAGAAGATCCAGAATAGCCAACACAATATTTTAGAACAAGAACAAAGTCAAAGGAGTGACACTACCCAACTTCAAGACTTACTATAAAGCTACAGTAATCAAGAAAGTGTGGCGTGGGCAAAAGAATAGACAAATAGATCAGTGGAATAGAACAGAGAGCCCAGAAATAGGCTCACATAAATATAGTTAATCTTTAACAAAGGAGCAAAGACAAAAACATGGAGCAAAGATAATCTTTTTAATAAATGTTGCTGAAACAACTGGACATTCACATGCAAAAGAATAAATCTAGACAAAGACCTTATACCCTTCACAAAAATTAACTCAAAATGGATGGTAGACCTAAATGTGAATTGCAAAACCATAAAACCCCTAGAAGATAATGTAGGCGAAAAGTTAGATGGTCTGGGGTTAGCAATGATCTTTTATTTTTTTTAAAGATTTTATTTATTTATTTGAGAGAGAGAGAAAGAGCACAAGCAGGGGGAGTGGCAGAGGGAGAGAGAGAAGCAGGCTCCCTGCTGAGCAGGGAGCCTGACGCAGGACTCGATCTCAGGACCTTAGGATCATGACCTGAGCCAAAGGCAGACGTTTAACCAACTGAGCCACCCAGGTGCCCCTAGGTTCATTATTTATAACAAATGTACCACTCCGGTGCTGGATGTTGATAGTGGTGGAGGTTGTGCATGTGTAGAGACACAGAAACGCAATGGAAACTCAATGTACTTTCTCCCCAATTCTTGTGTGACCCTAAAACTGCTCTTAAAAATGAAGTTGACTGGGGCTCCTGGCTGGCTCAGTAGGTAGAGCATGCAACTTTTGACCTTAGGGTTGTAAGTTCGAGCCCCATGTTGCATGTAGAGGTTACTTAAAAATAAAATCTTTTTAAAAATTAAAGTTGATTAATTAAAAAATAAAAACTTTAAACCTATTTGAAGAAAATATAGTCAAATACATTATGACCACAAGGTAAGGTATGATTTTTCTTAAAGACACACACACACACAGAACACACACACACACATATACAGAAATCATAAAGGAAAAGGCTGAAAAAATGTGACATCCAAATGGAAAACTTTGTGAACAAAAGACATCATAAACAAAATTAATAGCCTAGAGTATACTGGGAGAAGATTTTACATCATATATAACAATCAAAAGATTACTATTTAGAATAAAGAACTACAAACAACCAAATAGAAAAATGCGTGATTCATGTAAGAAGAAAACTGAATAGCCTAAAACACATTTTAAAAGGTTCAGCCGAAGTATAATCAAGGAGTGCTAATTAAAATCACAATGAGAGATCATTTCACACGCATCAGATTAGCAGAAAATAAATTCTGATTGTTGAAAGGATATGGGGGAATAAGAACTCTTCCACAATGCTGGTGGGAATGCAAATTGGCATAATCATTTTGGAGATCGACTTGGCAATATCCAGCAAAATGTGAAATGTGCATATGCTATGCCCGGGTAGATCTGCCTTTAGTTAAATACTGTAGAAAAACACTTGCGTGTGTATTCAAGGAGATATTACAAGAATATTTATTCCAGCACTAGAACAGCAAAAAATTGGAAACAATCCAAATGTCCATTAATAGAAAAAGGAATAAATAAATTATGCAATGTTTATTCTACAAACTACTATCAAGGGGTTAAAATGGATGGGCTGTACTTAAAGGTATCAACATAGATAGATCTAGAAACAATGTAGGGAAAAAAAGACTTATGTAATATTATAAACTGTACGATTTCATTTACGTGAATTTAAAAGAAGACAAAGCAATATGTTGTTTATGGCTAACTGTATGTAATAAAATACACAGTTATTTACGGATACCCTATCAAAAAGGATCTTTTGAATGCAAGTAACAGAAACTCCAGTCCCTGCCCTTCAATCTACTGGCCTCTGTCTTAAGCAATTCTAAACGGTCCTGAGTGCAAAGGTCCAGATTATCAGGAGAGGACCTGGGGGATGGCAAGACACTGACGTTTCTCTTGCACAGTCTCCCTCTTTTCTCTGCGTTAGGATGCCTTTAGTCATCTCTCTCATAGAATTTTACCAAAAGCAGTAAGAAGTAGTTAACACACCAAGATCCTGAATTTCTTCCTAATACTACAGCCTCAATAGGCATGTGATCTATGTTGGAAGGAACAATGGGGGACACTGGTTATGAATCAAGGGTCCTCAACTTCCCAGCCTCCTCTGTCCTCCAACCTCCACTTGGCCAATTCTCTATTTTATTTTATTTTATTTTTTTAAAGATTTTATTTATTTATTTGACAGAGAGACACAGCGAGAGAGGGAACACAAGCAGGGGGAGTGGGAGAGGGAGAAGCAGGCTTCCCGCAGAGCGGGGAGCCCAATGCGGGGCTCGATCCCAGGACCCTGGGACCATGACCTGAGCTGAAGGCAGACACTTAACGACTGAGCCAGCCAGGCAACCCTCTATTTTATTTTTTCATGGTCTTTTGTTGTTGTTGTTGTTTAAGTAGGCTCCACGCCCAACCTGGGGCTTGAACTCACGAGCCTGAGATCAAGAGTCTCATGCTCTACCGACTGAGCAGTCAGGCTCCCCAAGTTCCCCATTTTAGTGTCTGATACTTGAAGCACCCACTTCCTTATAAAAAAAAATAAAGGGAAATAATTTTTGAACAGGTCAGCAAAACACACACACACCTGAAAAGTATAAAGACTTGAACTGGATATAAACTGAACTCATTATAGTGGTTGCTGATGGGGAGGATGGGACTGGAGAGGGACATAGGAGAATATGTTATCTGTAAAAGTCATTTCATTATAAAAAGATTTGAATAGGGGCACCTGGGTGGCTCAGTGGGTTAAGTGTCAGATCTTGATATCAGCTCAGGTCATGATTTCAAGACTTGTCGTGAGATCAAGTCCTGCATTGGGCTCCAGGCTGGGTATGGAGCCTGCTTAAGATTTTCTCCCTCTGCTCCTCCCCCCCTGCTCTCCCTCTCTCTCTCTCAAAAAATAAATAAAATAAAATAAAATAAGATAAAATAAAGTAAAAGTGGAACTGACTAAGGAAACCACAATCCACAGAAGCCTGGAACTTATAGCCTGACCCCAAACAGGTCAATTGCTTACTAAAGTAAAAAAAAAAATAAATAAATAATCTGAAGAAATGTGATAGCCTATTTTCCTGTTTGGGATGACATGGGCATTTGTTATATTTTCCTCTGTGCATGTATTTATTTATTTTAATTTTAATTTAAGATTTCAAAAAGAGGGCAGAGCAGAGTCTATGACTATAGATGAATGCCCTGCAAAGTCATCAGTCCCATATAACAGGCAAGGAGCTGGGAGCTAAGAAGTTTCCAAGGCAATGGTCTCTCACAGCCAAGTGAAGGCCATCCTTGGGATTAGAGCCCATAGTCAAGTTTTGTCTCTGTCCTCTGCTCTGCCCACCTAAATCCTAGTGATCTTTCCTGGCTCTGTTAAAGTCCCACTCCTCCAGGAAGCCTTCTCAGACTATTCCAGCTCATACTCATCACTCCCTCTACTCAACTGTCAGCACCCTTAAAGCCGCTGCTCACTGTGTATCACTAATTCTTTATTTCAGGAGTTTTAGATAATCCAGAGCAGTGAGGTCCAAAGCTCTGGACTGCTCATGACGGCCGCTACAAAGTTGACAGGGACTTCACATGCCCGCACCAGTTGCTCCCCAAACCCCAAGCCCATTAACAGAAGATGGCCTCAAATGTTGCCTGGCTGACAATGTGTAGCTGGCAGAAAAGGGTCCATTTGTCACAATTCAGCGGGTTCAGCTCTCAGCTCCGATGAGCCTCGATCCCCTCAGAACGCATTTTCCTTTTGTGTGATATATGTAAAACACTCCTAATGTGAGGATCCTCAGAGAGAGCTCACACTGCCCGTCTAAGTGTTTTTTAAAGAATCAAGCTCTTACCTTTTAAAATTACACCAGGGTGGTATTGTTCAAATATGTAAGACTGACTACTCCAGAAAGTGGCAACAACAGAATATAATGCACTAATTTTATCCCACTTTGACTTAGAAAATATAATCGGTACTTACAAAAATTGTAAATACTAAAGAATCAAGGGAATAGGATTATTCTAAAATAGGGCGCTAATACATCAAGCAAAATAGCTTTTGCTAGTCTTAACTGAGGGCCATTATCTATCAGAGAAGATATACTTCTGGCCTTGATAATGTAAAGAAACACAAATGACTAAAGAAGCTTGCCAATATTTCTGGGAGGGGGAAGAGTGGAAAGCATCTTTAACGAGATAGAAACTTGGAAAAGCTGAGCGATTCAACAGGGTAGATAAACAGCCTTGAGCATGCTGGACAGAGGGCAAGTGCTGCTTGGTTCAGTCACCATAATTTCCTTGGAGACTCCATCCCTCCCCTCCCTGAATTGCTGTGGCTATCACAGGATCCAAGACTTCCTTCTACCTCTTGGTGGTTGTGTTCGATCACTGCATGTGTCTTCCCAACTAAATACAGCCCCCTCAGGGTAGAACTACGTCCTATACTTCTTTCCTGAATCAGCTTACCTTATCCTGCTTCCTGCCAACAAACCCAGTGCAGCCTGGCCACCCAGTGGCCTTGAACCTCAGGGGCCGAGCCCACTTTCTCCCTCTCTACTTGTCCCTCCCTGCCTGTGGTACATGGAAAGGATTGTGAGAATCTGCCATGCTGTCCTGGTGGGGAGCAGCCTGAGGGTGTGCAGAGATGAGTGAGAGGCATTCATTCTGGACATAATTCCAAGATAGAAAGGTGAGATATTTTAAATATAAAATATTTCAACTGGTGAGCACAACTGATGTACATCTGAAATTCAGTGTTTAGAAGATTTTAATTTGATTTGCAGGTCCTGAAACTGGGTGGAGAGTTGAGGGACCAGTGTGGGGAGAGGGGTCGCCCATCACTTTGCTAGAAACTATAGGCTGTTTGATAATGGCCAAGCAGTGTGTATTATGTTCTTCACTGGTGTCCTCGCTGATGGGCACCTAATCTTTACAGGACTCCCCAGTGGCCACCAAGTCTGTCCCCCTGCCTCTGAGTATTACCACACCTAAATAATTCCAAGAACACATGGTAAAAGACCAATTCTGATGGAAAGCAGTACCCTTTATATTTGTGCTGTTTATGTTTTGTGGGATTCTCCAAGGAGGAAGGAAAAATGAGTAGAGGAAGCTTCCATTTCTTTTTTTTTAAAGATTTTATTTATTTATTTGACAGAGAGAGAGATAGCGAGAGCAGTAACACAAGCAGGGGGAATGGGAGAGGGAGAAGCAGGCTTCCCGCTGAGCAGGGAGCCCAATGTGGGACTCGATCCCAGGACCCTGGGATCATGACCTGAGCCGAAGGCAGACGCTTAACGACTGAGCCACCCAGGTGCCCGGAAGCTTCCATTTCATAGTATATATACACTTATTAGAGCTTTGCTCTTATTTTTCTTCTCTATACCAAATCCAGGTCATTTTTATTCATGGGCACCTGAATACAATCCAAGAGCCTACATATTATCTTCTCAGCAATCATATGTAAAAGGTATTTATTGGCTCTTGATTCTAAAAGAAAACTACAAAATCAAAATTAATATTTGTGAGATTAAATATCTACAATATGCCATATTTTTATCAATTTTCGTTATTAATTTCAGTATTCATAAAAAATACATTTGTAAATTGTATTTTGCCTCCTCCCCAAATTTCTGGGTAAGCATCATCTTGTCAGAATACAGTAGTCAATTATGACTTAAAGGAATTACTTTTATCCAAATAATTTTAAAAGCAAATTTTTTATGAGACTGACACGCTGCCTGCTGCGCTAAGGAGGCACCCTAAAGCAAATTTTTTGAAGTATAAAGAGCATTTTGTGAAAAATGTTTCATACATAAAACACACACATGGATTTAGTGCAGGTGTGAGTACATTTTAATATGTTAGATATGATGGGGGGGATGAGGCTCCAAATTAAGATTGACATTGTTTTTGATGGTTTTAGAACATCCAGTGATTCCAATTCAAAATTTCTATCTCAGTTCCCATGAAAAACTGAAGTTCCCATTTACAGCATGTGTATGTGTTTTTTAAAAGAAATATATATATATATGCAATAAAATTTGCCATTTAACTGTTCCATTTACTTAAAAATATACACAATATAGTCTTTATAGTTCATATCATCATTTGGGGCACTTGATCATTCTTACTCTGGATTGTTCCTTAACTGACTTGTGTGTTTCTAGTCTTTTCTCTAAGATGGCAAGCTTCTTGAGATAGTAAGCAGTTTCTTTTATGAGTCATAGGGCTAAAAACAGCTGAGTGTTTAATTTGAACTCAGGAAATACTCACCAAGTGAATGAATATGTTGGTAAATGACAGAAATCTTGATGAGACACTTGATTCGAAGCTGTGCAGTACCATACTCGTTTTCAAATTATTTTGTATGGGGAAAACCAGTGTACCTAACTGATTACAATGGAGGTGCTCTGAGTGAGCTGGAGTAAAGGAGCTGATACTCCCCTTTGCCTCCAAGTTTCTGGAAGGCTCCCAGAAAGCTCTAGATAGAAGAGAATTTCTTCCAGGATCAAAGGGCTCCTGAGAAATACATACGACTTTTCCTGGCTAATGGGGGTTTCTGCATGTACAACTTCCATCTGTGTCCTTGTAGTAAAAAGTATGGTAACAGTCATAAGATATTCCCTTTCCCAGGATAAACAATGCTTATCCATTTACCTTTCCCCCCTCAGCACTCATCTAAAACCATTAACGGACGTTGTGTCTCTTCCAACTCCTTCCCTGGTTCTCACCATCTGTTCATATTCTGGGACCCATATAATCGCACAAAGACTGAAAATGAGCCCATGACTTGAAATCAAGGTGCTTGGGTCTAAATCCTAGTTCAGATACCAGCTGTATGACCCTGGACAAGTTACGTAACTCCTCTGACTCTTAAGTTTCCTCCTTTGCAAAATGGAGTTGATAATATATAACTCACAAGGTATAGATTAAACAAGATCATGTGCTTGGGGCACCTGGGTGGCTCAGTCGCTTAAGCATCTGCTCAGGTCATGATCTCAGTGTCCTGGGATGGAGCCCCGCATTGGGCTCTCTGCTCCGTGGCCGGCTTACTTCTCCCTCTCCCTCTGCCTGCCGCTCCCCCTGCTTGTGCTCTCTCTCTCTCAAATAAATAAATAAAATATTCAAAAAAAAAAATAAACAAGATAATGTGCTTGAAAACAGCACACAATAGATGCTCAGTCGTGTTTGAATGTTTTAACTTAGTTATTGCTTCTGATTCTGGTTCTCCTGCTTTCTTCCATCCTTTCTGGTTCCCCATGATTTTTGGTGAGCACAGTGTTAGTCAGTGGTCATTTCATTAACTGCTAGTTAGTAAGTGATCATTTGAAACATTTATTTATATATTTGCTCATATATTTGTTGCCTCCCTACAGATAGAATTTGAGTTGGTATTTAGATTTATGCCATCTTCCAAAGAGCTCCTTGTGAATAGCTGTAAGATTGACTTGTCTGATTTGGGAACATACTGTCCTGGCCTTGTCAACCACTCTCACAGAGTCCTCTTTTTCTTCTCTGTGTCAGAAGTGACATAATGGAAGATATGCATGAATTCCCTGGAAAACAATGAAGGACTTCACAGAGCTCAATTTGGGAGAATACAGAAGTGTTGTTATTATAGAGTGATACTCCCGTGACATTTGCAAGTGAGAAATGAACTGGACACTAGATGAAGTGAAGGATACTTGAGGGGAGAGAAACTTGCTTCCAAAAGGAATGGAACAAAAATGCCTCCAGCCAGGCAGAACCGGGAGGAGACTCTGTAGATGGGATGTGCAGGGTTAATTAACCATCCACCCCTACATCTTCCATCAACCCTTTGGCCACCATTGTAGGTGACGACTCTGAACTCTCCAGGACAATGTCTGTTTACTGAAATATTCTTTTCTTTTTCCTTTTTACTTCTTTTTCCTTTTCTTTGGGGGTAGGGATTAATGAGTACCTCAGTCCTTGAAATCTCTAGCAGCTTTCTAGAGATCATTAATTTTTTCTTCATTCAGCATATATGCATTGAGTGACTAATGAATGAAGTAGGCAGATCCTGGTTCATCCAAATAGTCAAACTTGAGGGTGACAAACTAATCCCTTGAGGATCAGCTTGGAGGGAAACTCTGTTCTTCTATTTTAGACCTCATTCATTTTCTTCTTCAGATGCTATGGTGAATAATTCAATTCCAAATTTTAAATCAATCACTTCAATTCCAAATCTTGCATGGGTGTATCTAGTTAGGCAGAACATAATTCAAAAACAGAACCCTAGCTGCAAGAAAATTTCAGAAATGTAGTTTTAATCTTTCTAATCTCTCCAACTGCAAAGGGAAGTTGAGTGAGCCAATCCGGAGTATATGGCAGAATAGTGTAATCAGATCTCATGGAGATGATGAACTTGAAAATGTATAGGATTTATTTATTTTTATTTATTTTTTTTTTTTTAAATTTTTTTTTTTTTTTTTTTTAAAGATTTATTTATTTGAGAGAGTGAGAATGAGAGAGAGAGAGAGTACATGAGAGCGGGGAAGGTTAGAGGGAGAAGCAGGCTCCTCGCCGAGCAGGGAGCCCGATGCGGGACTCGATCCAGGGACTCCAGGATCATGACCTGAGCCGAAGGCAGTCGCCCAACCGACTGAGCCACCCAGGCGC
>NC_138378.1:55427767-55569088 GCF_054177405.1 Leptonychotes weddellii
TTTTTTTTTTTTTTTAAAGATTTATTTATTTGAGAGAGTGAGAATGAGAGAGAGAGAGAGTACATGAGAGCGGGGAAGGTTAGAGGGAGAAGCAGGCTCCTCGCCGAGCAGGGAGCCCGATGCGGGACTCGATCCAGGGACTCCAGGATCATGACCTGAGCCGAAGGCAGTCGCCCAACCGACTGAGCCACCCAGGCGCCCCTGTATAGGATTTATTTTAAGAAGGAAAATTTTTGGGAAGAGAATTCCTGGCTGGTGAAAAGAAAAATTGAGCAGGGAATAATAAGAGGAATAGCTTCTCTGGACTGGACTTGAGAAAGCATGTGAGGAAGGCGGAAGGTGGGTAGGAGCTTGGAAGGCTGGTTAGAGAAGATTGAACTTGATCCTATAGATAGGGGAGTGGGAGAGACATTGAAGGTCATTAAGCAAGGAAGGGAGTTCAAAGAAGGTAAATTAATGACACCATTCTTATTACCATAATCAATATATACGTGCTAAAGGGTGATCTCTTGCCCTTCAACTTTTCTCCAGTTCTCAAAAATCTACCGGTAGGTTACCACTATGATAATCACTGTCAAGTTGATTTAATATTTTCAGAATCAATATGCAATCCCAGGAGGTACAGAAATGCTTTATAAAGCTGGAGAGTAATTATTTGCACCCTAGAATTCTATACCTAGCCAAACTATCAGTCAAGTATAAGTGCAGAGTAATGACATTTTCACTTATATAAGAGCTCAAAAAATCACCCCCCCCTTATCTTATGTATCTTTTTACCATGAAGTTTATGAAGAAGTAAACCAAGAAAGAGGAAGACACAGATATAAGAATCAGAGAATCTAAGAGAAAAGCTAAGGGAATCACCAAGATAATAATAAGAAAGGTCTAAGACACTAACTCCACCATAGCCTCTGAAATATCCAGTCCAGATTGAAGCAGGAGGAGAGAAAGCTTTGAGATGGAAAGTTTCTAGGGAAAAAATAAAATTGATAATATTTTGAATGTATCAAGAGAAGATTTACAACATGTAGGGATGAATTAGTGATAAGTATATAGTAAGCCAAGGAAAAGAGAGAATTAACTCTATGGAAAACAAGGAAAGTTAAAAAAGGAAGTATAGCCATAGAATACATATAGCTCCACAGCAAATAATTACTTTTATAATCATAGTATGTAAACACTAAACATTGACCCTATCAAAAATTAGGATATAACTATGTTGTGAGCATGGGGCAGAGAAAGGGCTGCTGGGGAGGGAGCATGTGTGAATGGGGCTGGGGGAAGAGGTCTAAGACAGCCCAAACCTCATCTTCCTCAGTAGGAAGTTAGTGGACAGTGGCTAAACTTGGAAAACATAGAAATAACAGTGTAAGTGTGTTAGTTAAACATATGGAACTAAATAATCAAAGAAGCTGCTGGAAGATTTGAAGTTGCGCCCTCTGGAGAGTGTAAGAAGGGAGCTGGGAGGAAGCCTGACAGAATTGCATTTTTTTTTTTCTTTTAAACTATGTACCTCGTCTAACTTTGGTAAAAATAATATTTTATGAGAGTTTATAATAAGTGCTCAAGCTTACTTCTCTGTTCACAGTTTCCTGTCACCAAATCCCCTCAGTCTCAGACCCTTCTAATTACCAGCGACTGGGTCCTGCTGGCAAATGGGCGGCTCGACTTTGTTGAGTTCTATGTAGGCTGCAAAATCAGAAGCAGTGGAAATTTCTCAAAATATTACTATTAGTAATGGCCTCAGCTTGTCGTGTGTAGCTGAGGCAAAGCAAGCAAGGTGTGGAGGAAGGGCCACAGTGGCAGCAAGTCCTGTAAGGAGCTGCTCTGGTTGTGGTACGCTTTAGCCAGGGACAAAGCAACTTAAGAACATTGTAAATGTGGGAGAAACAAAGATATAATACAATCTAAAAATTCACTTTTGTTTATGGCTTAAAATTAGGTATTCTCTCCCTTTGAAGCAGGCTGCAAAAAGAATGAGTAATTGCTCAAGGAAACCCGCAAACAGAGCTTCTTCTGAGCCAAAAATAAAGACACTGTAATATTTGCAGACCTTCCCGTGGCTGTGTTCTATCTCACCATACTTCCCTTGGGCTGCCTGGTTTTTGGAAGAGGGGGAGATAACCATTATAGTTCAGGAGGGAGGAAAAGCCATTTGTTCAATATCAGAAATTTAGAAAGTGTTTCAGTTTCTAAGCTCCCAGTTACTAATACATTAAGTTCTCTGAAAAATTCTCTTCATCATTCTCTGTGGATTTTTTTCCCCTTTCTAAGCAGCATAAAGCTCCAGCAGAAGGCAAAGACATTTCCTTGTCTGAGTTACTGCCACCATGAAATAGATTGAAAAAAAATATATCATTTTATATCAACCAGTAGCATCCCAGTCCACGGAGGGGTGTCTCCTAAAGCTATCCAGATAGTATCAGAGTATTAATCATTCCTGGAACAGTGAGAGCCCCAACACCAGCCAGCACCCACAAAGGCTGCAAGCCCAGGGCCAGCTACAGCTGCCCATGACAGACACCAGCTCGGGATTCAATCTCCGGGTTCTGTGACCGAGAGCACGTTCTGGCTGGCTCCTGCTATCTGGCTAAAGGGCTGCCGCAGGCACTGTGGCTGATGGGCCCTGACCTCCCAAAGCTGGGGCATCACTAAGCCCTGCTCACTGCTGTCCAGAGGGCAGGGGGCGGCAAGAGTGGGACACGTGGGAGTCTGCCAACATACCCACACCCAAACACGAGCACGCACTAAATATGTGAATCACATAGTCCTTGTTGTAGACACACAACCAGCGCAGGTTGGGCCCTGTACGTGTGAGGCTGAAGGACTCAGTGGTTAAAAGCACTGCTTCAGAATGAGACTGGATTCAGCATCCCTCTGTCAGTTACCTCGTTTCTTTAAACCCCAGTTTTCTCATCAGTAAAACGGGGATGATAACAGTACCCACCTCAGAGGGTTTTATCAGGATTAAGTGAAGCCACGTGAAAAAAGTACTAACCCAGTGCCTTGCTTATTAAATACACACACACACACACACACACATACACACACACACACATATATATATATATATATATTCCACTGGTGTTAGCTACCATTATCAGTAATAAAAACGGAGACTTACAAATGGGTGCATTTAGTCAGTGCTTGATGAATGCTTGTATTGATGGTGACAATCATTGTGGACCAAAGAATTCTTCCCTTCTTCAGGAAAGAGTCCTTCTTAGGAGCGGGGAGGGGACTCATGGTACATTTAAGTATCCATTTTCAGGTCACTAAGTATCTGACAGAAAGGTTGGCGCTGTAAGACACAGAGAGGTTCCATAAGAAATTAAATATATTAACACTGAGAAGATAAGGTGTAACTTCACAGAGAGGAAGAATTTGCTTTATAAAAATTCCTTTCATGCTCAGCTCGAGGAGCATGTCCGGGAGTTCAGGAGAGGGACCGGGAAACATCCGGTTGTCTATGCCCCCACCAAATGCAACTTTCTCCCATAAATAATAGTTCCGCAACCAATAGCCTATTAATGGGTCCCTTAGGTGGCTTCGATCAATCCTCCCTCCATCATGAAATTAGTACCCTTCCTGGGTGGAGGGTATCTGAGTATCTGACTTGGCTGTATTTTTCCTGTGGACAAAGGCCTCGGCACCCCACCCTCCTTGCCTCACATCAGCCCCAGGGAAGATTCTGGGAGGACCCATCCAGTCCCTTTCTTCCTTCCTTCCTTCCTTCCTTTCTTTCTTTCTTTCTTTCTTTCTCTTTCTTTTTCTTTCTTTCTTTCTTTCTCTTTTTTTTTTTAGACAATCAGACTGTCACATGCATGTGGCGCCTCATTTGGATGTGTCTGGAGTCTTGGAAGCTTGACTACCCTACGTTCTCCTACAAATGGACTTCGAAAGCTTGTTTGGAGATTCCAGCCGGGGAGCATGGCTACTTGTATACCCTTGACCGAAGAACATCTTCCTCTTCGACCCAGTGCACAGCTTCGGGCGGGGGGGGATGCACATGGAAGGGTTAGGGCAGAAGGAGACACCTGCCCAGCCAGCCAGAGCAGCCAAGTCAACCCTGGCGATCAGTGGGCTGACAGATGTCACAGCCGGATCAACCTTGCACCCACAGGGGAGCACCCTCTTACCTCCCCACAGCATGGTGTGTGGCCAGGGCCCAGAGGCCAGCAGTGAAAGGTGAGTGATCTTTTTGGTACCAGCCAACAAAATGGACTTTAAAGGGTCTGGCAGCCCCTGGGAGAACGTGGTAGTTATTTACCGACACGCCAGGTGTGTGTGTACTTGCTGACCAAGTCTTTCTCACTCTGGATCGTCATTGGATGCAGATGCCCCACACTCTACAGGGTAGGTGTTAATCAGTGTTACTGGTCCCATTTCACATTGGAGGAGATTAGGGTCATGAGATGGAAGGGGACACTAATGAGTTAAGGTTGTGCTATCTCTTGCCCCCTTGCTCACAGGTTTTTCCACCTCAGGGGATCCAGATACACAACTAGCCCCTTTCCCAACAACGCACCCCGGCGAGTCTGGGCTGGGATTGCAAAAAGAATTCATAGACTGTTCCTGCCATCAGGAAGTTTACAATCCACTGGACAAAACGGACATACATACGAAAGGGTAACTGACAATTATTACTCAGCAGATAGTATTAGAGCTTCAGATGATGGGGTGTGTGTGCCTGGGGAGCAAAGCAGAGCCGAGGCCTGTCCTTGGGAGCTTCCGTTCTAAATGACGCAAAGAAGTGCTGCAAGAGCGTCAGCCATGGGCATGAAGGAGCACAGAGAGGCTTGCATGGTGGCTGGGAGGGGTCTGGCTCAGAAGCAGAGCAGTTTGAACTGCGCTTTGAAGAGCAGCTAAGTGGGGAGAAGCTTTGAGGAGTTCCAGGTGGGGAGAAGTGCATGTTCCTTTCAGCAGCCAGTAAGCAGTAGGTCAACCCTCCGGGACTGGAAGGTCCCTGTGAGGAAGAAGGGGATGATGAGTGAGGAAAGGTAATGGAGACCAGACCGTGGAGGGGCCTGGGGACAGGTGTGATGTTGGACTATCATCCTACAGACAATGAGGTGTCTTTGCCGGTTCTGAGCAAGGGCGCAGGTGCAGGACTCGGAAGGTGATGGGAGCAGGGAGGCCAGGTCACGGACGCCTGTCATGGGTGGGAGTTGGTGACCCAAGGAGCAGGAGAGGACAGATGGAGAGGTGAGTTTGTCCTTGATGATGAAGAGCAGGGTCCTGGGTTCAGACGGACCTGGATGGCAACACTGGGTGCCATCGGGGCAAGTTACTTTACCTCTCTGGACCTCGGGAGCAGTACTCTAAACTCTAAGGCAAAAGGAAGTAGTAGAGGTGTCTGCCTCCTGCTGGGAAGCATACATGGGCTAACAGGTGCGTTGGGCCGTGCCCGGCATGCAGGACCTATTCCAACAACGACCGTCACTACTGTTGTTATTATCATTCATGTAGGGCACAGGGGATGGAGGACTTAAAGACGCTAGACTCTGATCTCTGAACCTGAAAGCAGGACCCAGAAGAACCCAGCCTCACTTGCACCCTGTGGGGCAGCCACACAGCATTGAGCTCCAGGGGCTGGAGGCCTCGGGGACTACCTCTGTGGGTGGAGGAGAAGCCCTTCCTGGCCTGCGGGAGCCCTCCCCTCTTCTCTCTTGCACCCACCAGCCTCCAGCTTCTAAAAATCAGGCTTCATCCCCAGAAAGAATGAGCATGCAGCTTCGGGGTGGGGGGAGACTCATTCTACATGGAAAGCCCTCACCCTTCCTTATTCTGCTTCCCCATATGAGGCTGCGGGGGTGGGGGGTGGCCATGGAGGGAGGGGGTCGATGGAACCTGGTAACTCGGCACTCAGGCAGCCCCTCGCCTGGCAGCACCGCGCTGAGAGGCAGGTGGAGCACCAGGCGAAGGGCTTTCCCTGTGAGAATCAGTTTCAAATATGAGGTTGATTTTATTTTCCCCCGTTGCAATTAACTGAGAAAAAGATTTCAAAGCTGTATAATTAAAGGCCGGCGTTTTATTAGGGTTTAAAATAGTCGCTATGAAATGTGCTCCTGCCACTGGTAATTACAACGTACATCTTAATATCCCCCTGCTTGCCAGGCCTGAGATAACAGCGCTGGGTATGCTGTGTTTGGCTGTGCAGAGAAGGTAAAATCCTTATCTTATCTCCATCTGCACACAACAACCAGCCTCTCTTCCAATTCAACCCTAATCTTCTTAGTAAATAATACTGATATTTTTCACCATAACAAAATGGAGCTGGTGCCAGATTCTCACTGATAACACCTCTCGTTTACACACCATCCTCTGTCAAAATCGGCCCGATTTTTCTTAATCTCTTTAACTTATCAAAAAAATACTTTTTACATTCGGCCATAGCAAGTTCTTTTCTACCAAATAATAATATTATAAATAAATCCCTTCGCCTACAGCTGACTCATTGAAAAGATACCCGGTCTCCTCATTTTCTTCGTGAATGGGAAATTGTTCTGCTCTTCAATTTTCCTCCAAGTTTGGGGTCCACATCAAGTGAATTGTTTCCAGGCCAGCCCTGAGCAATCTTTGTGTCTCTCAGGGGGTCAACTGCGTCCAGGACATGCAAGCTTGCTCTTTATTTTCATTGTCCTGGCCATGATGGGCTTCCCCCGCCCTTGCCTCCATCCACCTCCAACTCAGGGAAAATGCAGAGATGTCAGGCAAATCCTGGAAGGCTCTCCCCCAGCCTCTAGGCGACCCTCCACTCCCACTCACACACCCTGGGACAGGCCTTTGCTCAGAGCCCCATCTTGGCAGAAACTGGGACCCAACTGCCTTCTCCTGCTGCCTTTCAATGTGAGTCTCAGAATTGCCACACAACCAGGAGAGGCAAAACCGAGAAGCGTTCATCATGCAGCAGGTGTTTATTGAGCACTTACTGTTTGCCCATTCCAGGCTTAGCCTGGTAGTGATTCCAGAGATGGGAAAGCACAGTCTCAGCCCACCAGGAACACATCACGTATGCAGTAGGCTCTCTCCAGGCATGAGGAGGATTTCCAGTGTAGCAGGATTGGGGTTTAAGAAATTTAAGATGTTGTAGGAAAAACAGGATTGGGGCAAGGAGGCCGAGAAGGAGCCCTTTTGAATATTTGGGTAATCACTAAGGTAAAGCAGAAAGAAGATACTAACAGACACTATCAATAACATTTTACACAGTTCAAATTAATAATAATCAGCACTGTACCGGGAGATTCCAATTTCCATTTCCAATTTCCTTGTTCACTAGAAACTTTCTATGATTTCCCTCTCCCGCAGTTTCCATAATATGCTTGTAAATTTGCTTTGCTTTGTTGCAGATAATGCACTCCTAGGAGGGGTTTTATTTTCTGTAGCTCTCCTCCTTCCAAATGTCCAATGCTTTTCCATTCTATGACGCCCCAGTCTTGGGCAGCTGCCCCCATCTCTGGGGCCATGACCCCCCGGGATGGGGATAGGGATTCCCCTCCCTCCCCCAAGACCCCAATGGGTCCAGATGGTTGAGATTGCAGAGGCTGGGGGTGCCCTGTTTAGGCATTTCTCAACCCCATCTGGCTCCTAATTACTCAGGATTGTGGGATGTGGGCTCTGTCCATGGTACACGTCTTGCCAAAGCAGGAGGCACCAGCTCCTCTGACCCATGTACCTCCCACCCTCAAGCCGAGGGAGTACTGTTCTACAGTTCTCTTTGTTCCTCTTTTCTTCCTTCATCTTTTCCAAGACAGCATTGAAACCCTTCCATTTTTTTTCTCCCCCATCTGCCTCACATGCCCTTTGTATTCCTGATCCCTGATTGCTTCAGCATCTAGGAGGCAGGAGAGTACAGTTACTGAGAATCAAAATCAGACAGACTTGGATTTGTGTCCTAGTTCTGCTATTGCCTGCTATGTGACTTTGGGCAAGTTACTTAGCCTCTCTGGACCTCAGTTTCCACCTATCTCATAAGATGTAGTTTATAATCTGATTTAATATGCTATATATGTACCTGGAACATAGCAAAGCCTCCATAAATGATAGTGACAGTTAATAATAATGTTAATTGGAACTCAAGGAAGGGAGAGACCAGTGTGACTATTCTTGGCTCAGAATCTACTCAGAGTCACAGAACGTCATGAAAGCCGATCACAGAAGGCCAGGCCAGTGCTTTAACAACAAATCCTCTTGGCATTTTGGTTTAGAGACATCTTTAGAAACTCAGTGTTTGCTGGACCCACTCACCTCTTGGGAACAGCACGAAGGGCACAGACAGTTCTATAAACAACTTTGTCCCCTGGTTAAAAATAATGAAGCCAAAAAATGTGCAGAACTCATTTCCCTACAAAAGTGAAATTCTTCCTGATCATGCCAAGAGGTCAATTTAACTCAAATTTTGTCTCAAGAGCTCTCCAAGATCTCTGCTATTTATGTGGGCTGGCAAGCAATTTTTGTGCATAAACAACTCAATGGAGAGGATCTTCATGCCGGGTCTGTACCTTCTCCATCTCTGAGGGATGTTCATCCTTCAGGTCAGCCACCCCACTGGCTCCCTCCACAGTCCTCTCCAGCTGCTCCTCTGGGGTTCCTTCCTCATCCAGGGCACACCCACGCAGTTTGAACAGAAGGTAATCCCATGTGTCCGTCCCTCACTAGCGGTTGTGTTGGGACATATAATCAGTGCTTACTGTGCACCGGGCACTGTTCTGGATCTTTCCATATTATCTCATTTAATCTTCCAACAGCCCTGTTAGGCAGGGGACTTCTTGGCCCCCCTACCATCACTAGGCTTATCCCCTCCAACTTGACTCAACCCTCCCCTCGTGTCTCCATCTTAGAAGGTGATGCATGTCCCACAGACTGGAGAAAAGACTTACAGGTTTTCTCCAACCCCAATAGCCTCTCCCTCCCTGACCTCTAGTCACTTCAATATTATTATTTCACTGGAAGGTGTGTGCTGTGCTTTTTTTTCGCAGCAAGATTCTGCGGCCCCTTAGGGCATAGGTCACACCACTAATCATAGAACATCTAGGGCTAGAAGTCATGTTAGATGTCATTTTTTCCAATACTTCATTTTATAGATGAGGAAACAGAAGCCTGTAGAGGTGGAACAAGTTTTCTTCTGTGTTCCCTATGACTTCCTGCATTGGGCAGGTATATAGTAAATGCTCAATAAATACCAAGGCCATCTGCTTGGATCTAGCATTGCTCCAGCGTTTGCTACAAAATCTGTGGTGTAAACCTTCGTCTCTCACTCATTTTAATTGACTATTCACAGTGTATACAACATACAGGTATCCCACTTTAAGAAAATCTAATATGCCAACTTCCTGAGCCTGATAAACTAATGCAAATTATTCATTCTAAAACACAGGGCTTCTTCAAATATTGCTATATTTATGATAAGACTGGATTGTAACACTGAATTCAAACTGAACTTTTCAGCCACATGTCAAACGGCAGAGAATAAGGCCCTCTTGTGTTTCACTTGCCTTACAAACAAAATGGATCCCTGAAGGACCCGATAGCTCAGCAGAGTTGCCCCTGAATCTCAACCCTAAGTTGGTGAGTCATCACCAAGCCCAGGCAGGCTGAATGAAGGGGCAGACAGGTGTGGGTATGTAGATCCAACAGCTCTGGGGAGCCGGATATCCAGGAAAAAAGGCGGGAAGTGGGGGGCAGCTGGGTGAGCATCCTGCCCCACGAAGCAGGGGCGGCAACAGAATTGCCTCCATAATCAAGGCTCAGGCCCAAATGCTGCCCAGTGCCTTCCTTGTCTTGCCATTGGTCATCCAGGTCTCTCCTCTCAACCCGTCTTCTCCTCTCCATGTCCCCTCGCCAGTTCCCCTCTCCCTCTGGATGTCCATCATATGGGAGAGGGGCCATAGCCATGTAACAGGGTTACAAATAAATTTTCTGTTATGTGGCTGGCTAGCTCAGTTGGGTAGAATGTGATGCTAACAACACCAAGTTGCGGGTTTGATCCCCAAACAGGCCAAGAAAGGCATTCGTTCCTGTGTTTAATAAAAATTAATTTAAAAAATGGATATTTATTTCTATTATCTGGCAGGTTCTTGAATGTTTGCATGAAAAAGGCCCCGGCCCCTTTAAGAAGTCAGGAGGTAAACATTGGAAGCTCCTGCAAGCAGGGATAGAGCAATTCTGAGAAGATTAATTAGAAGTAAACAGCTGACACAGGACATTAAGTGCCTCTATGAATTCCCTGACCTTCTCAATGATCCACCCTGGAAGAAAGCCTATTCTATTGGGCCCAAGTTACCATAAATAGACCCCACTGTGGACCTGATAGCTGAAGCCCTGGGGGTAAGCACGAAGCCTGAGGAAGAAACCTGCCCCCGGAGGCCTCCCCACCCTTGCCAGGGACTGCAGTGACTGGCATCCTCTAGCATCTGAAATAGAGACACTCTCCTGTGAAATCCGCCTCTTCCAGGCAGCCTTCACCGTTCTGCCCCAACTGCCCTCTGCTCACCTCCTCCCTCTGCCAACCTTTCAACACCTCACGTTTAGTCCGTACTTCAGTGTTTTGCGCTCACTGCCATGTTGTTGCATGACTATTCCCTACTATTTCATGTGGTTATACTTGATTTACTCAACTAGATCAGAGCTTAAAACAAATAATAGCGTGGGGCGCCTGGGTGGCTCAGTCGATTAAGCATCTACCTTCCGCTTGGGTCATGGTCCCGGGGTCCTGGGATCGAGCCCCCCCGTTGGGCTCCCTACTCAGTAAGGAGTCTGCTTCTCCCTCTGCCCCTTCCCTGCTTGTGCTCTGTCTCTCTGTCCCAAATAAATAAATAAATAAATAAATAAATAAATAAATAAATAAATAAAATCTTTAATAATAATAATAACAGTGAACGTTTATTAAGTGACTCTGATGGACCAGACGCTGTGCTTCACATTTGGCGCATATAATCTCATTTAAACGACCCCAAAGGTAAGTATTATGTTCCCATTTTGCATACGAAGAAATTGAGGCTTAGACAAGGTGAGTACGGCGTGAGCACTACACTGCGCTTGCGGCCCTCTGCAGGAGCCCTGTGCAGCCCAGGAGCCTCTTCCCTCCCTCCCACCCATGGCTCCACACGTCACACTTACCTGGCAAATGCCACTAACACTAATGCACTGTGCCTCCCCCTCAGGGGGGTTGGAGCCCAGGGTCATGGGTGTTGAGATGCGTCTTCCCACGGACATGTTGTGGGACACGGAGCTCCGCATCCCTCTGCCCTGCCCATGGCAAGCTCCAGAAGAGGGAGGATGAGAGCGTGATAAGGGTGGGGGTCCAGACGTGCCTGGAAAGCAGGATCTGCTTACACCGCAGAAGCACTTTGCAGAATGTGAGGCTGAAAAGTGGCAGGCGTTGCCGACGTTGGCTTCGTGGCAGCTGTGGCCCCAGCCTGGGAATGCTGGTTAGGGTGCTGGGGCCACTCTCAAAGTCAAGGGCAAAACCTCCTAAGCACCGGCTTTCCCTGCCAAGTATGGACCCGCCCTGCATGTGGCAGCCTTAATTGGGATCTCGTTTATTATTGTAATGAGGATCCCTTTTCTAATGTGTTTTTCTAGCCCTCATGTGGCTGAACTGTTATTTTTCTCACTTGACTTTTTTTGCCTATGAAATGTTTTGGATAAATATGCAGCTGAAATGGCTTGTTACTGACTGTGTACATTTTTAGTTGAATGAAAAGTAAAGAAATACAGCCTCTCGCATATAAAATATTCTGTTAATGTTATATAATTTGGCTGCCGAGTATCATTTTGCTTTTATGAAAGGGTTTGGAGAAACCCTCAGGAATAGCAGATGGCTAACACGCAGTAATTATCGGTTACTAAAGATCACTTATATCACACTGATCTATTCACACAACTATAACCACATTAAATGTATACATTTTTTTTAAGACAATACGTAATGTGAGTGCTTGAAACAATGGCTGGACTGAAATAAAATTCATCTAAGGTGTAAGGGATTCCAATGGCCCTGTTCCGGGTCCCAGCCCCCCCACCCCGCCCCATCACACGCCCCATCACACAGCGGCCTCTGCTCTGGCTCTTCACAGGGAGCTGGGCTCTGCCGACAAACAGCTGGGCAGGGCGGGAATACGAGGAGGGATGTCGTGTGGAGGTCAGCACTTGAGCAGATGTTTTGAATTCTCTGCTGCGAAGCTGATGTTTAGGACCAGCCATGGCTGCCATTCTGGGCATAATTTCGATCTGGCTGTGAGTCAATGGGGACTCAGAGGCCCTGGGATGGAACTTGAGTTGGTTCGACGGTGAAGCACTCTACGGGCTATGAATCACACTCAGGTCCTGCGCTTGATGCAAGGTCCACAGGTGATTTTCATCCTCCAAACAACTCTTCTCAAAGCCCACACAACTGCCAGGTCCTCTGTCCTTTCCCGGCGTTCTGTTCCCAGAAAGTGGAGACCGGATCCAGGGAGTTCAAGTCACTTCCGTGTGGGGAAAACAAAAGTCTTGTGCACAGTAAGTGCCCAGTCAGTGTGGTTACCTCACGGTCACAGAGAAAGCACTTCAAAGCTACATCAAAGTGGTTTTGTGTTGTCTGCTGGTTTGGGATTAGCAAGACCTAGGGTGGTGAATATGTTTCAGTTCTGGGGCCAATTCTTATTAATTGGTGGGGTGGGCGGCTTCTTGGGGTACTTTCTTGAGGAATCTGAGGTTGAGTCCCTATCTGAGAAAAGCGGTGCTGTAATCGATTAGGATGCCTGCCATTTGACATGGGCATGAAGGAAAAGCAACATTTTGTGCCTATTTGGTAATCCAGCTTGTATCTCACCGAACTTTTCTTGTTGAAACCTAATTGCCAACTTGGTGGTAAGGCCTTTGTGATGTGATTGGGTCATGAGAATGGGACCTTCATGAGTGAAATTAGTGCTCTTATAAAAGAGTTCCCAGTGAGGTCCCTTGCCCCTTCAGCCAACAGAGAGGGAGGACAAGCATCTACAAACCAGAAAGCTGGCTCTCAACAGAAACCAAATCTGCCAGTATCTTGATCTTGGACTTCCCAGCCTCCAGAACTGTGAGAAATAAACGTGGTTTATGAACCACCCAGTCTATAGTACTTGTTACAGCAGCCCAAACACAGCTCTCCTTATCCTTAGCTCTCACTCACTGTCACCTCCTCAAGAAAGCCTGCCATGACTTCTCAGCAACATACCACAGGGCTTGAGGGTACAGGATCTGGGACCCAAAGTCAGGGTTTGAATTCTGACCCTGCTCCTTACTAGCTTTGTGACCTTGAGTAAATCATTTAACTTCTTGACGGTGCAGTTTCCACATGTGCAAAATGGGACCAATAACAGCACCCACCTCAGAGGATCGTTGTGAATACGCGATACATGGTGTTGCCACCTGCAGCCATGTCAGACACTGCAGTAAGTCCTCGGGCAGATTTCACTAGCTGGGACTGTTCCCAGGCTAGCTCGGGGGCCAGCGTTACTCAGTTGTTCTAGTCCAGTTGTATTTTACGTTTGCAGTGTGGGTGTTCGGTGAATGTCTGCTTCTCCTCATCATTGTGTGCCCAGTAAGTAGGAACAGGTGACCTCTTGGGCTGGTTGACTCATCCCGCATGGGAGAAGGGACGGATGGTTCCGGGGCCACCTCAACTCACCTCCTGATGATTTTCGCCTATAACTTACGGCTGTGCCAACATGGCTGCAGGAGAAAGAGAGAGCTGGTGGGGGGAGGCATAGGCAAGAAGAAAAGGAGGAGAGGTGAGAGAAAAAGCTAGGGACAGAGAGGAGGAGAAGAGGGAAAGTACAAGGAGACCAACCTTTTAAAATGTGGGAAATAGGGACACGTGGGTGGTGCAGTCGGTTGAGCATCTGACTCTTGGTTTCGGCTCAGGTCATGATATCAGGGTCCTGGGATGGAGCCCCACGTCAGGCTCCACATTCAGCACGGAGTCTGCTTGAGATTCTCTTTCCCTCTCCCTTTGCCCCTCCCACTCATGCTCTCTCTCTCCAATAAATAAATAAAATCTTTAAATAAATAAATAAATAAAACATGGGAAATAGGAAGCATGAGAAAATCAAATAAGCAAGTGAGGAGTGGAAGGGGCAGGGAATGGAAGGAACATCTAAATGCTAAGGAGGTGAATATGTTGAGGGAGCTGGGGTATCA
The DNA here is from genome assembly GCF_054177405.1 of Leptonychotes weddellii. Classification (NCBI taxonomy): domain Eukaryota; kingdom Metazoa; phylum Chordata; class Mammalia; order Carnivora; family Phocidae; genus Leptonychotes; species Leptonychotes weddellii. The sequence goes on from NC_138378.1 coordinate 55,441,928, forward strand.
GTCTGGGGAATAGGTAACTGGAAGCCTTAGGCCGTCTGAAAATCCCCTTGGCCTTGGGACAGGTTCTCTGTGGGGGGACCCGCTCAGATGCTAAGAGCCTGGTCTCTGGACTTGGACTGCCTGAGTTTGACTCCTGACCCCCACCTACAGCCTGAGTAACCTCGGGCAAGCCACTTATCTGAGCCCTGGTTTCTATACCTGTGGAACGGTGATAAAAAATTACCCATTTCACAAAATCATTGTATTACTGAGATAACCCCTGTAAAATTTTTCAAGTTGCTGACACACAGTAAGCTGTCAATGAATAATAACAATAGCAATTGTTATTATTAGAGAATGCCAAGCGGACTCCGGAGTCTCTAATCCGTCCTCCCTGCTCTATGGTTTCACCCCTTGCTAGAAGCTCAGGAGTACTAAGCTTGCAGCCCCAGTGGCTAACTAACTTCAGTACCCGTTTCCCGAGAAGCCCTGTGTTTCAAGCTCTGTGCCGGGCCCTGGGATACAGAGCAGGCCCCAGAGTCCACACCGGGCCCTTAATAGGAAGCGAAGCAAATTCTTAGTACGACCTCCCCGGTCACTCGGGGCTTTCTCACTCCCAAAGCAAGTCTCCACCTCGAAAGTGGGCAATGACAGAGGGGGACCAAGGAGAAGGTGCAAATGGGCTCACGATGAGAACAGCCAGATTCCAGCTCCAGTCCCTCTACAATCCCGCTGCCGAAACTTGGGTGAGTCTGTTAACCTCTCTGAGCCCCTGTTTTGCATGTTTTTAAAGTGGGGGAAATGCCTGCTGTAACCTATTTTGCAGGGTTTTGAAAATAGTAGGGACCCCCAAATGCCCAAGGTTTTCATTTAATTTTTTAATTTTTAATTTTTAATTTTTTCATCTTTACTAGATATACTTGACAAATAAAACGTAAGATATTTAAAGCATACAATGTGATGATTTGATATATGTATGCATTGCAAAAAGATCCCCATTGAATTAATTAACGCATCCATCACCTCACATATTTACCCTTTTTTGGTGAGAACAGTTCAGTTCTACTCTCACAGCAAATTTTAATTCTACAATACAGTATTATCAGTTATAGTCACCAGGTTTTTATTATTGTGATAATTATCTGTGCTAAAACAAATGATACAATTTCCAGTCAGAATAGAACAATCCTTCTGGAGGTTGTTTTTTTTTTTCCCCCCAAGAAATAAAAAAAAGGTTCTGACATGTATTAGAAAAACAATGTGAAGGGGGCTCAGGTTGGCAGAGGGAAACTCTCAGGGGAGACGTGCTCCAGGCAAAGGGGTGGCCGGATGGCCTAAAAATGTTGGGACTGGCGTGAACCCTTGCCTCTTTCTGAACTTCCTCCTTAAGGCACTGGACAGGAAGACAAGATCCTGAAATACCATAAGAATGGTGTTTCTCATTCCTCACCAGTCCAAACAAGGAAGCCAGGAACTCTTGCAAGGGCACGTTTTAGTTCAAAGGCCTCAAGTCCAAAGAGCAGATGAAGGTCAGCCGGAGTCAAGAACCAAGGCCTCACATGCTCCTGTGGTGCGGCCCCAGGTCTCTGAGTCTCCCAGACACCTGAGCTCAGAGAAGGCTTTGGTTGGACCTCACCTAGTGAATCTGCACCACTAATATTTTGGTTGACTCAGGGTTAACCAAATCACAAAATGGTGACTCGCCAGCAAACAGTTCATGTTAATAGAAACGTACATAAGTAGTTGAAAAGAACTCAACTAACGGGGCGCCTGGATGGCTTAGTTGGTTAAGCGTCTGCCTTCGGCTCAGGTCACGGTCCCAGGGTCCTGGGATCGAGCTCCACGTTAGCCTCTCTCCTCAGCAGGGAGCCTGTTTCTCCCTCTCCCTCTGCTGCTCCCCCGCCCCACCCAGTGCTCGTGCATATGAGCACTCTCTCTCAAATAAATAAAATCTTAAAAAAAAAAAAAAGAACTCAACTAGCTGTTAAAGACTGTTACATACTACAGAATTTTAGAGGCTAATAACTGAATTGAAATGAGCACGAGTGTTGGGCTTCTTTCAGAGTTTATGTTCATGTGGCCACAGGTAAAATCTTTTTTTGAAACGTGAAACCACAAATTTAGAGGAACTGTTTGGGTCTTTTAAATTTATTCCATTTCCAAATCACTTTTCAGAGAGGCAATAATTAGATATTTCTAAATCAGCACCACACAAGCTTCCTCGTGTACCCTCCCGGTCAGCACTTGTCCTGTGCCACCATCGAAAGTAACCTCTGTCACCAAAGATTCATTTCGCCTCTTCTTGATCTTCATATAAGTTAAATAATATCTATAGTATGTGCTCTTTTATATCTGGCTTTTTTCACTCAACATATGTCGACGCATATCTAAGTTGCTTCCAGTTTGGGACTATGATGAGGAAAGTTGCTATAGATATTCTCTTAAATGTCCTTTGGGTAGCATAAATACTAATTAATGTCAACTATTTACTCAATTGTAACATTACCAAATTGAAATGGGTCTTTGTGGGCACTTGATCCAAGCAACGCCTATATTCCTAATTGAAAGTAAACATCTTCAGATTCCACTAGTTTTGTGGTCAGTAGTGAAGCAGCCCTTCTGCTCCAAGACTTTCCACATTGTCTTGTCTTTTAGTCTGCCTATCTGAAACCACAACCAACTTTTCTCACCGGCACTTGAGCCCCGCCACACTCGGGAAAGTGTGTATTACATCACACAGTCCTATGCAGAACCGCGAGTGTGTGTGCTACATTAGACTCAGAGCAATTGAAACATCACAGCAAATGTCACTTTTTGCTTCAAGATTCAACCAGCCTGCTAAAACTAACTTTAGAGTGGGACCCACTGAACTCTGAACAGGCAAAAAAAGGTCAACCCCCAAACAAACCCTTACTATGTTGATGCAGGTGGAGAGCCCGGGGGAACAAAGGTGAAAACTTCTATCCCCCTGAAGCAAGGCTCTCATTTCCACTTGCAAATCTGCCCTTATCTTTTATGTTTTATCATTATTACTTGAACTTGCTGTTGTCACTGCCCTAAACAGTTTCCCAAGGCCAGAGGGCTCACAGACAGCTTAATGCACCTGCGTTATCTTGTCTGCAGCACCCAGCATGAGTTGATGGGAAAAATCTTTCCTTATTACCTATGGACATGTCTTTGTGCTCTTCCCTTCTCTTCTAGTGATGAGGGAATCTGGACCAAGGTTTGAGAGTTGGGTAACAGTGGGAGTGAAAGCAGCTCTCACTCACTGAGAGTCAGAGAAGGGAAGGACCGCGGGTCATTGTGCCATGCATCTCACATTGCTCATCTCTATTCTGCTAGCCCCATTTTACAGATGTAGAACGTAGACTCATAAAGGCTAAGTAACTTGCCCAGGATTGAGCTGTTAGGAATTTGCAATGCCAGGATTCAGAACCAGGAGTGCCTGGGTGCAAATCCCAGGCTCCCTCCTCCACCCCACATGGCCACCTTGTGTTTATATGTCACTTTCCAATAGTCCAAGTGCTTCTTCATACATTCAAGTCATTTAACTTTAATTGCGAGCAGAGCTGGGTATTGCCATTTCCCCTTACCAGTGTCACACAGCTGGTAAGCGGCAGAGCCAAGATTTGAACTCAGGCTGCCTGACACCAAGTCCGCTCTCTTTCCACTGTGCCACAGGTACCTTCCAATGGAAGCCCTCTCCCCGGGTCCCTAGAGCAAGTTTTGTGTCAACACCCTGCGTCTGATGGCAATCCAAACTACCTAGTGAGTGAGGAGAGTGAGATGCTTTAGAGTATAGAGCTTTTAGAAAATTCTACGCTCTCAGATGTGTTGAGGGCTGGCAGGCAACTGTCCCCACCTTGGGCCAAGGAGTACAGAGTGGTATAATCACAGGACCAGACCTGGGAATAAATGAGGTGATCAACAGAATAGATTTCCCTTCCTCAAGAGAGATGTGAAACAGGTAAGGAAAAAGCCCAGGGTACAAGTACTGCTACCCACCCTTGCCTACCCCAATCAAAAATTGTTCCTCTGGCTTACTGTTCTGTTCTCATCCTTTGAAAGATATTATGTGTCATTCATTGAAAGGTGCACGCTCTTTGAAAAGTACAATGTTCCGCATAAATGCAGGGCGGTGGTGTCATTATTGTTATCATGATTATTTCTGCAGGGGAAGAAGAGGAGGGGCCAGGGAGCTGAGGTTCCTTCCCCAGCCCCATCCCTCCTGCTGTGTCTGCTAACTGATCGGCAGGATGCCTCTGCTAGGTGTCGATAGAAGAGTCAGACCAAAAGTATTGTCTGAGGACATCACGAATAACGCAGGCAGAATGATTCAAAAAGAAATCAATGGTCCTAAAAATAGCAAAGAGACGTTACAGAATAATGTCTTAATGGGAAAAAAGGGGTTGAATCATGTGTTGTGTTGTAAAAAGTCAAGTGTTTTTAAAATGTCTATATAGAAATATGAGTGATCAGCTTATAAAAGGGAGACAAAAGCCTGGTGACGTTCAAGCTGAGAAGCCCCCGGACCTCAGACCCTGGCAGGGCCCATTGGGAGAGGACGCACCTTTCCCCTGTTGACTGCAACTTCTTCCTAGTACCCTGGAGGAGAGAGCTGTTGATGAGGAAGGTGGCAGTCTTCCGATGGTAAAAAAAAATCACCCAGGAAGGAAGGAGCGTGCAGCTAAGGTAAGGTTCATTGCCTGCACGCGCACACACACACACACAGGTGTGTATGCACACACATCTGCTCTAGCTTTGGTCATTGGGTTCATTGTGCCGTATTACACTGTGCCATCTTGAATAGTGTGGGTTTGGTTGGATTTGACTGAATTGTGCTGAATTCGTAATTGTCCTCAGTGTGGGTGTAAAGCAGGTAGATATTCCTGATTTCAACCCAAGGTGGGAGATGGGTCTTCAGCTGAGAGTCATGACGTTCAAAGAATTGCCAGCTTACAAGGGCTCTTCAGAACTCCCTCTGGCCTTGCTCTCTTGGATAATGACTCAGAACCTCAGAGAAAATGCTGACGGTGGTCCCCAAGAAGAGTGCTCTGGTGGGGCTCTTTGATTCTGCTCTGCACCCTGCCCCACCATCACCCCCTCCATGGTGAGTGCCTACTGGGCCATTGCAGAAACTGGGTTCAAGTTTACTTGGGAAAGTTACATTCGTATCACTGATCATGACCACAAGATATTTTTCCAACTCTTCCTCCTGAAGATAAGATTCTTGTTGCCAAGTTTGCTAAAATAATGGACCTTAACTGGTATCAGTAACCTAATGGCCAAAGAGGGTTAGAATTTTTTATTGTCAAGCTGCAGGGTTTACGGCTACCCTTGTGGAGAGGTTTTTCAAGCTGCAATGTGGAAAACCTCCATATCAATTTGGAAGCTTTTGGATTCAAGTAACAAAAGATCTGACCAACTATAGTTTACTGGTAAGGATTTTAATTGTTTATTTAAAAGAAATTTGGAGATTGGTGGTCTGAGGGTTGGTTTAGTAACTCAGTACCATCATCAGGAGACCAGGCTGTTTGCATTCTTATTCCACCGTCTTGAACTTTTTGGCTTTTGTCCTCAAGCTTGTGGTCTCATGGTTACAGGATGGCTGCCACTGCTCCTTAGCTCAAGAACATGCAAGGAAAGAGAGAAGGGGGCAAAAGAGTTTTTTCCTTGGGCTGCTCTTTTGTCATGGAAAAAATTTTTCCTTTGAAACCCTAGCAGATTTCCCACCATATCTCATAGAGGGACAGGAGTGGGTAGAAGGTCTCAGGCTCTGAGCTCACACACAGGCTCCTCCACTTACTCCCTGTGTGAGCCTGGGAAAATTCTCTGTCTCTATTTGAATGTCCATAAAACTGTCATAGTAGCAGTACCTATCTCATAATGTTGCTGTGAGCATCGACTGAGCCAATATATATAAAGGTCTTAGAACACTGCTTAGTGCATAGCAAGTATTAGCCCGCGAATTTGCTGTTCAAATAATGTTCCTGGAACGAGGCTGGAGGGAAAGAAATGAGAGAGGTCTCTGGGAGGTCAGGTGAAGACAGCTGAGCTCAGAATCCCTGTGGCCAAACCTGGCACCTTTACAGTTTTGTCCAGAGTGAAGGAAGCATTTCAGAGGGCACACTGTCACATGACTACGACTATCTTCAGCAGTTACAAGGACAGTACAATTTCAACCTTGACATTGATCCGGAAGATCATAGGAGGCCAAAGAGACCCAAAGACACGATTTCCTGGATCCTCATTGGCATAAATCTTATTGAGCTGACCAAGTTGAGTTCCTTAAAAGCAAAGACCACCAATTTCCCGTTCTTCTGCCCACTCCCCAGCACCTTAAATAGCACTAGGCATGGACATCATAGGCTTTCAATATTGACCAGTCGCTCAATGTCCACATTCTTCTAAATAACAGCAGGTGTCCTGGACTTCTAAGGAGGTTAGCTGGTGTCCTGTAACCATGAGACAACACTATCTACCAGGCTGGTGCTCATTTTGATTCCTTGGGAGTCGGGGGGAAGAGATGGTTAAGAAACACCAATATGCCAGACATTGTTCCAGGTTATCTGCTGACGTTATTTGTTCAGTTCTCACGGCAATCCTACGAACTAGGAGGTATCATGATGCCCATTTGTAGATAAGGAAGCTGAGGCTCAGGAAAGTAGGTGGCACAGACAACATTGAAACTTGGTCTACCTCGCCCCAAATGTAGATCTTTTCTGTGCTGTTTCCTGCAGGTGTTCCCCGGGTGGAAAGGGAAGGGATCTCAAGTTTGATGTTGGGGTATACAGCACACTGGTAGAAACCTGTTTCCTTGTGTTCTGAAGGCACGTGTGTTTCAGCCGGGGAGATGGTGGCCAGGACACAGGCTGTTTAGGAGCCCCATGAGCTCAACTTTTGATTTTGCCCAGCCCCCAGCACGAGCCTCACCCAAAATCACCAAATGGGCAGTCCTGCCCCTGATGCACATGCACATGCCTCCAGTTGTTTATATCTTAGGCTCAACATGGGGTCAGTGTGCAGTTTGGCTCCCAGGGCTGCAAGACGAAAGCCAGCCACAGTCTCTGCAAGTGGGTTGTATCGCAGCTCAATTCCATCCCTCCCCAGAGGGTAACAGGCAAATCAACTGGATAGAATTGGTTTCGTCCACAACATAAGAGGGTCAGAGAACAGCAGGTGTAGGCCAGGACCTGATGACCGGTTTGCAGGTGATTCAATCTGAGAGAAACTCAGGACCGTTGCGTGGTGATTTGGGGAGAGTACCTTCCCTCTTCCCTAGAGTGAATGAATAATATATTGTCCTTAGTGCTTCTGCAGCCATCTTGTGGCCATGAGGGAAGTCACCCTATGCCAACACACAGAGGAAGGTAAAGCCAAGAGAAATGCAGAGAGACAGAGTTGATTCCCTAATCAGACTGTATATAAAGTCTACCTTCTCTGGGCTTTATGTAAAATGATAAATCCAGCTGGTTTGATTGGCTTATTTTTTCTACTTGCAACCCAAAGCATTCTAGCCAATATCCCCCTGCTACCCTAGCTATACTATCCTATTCACTTTGGTTAATAAGTGGGTTTCATCTGAAGGATGAGTCATTTCCGGTTGCCAATACCAGAGGAAGAAGCATAGCCACTAGATGGGAAAATGGGTACAAAGGACAGACCCTAGGGGAGGGGCAGGGATTCCCTATCTTTATTACTGTGAACTGAAAGAAAGCAGTGCAGGCGAAAGGAGTAGAGCCTGTCACCTGGGACGGTCCAAGAAGACGTCTGTGAAGAGGTGCTAATCTTTGGGGCAAGAGTGAATGTTCCTCAAGACACTAGCAGGAGTCAGAACAGGAAAGCTATGTGAGCTGTTTGAATTCCTTACACTTTTTATGTTTGTTGCCCTTTTGTCCTCTTTCAAAAAAGTTACTGAAGTCTTGGAGAACTCCTGCCTGTCTCAGCTCTGCTAAGGCGTAGAGCATGGAGCTTTATGGTGAATCGCCCTCAGCATTCATCTCTGTTTCTGTCTTGACAAACGAGAGGCTGAAAAACCAAACACTATAGATATCTTTGCAGCTGGGGCTCTGGGTGTCCATCACATTCTGCCGATTATATACACTCTCACGAGATTTGGAAGGTGCGGCGGGGAGGGGAGCATCTGCCTTCCTTTGCTCCTGGCTAGCATGGTCGGTGAAATATTGGACTTTTCGGCACAGACCCCCAGTGTCCCAGGTGGAGGTGAGAGGCTGCTGTGTCAGAGGGTTCTCCCTGATTCCTGGCTCACACCTCGACGATGTGCTCTTGGACTGATTCCAGTGCTGGTCTCCAGATTCCCGCCTCTCAGGAAGTGGCAGAAGCAGCAGCTCCCTGGAGGGTCAGTTCTGCGGTGATGTTCTAGGAGTCGTTCCTGGAGCCAGCGAGAACCGGCTCCTGCAGCCCTTCTAAATGGCTTCATATTTAATCCTGTGTGAAACACCTTCCTGCTTAAAATCTATAAAGTGGCTTATGTTTCCCCCAACCCAGCTCTGTCTGATACAGGAAGCAACGGTGGACCTATTGTTCCTGCTGAGGACAGAGTCTCAAAGGGCAGAAGCGTTCCTTGGAGCCGACATGGAATTTAGTGGGCCAGAATTCCTGTTTCAAGGTCAGCGGGCAGATTCTGCTTCTTGGACTACATCGTTGAAGGTCTAGACTTTACTCACTAAGGGAAACTACCTCCTCTTAGAGAAAATAATGACATTATGTTACACAGTTTACTGCTTGCGTGGCACCATCTGCATGTCCTCAAACATCACATCCTGTAGCTCTGACAAGAGTAAGAAGCAAGCCTAATGTTATAATACCCATGTTCCCAATGTTCAGAGAGTGTGAGCCAACAGACCCTGATCAATATTTCACCAGGGTTCCAAAATGTCAGATCTTCTGGGGGCTGCAATTCCACCACTAGAGACTCATTTCTCCTGGATTAAACACTGGTCTTTACTGGTTCTTCTTCCAAAACCAGATTAGCTAGGATTGAGGGCCATGTACTGAGTTCCTGATGTGCCACTATAAATCAGTTTATCGTCTTGTTCTTGGTAAAAGGGATGGGGCATTACTGGGGCACCTGGCTGGCTCAGTCAGTAGAGCATGCGACTCTTGATCTGCAGGTCGTAAGTTCAAGCCCCGCCTTGAGCGTAGAGTTTACTTATAAAAAAGGGATGTGGGCGTCATAGAAGCACTCGATGCCCACAGGGTGGGGAGTGGGGGATGAGTTTGAGAAGGCACTTGCCAAGGGAGGAACCAACCAATGGCAATGATATATCTTGGGTACCATATTGTTTCTGATGGCCAATGCTGCTGTCACACATCTTTTCTCTTCAGGATGGGAGAAGGGCACAGATCCACGGTAGGAGGAACCATTGCAGCCGGAGGGTGAGGGGTGGGTCTGAGAGTGTGAAACTGCCACAGGAGCCAGCCTCCCTGCTTTGCCAGGAAACTTGGCAGGATCGGGGCCCTAAAACACCCTGTGTGGTCTGGGCTTTGCCAGGGACCCTGGAGCTACAGTGGCAAAATTACCGGAGGAAGTAAAGAGGGGGAGGCTAGGGAGGATTTACGTTGTCAGCAGTTTACTGGATGATTTCCCCACACTCAGACAGGGATATCAATAGGAGCAGCCTTGCCTGTCTCCAGCGGCCCTGACCCTTCCTGCGAGCTGCACACTCGTGGTGCTTGCCGTCGCACCGATGTCCTGCCCCCCACGAGCGCTGCTGACAAAGAGAACTCACAGGAGACAGCCCAGAGCCAGCCAGGAGACGCTAACCCAGGAAGATGGGAGTGCAGAACGCATCACCAGGTCGAAACCAGCTGAAACTTCATTTCCCTCCTTGATTCATGTTTTCCAAGGGAGGACTCGGGGGTGGCTCACACAAGAATTTGATAGGAAGAAGTGACACCTCATCTTAAATTCCTTCACCGAATTTCTGAAGTTGACGGGAGTGTTGGGAAGGGAGGCTGATAAAGCCCGCCGTCCCCTCCAGACGGACTAATCAGACGTGAAGTCTTGGCGAGCGATAACCAGGTTATAAGAGAGCCAAAATGACATCACATCAACTCCGTTTCAGATCCTATACACACCAGTGCCTATCACCGCTCCAGGTGGCTGGCATCCTCAACACACAAGAGGAATTTTCAGACCAGGACATCTGTCCCCCCTTTACCCTGTAGCTGTCACTCTGCGGTATGCAGGGAACATGTTTGTCAGTCCGTGTAAAGCCACACACGTTAAGGGGCAGCCACTCTGGAGATGAAGCCGGCTCTGGACTGGCCTCCTTCCCCACGCCGGCATTAGTAACAGGAAGACCTCGTCCTGGGCATCAGAGACAGAGGCCGGGGTGTGCGCATGCCTTCCTGAACCCACCCCCAGAGAACTGGACTGGGCTTTCGTTCACATCAGAAATGAATCCCAAATAATTTATTTGCTTCAGGAGTGAGTGGCTGGCATAGAATCCCCACCACTAGTTTGCAGAGATAACTGATGTCTCGTAGTTTGAGGATGGGGAAAAGAAAAAGGACCACTGGCGTGGGCTTGGAGGTCATTGTGAATGCCGTGTCAGTTTTGCAATAGCTCCATCTTTAGCTGACATGGGCTCTTTTCCTCTTCGAAGGGAAATATCCAAGCAACTTGCAGGGGAACAGTGATGAATTTTCCCCGTTCTGCTCCCTACCTTGCATCCTGGCTCAAGGCGCTGTTACCAGCACACTTCGAGCTTTTTTCAATAGATAGTTAATGCGACATGTAAGAGTTGCCTGCATGACACAGATAACTCAGGGGAACGGCACAAAGTAAATGAGATGCATTAGTGTCTGGATGGGAACAGAAGATAGAAGTTCTCAGAACTTCTTGTTTAATTTATAGAAATGGATTTCCCTCCTGTGCTTAAGATTTCAAAATAGTAATCATATTCTGAAGAGGAGATGTCCCCACTCTGGGTACTAATATCAATATGTAAAAGCAAATCATTAACTAGCTGTACCTCTCAGCAGCACCTATTATATGTCAACAAGCTAACTGAGGTGATAAAACAAACTGTTAGTGGAAATTTAATTACTAGCCATTGAGATTTGGGCAAGGACTGAGGATTCTAGATTCATTACTCCAGCACCGGAGGCTGCTGGAAGCAACCATCCGCCCGGAACGAACATTTTTAATAGGTGTTTTCCTTCCCTCTGAAAAACCAGAGCACCAAAGGCCAATCGGAAACTTTTCAAATGCAGTCCCTCAGGGGATGGCAAGGGTGAGGTGGAATGGAGGCCCGCACAAAAAGAAAATAAAATTGTCCGTTTCCAACCGCTTGTCTGGTCTGCTTCGGGGACAATTGGGGCCTGTGAGGTCTTTTTGTAAGTGATTTCTGTATCTTTAATTATGTCACATCCCTGGCCAATGGCCACTATCAAGCTGGCATGATTTGTCATTTATAATATGATCAATAAAACAGGGTCCCACTCTCTGTGAAGCTAGCTAAGCTGTTTTCCCTTCTTCGGATACCCAAGCTGGGCCTGTCTAGCCACCCCCCACCCAGTCCCACACCAAAGAACCCCTTACCAGTGTCCACACCCACCACCTTCATCCACCTTGGGCATGAGCCCAGGAACAGTGTCTGGCGCATGGAAGCTGTCGGGTGAAGGGGTTAATGTATATGATAAATGCCAGTTGGACTCAGATGTCACCTGGAAGCCACCTTGCTCCAAGGTCTGGGTACAAAAGTCATCCAATCACACCGATTCCGAGTCCCAAGCCCTCTCACAAAATGTGTGCAGATTCTTGGGGACTTATCAAGGCCACTTCAAGTTCAGAAGCTTGCCTGTGTTCCCTACTATTTCAACCCTGGAATGAAACTCGGCCCCCTTTTCAGTTTTGTAAAGAAAAAGTTCTTCATATCAAGTATTTTTGAATTGGTGGACTTCCATGAAATTAGGGGATCATGAAATTGTACATTGGAGGGATTGCAGATCCCGGCCCTCATCAGCTTGATTCTCCGCTCCCTTTACTGCTTGCCACCCCCCAACTTCCCCTACTTCCATTATGCAGAACAGAGACAACCTGCATTGGGGTTGAGGTAATAGACTTATCTGCCTTCCCGGTTTGGCTGGTACTGAAGGGTTTCTGGGGGGCAGGGGGGGGGCGGACTTTCAGTGCTAAAACTAGGATAACAAAGTGGATGGCTGGTCCCCTTAGAGGAAACAACTGTCCCAGCACAGAGATTGCAAGGTATTGAGGAAAGGACACATTCTCTTCTTTCTTATATTAGCATCCTCCTCCTTTGCTCACCTGGGATGGCCCCTTATAGATCATTGTTCTCAATCTTAACTGTAGCACAGAATCATCTGCCGAGATTTAAAATATCTCAGTGTCCAGGCCACATCATGGAAAAACTGAATCAAAATCTTTGGGAATAGGACATAGCCAGTAGTGCTTTTTAAAATTTTCCAGATGATTCCAGTGTGCAACCAAGAGTGAGAACCAATGTATAGGAGAAGTGATTTCAGGGGCACCTGGCTGGTTCAATTGGGGGAGCATGTGACTCTTGATCTCTGAGTTGTGAGTTTGAGCCCCACGTTGGGTATTGGAGATTAGCTAAAAAAAATAATAAAATCTTTAAAAAAAAAAAAGGAGAAGTGATTTCAGGGAGCTCTTTTTTTTTTTTTTTTTAAGATTTTTATTTTATTTATTTGACAGAGAGAGAGACAGCGAGAGCAGGAACACAAGCAGGGGGAGTGGGAGAGGGAGAAGCAGGCTTCCCGCCGAGCAGGGAGCCCGATGTGGGACTCGATCCCAGGACCCTGGGATCATGACCCGAGCCGAAGGCAGATGCTCAACGACTGAGCCACCCAGGCGCCCGATTTCAGGGAGCTCTTAAGACTGGGCTCTCTTCGGCTGTATCTGTTCAGCAGCCTGAACTATCTTAGAAGCCTCAAAAGGAGTCCTTGTTTTGGTAAAATGAATGATGTCCAAATGTGTTGTGTTTCTATCTGACTCTACTGATTACATTTTCTCCAGTCTCATTAAAACAGCTAAACTGGTTTTATCACTTCTTTCTCCCTCCTTAAAGAAAGTCTTAGGCTTGCAACTTTCTTGGCAGGTGGCTAGAACTGATTGACATCTGAGGCAATCCAAATGCAAATGACATGAAACCTCAAGGCCCTACCCCTGGGGTCCTTTTGTAAAGGGAGGTGAGGCTGCACTAAATATAAGTATTTAGCCATCTAGATGACCTTGACAAGTTCAGGTAACTCTGGCCTGGTTACCTATCCGCAGACCAAGGCTAAATAATCTTATCAGTCCCTTTCTACGAAGAACCTGTGAGTTCTGGGTCTGTAAGATCTCTTTAAGCAATTCCACTTAGATCGGAAGATTTGACATTCCTGACTCAGACTTTTCAAGCAAAGAGAAATCTCTACTACTTTTGTGTCTGTCTCTGAAAACTTCATTGATGCTTCTGCTGCTCCTGGGGTTAGAGGTACCAAGAAAAATTTCCAATCAAGTCAAGCGAGTCTGTGTAGAGACTGCAAGTCTCTCAAACTCTCTGTGCCTCAGTTTCCTCACCTGATACATGAAGATGGGGGATGGGGAAAAGGGTTGTGACGGGGACAAAAACTGTGTCATCCACATGTCAATCTCACAAACGATTATTGTACCCTTACTATGTGGACAAAGATGAGTAAGAAAAGGTCCTTGCTTTCAAGGGGCTTATAATCTAGTAGATGTCTACTAAGAGCTATCAAAGGGCTCTGTACAGTGGAGAGACTATGTCAAGTTGCGAGATAGTGGTGTTATTGAAAGCCTTAGGAAGTCGATGTCATCATGTCCAACTAGACCAAATTGAATTTAATCCAAGTGAGGAGAAAAGAGTGGCTCACCTTTTTTTTTTTTTTTTAAAGATTTTTAAGTAATCTCTACACCCAACATGGGGCTCAAACTCACAACCCCAAGATCAAGAGTCACATGCTCTACCGACTGAGCCACCCGGAGCCAGCTGGGTGCCCCTAGAGTGGCTTACCTTTTAGCTGTCTTGGTAACATTATTTAAAAGAGGAAATATTTAAAATTCACCATGTGTCTAAAGAATTTGCAAGCCCTTGCTGGTGGGGTTGGATAGCACGTGTCTAATGCTTCGTAACTCTTCACTGTGGCCTCCAGGCGAAGGTGTCTAAATTGGTGAGGAGCAAATGTCCATTTCACAGATGAGCAATCTGAGGTGAGGAGCAAAGAAAAGCTGGTAGCCTGAGAAGATAGCTTCAGAGGGAGGCTCTAACTTTCCAGGGCAGCATCCCTGGGCTTCATAGAACTTCCTCTCTCAGCTTCCTTTTTCAATATGGATGGACCACGAGCCCCATTGCACTATTAATTCACTATTAATGAAGTTAATGAAGTTAATGATTCATTTGTTCTTCCCTCTTTCTTCATTATTCTTCCTCTTCTTGACATTCAAGTAACTTCTTGATATTCAGGTCCTACCTCAGAGGTCCCCTGCCCAGAGTGCTCTTTCCAGGCTCAGTTAGCGTTGCTGGTTCCCTTCTATTGTTCTATTTTATGGTCTTCGTAGCAATTATCTTGTTCATTTATTGGTGTATTGTCTTCTCCTACTAAAAAGGAACCTCCATGAGGAGAGGACTTTGTCTCAGTAGCGACTGTATCCATCATGCCTGAAACAGTGCGTGGTATGTAGCAGGTGCTCAATAAAATGTGTTGAATTAGTCAACACGTTTGCATTCTCTCTGAGACACTGATGATGGGAAGGCTAGCACAGGAGAATGGCAATGTCTCAGTTCTCACAGCAAGACTGGTCAGCTCCTCCCTCTCTACCTCGGCTTTCTTGCCTATAAAACCAGCAGCTACACCCACCAGAGGATCTGAGAATGGAGGTACTGTGGACCAGATAAGAAAACGGTGGTGAAAGGGCTTTGACCAGAGAAAACTCGAGTTAAGTGGGAGATGCTATTATCTTCTGCCATCTGCTTTACTTTAATCTTTTTTTTTTCCCTTGGTAAGCGGACCTATTGATTGTAGCTTGCTGGAGGAAGCTCTCACTGTCTAATTACTGCCCCAGCTCAGCCTGTCACCGTGTCCTCTGCAGTCAGCACGTCCTGACACTGACCCCCTGATACCACAGCCCTTTGCAGACCAGCCGGCTCTGGCACTCTGCGTGTCCAGCCCAGAGGAGGCAGGTCTGGCCCGGCCGGGCCGTGGGAGGGCTGCAGTCCTCTTCCGGGGGGCCGAAGCCCCCAGCGAGGCGGGCAGCTGGGGAGAGGCAAGCACACAGGTGCTGCCGCGGTCAAGGGCAGTGGGAATGTGACTCTTCCCTGGAGCCAGGGGCCTGCAGCCAAACAGGGCTGTGTCCCCTATCATACACAGTTTTGAGCATTCTCAGATTCTGGCTTCTGAGAGAATGTTCCCTGTAAATTCTTTCTGGCCTGAGATACTATTAGTTGGGTGGTGGGGAGAGGAAGTGGTATGACAATAAATCATTTCTAATGCTGGGCAATCATGATTCCTTTCCCCAAAACTGTAGAAAGTTTCAGAAGGCCCAGGGTATTTTCATAGACATTCCTTCACTTGACCCTCACAACGCTGCTGTGATGAGTATTCCTTTTTTTGTAGGAATGGGACTGTGGTCTTGAGAACTGAGGGGTGTGATTTTCCCAGGTTCAGTCAAGTAGCAAAAAGGGGAATTAGAACCCTGGTTTTCTAACTCCTAGTCTAGACTCACACAGCCTTGCCCCTCCCAGGGCTGGCCCTGGCTGTACACAAATAACTTGAGTCAAAAACTGTCCTTGAGGGGCGCCTGAGGGGCTCAGTCAGTTAAGCATCTGCCTTCGGCTCAGGTCGTGATCCCAGGGTCCTGGGATCGAGCCCCGCATCGGGCTCCCTGCTCAGTGGGGAACCTGCTTCTCCCTCTCCCACTCCCCTCCTTTCTCTCTCTCTCTCATGTGCACGCATGCTTTCTCTCTCTCAAATAATTAAATAAGATCTTTAAAAAAAAAACAAAAAAACAAATACAAAAAACAGTCCTTGAGAAAAATTCCCAGTAGGTATCAGGACTCTTAAAGAAGCAAATGCGTTTTGGTCAGCAAAGGAAACCGGGATGTACCACAAAAGGCATGTCAGTTTTGTGTCTGTCGTTTAGAAGAAAAAAAAAAGATATAAGTAAACAGCACAAGTTTTCTGCGTTTTGTTTTAACTCTTAAATAAACCACAATGGTGTTTGGGGTTCAACCCCTCCAGAAATAATTGAATCAGGTAAACCTCTGGCTAGGAAAGTGTCATATAGAAGGTGCTTGGCAAATCCTTGTTGAATGAATACATGAATACTGACCTGTCTTATAAATAGCCTGTGCTGGCTTTCTTCACTCATCTTAATGAAAAAGAAATCCTTCTTGGAGCACCTGGGTGGCTGAGTCGTTAAGCGTCTACCTTTGGCTCAGGTCATGATCCCAGGGTCCTGGGATCGAGCCCTGCATCGGGCTCCCTGCTCCATGGGAAGCCTGCTTCTCCCTCTCCCACTCCCCCTGCTTGTGTTCCCTCTCTTGCTGTGTCTCTCTCTGTCAAATAAATAGATAAAATCTTAAAAAAAAAGAAAAGGAAAAAGAAATCCTTCTTATCAGATACAGATTTGCAAAGGGCTCTAATATTAGTGTACTGCTTTACTTTATGGTTTAAAAGATCTTTCTTGTACAATATCTCAATTGATTCTTAAATGATCCTAGGAAATACATGATTTTATAGAGGAGGAGACTGAGGTCTAGAGAAATCAGTTGTTTGCCCCAAATCAGAAAGATAGTCAGTGGCCATGTCCATTTCTTACAAGACAGTGGACTAAATACTCTGATCAACTTTCCCAATGAAAACAACTATAAATTCTGGATAAAATAAAAAGAACATATTAAAATGTACTAATGAGTTGGAAAAAAACTAAGGAATATTCAGTCCCAAAGTGAAAATTCAGAGAAATAAGAAATAAGCACTGGTGTTGGCTTTGACCTTGAGGGCATTTGCCAAATCATATAAAATTTGGTTTCAGTTTTCACAGCCTCACAGAGCAAGAGGGGAAGAAGAAAAAGCCTACTGCTTATCTATGGTGGGGGATTTGGTCAAGATCACCTGTGCATAAAACTGAGATTCCCGAATTATTGCTCCATGTGTAAAGATAAATGAAAAATAACCTAAACTTTATTTCTACCACAGGAACTACAAAGAAAATTACATATAACTCATTTTGATTGTAAATAGAGGGGAGCATTATTCTGAGAATTTATAACCATGGCCAGCTTTCCATGGGTTTGCACATCAAATTTATACTCCATGGGTGGTCCAGGAAGCCTCAAGTTAAAATTTTGAGGAAGTGAATCTAAATCAGTCGTGGTCCCAGGTACCTAGGAAATCAGATGCTACCTCTCTGGATGAACTTTAAGCCAGACCTCAAAGAATTCCCATGATAAAATTTTAAAGCTACAAACTCACAGTCAAAAATCTCAAAGCATTCAAGGAAACAAAGTACCATTAGCAAGAGTCGGCAAACAGCAAAACTGAACCCACAGAGACATCAGATGTTGAAATGATCAAATATAAAGTACTATGTTTAATACATTTAAAGAAATAAAGGAAAGGATTAGTAGTATGACTAGAAATAAGAGGCTATAAAAATGCCCAAACAGATTGGAAAAGAATTCCAACAGAATTTTTATCCATTAATCAATCAATCAGTCAAATTGTTGAAATTAAAAACTCAATCGATGGCTTCAACAGAAGTTTAGACACACTAAATATGCTACTAGACACCTAGGATATAGATCAAATAGACAACTGGAATATAGATCTGGAAAAAAATTATTCAGAATGCAGCTCAGAAAGACAAAGATAAGGTGAAAGAAATGTAAGAGTGAGGTAGGATTGAATATGTTTTACACACATCTCAAGAAAATTATAGAGGGGAGGAGAGTAGGGCAGAGGTAATATTTGAAAAAATAAGAATTTTCCATAGATTCTGAGCTCCCCAAATGCCAAGAAGGATAAATAAAAGATAAAATTATATGGCAATAAAGGCCCAATACCTAGTATGACTTGCAGAGATACTTTGGTCCCTGACCTTTGTCCTAGTTTCATGTCAGGTTTAAAACCAAGCTGGGAGTGATTAGTAAGGATAACAGTCATACACCAGCATACTGTATTATACTGTACTGAACTTTGTGGTCATACTCTATATTATATAACACCAAGATTGTACATGAGATTGAGCTTGGAAAGGGAAGATATTTTTTGCAGAGAGTCTGATACGACATGCACTCACTTAGAAATTGCCATCTATAAGGAGATACTCTCATGAAAAGTGGGGTCCAGAAGCTCATATCTCTGTCTCTCTCTGCTTTGTGTTCTCACTGCACTGACTTCTACCTGTATTTTTTAGATAAGCCGACATCATCTGAATTATCCAAGTCTGTGTCTGGTTTGTTTATCAGTCTGAACCTACTACTGATATTTATCAATACAGATCAATACAGTGGTCATGCATGTCATATCATTCTGCACCCATGCATATCATACTGCAATTACAGAACACAAAAGACAAAGAGAAAATCTTAAGAGCAGCCAGAGAGAAAAACACATTATTTTCAAAGGAATGATCATTGGAGTAACAACTGGCTTCCCAATATCAACAATGGAAGCCAAGAAGACAGCGGGAAAAAAACACCTTCAATGTATTGAAAAAAAATACTTAGCAACCTCAAAGTCTATACTTAGAAAAAAAAATACATTTCAAGGAATTTCAGACAAACTAATTTTTCTTCTAACAAACACTCACTAAGGAAAATTAGCAAATACTGTA
Organism: Leptonychotes weddellii; assembly: GCF_054177405.1. NCBI lineage: Eukaryota > Metazoa > Chordata > Mammalia > Carnivora > Phocidae > Leptonychotes > Leptonychotes weddellii. The sequence continues at coordinate 55,460,754 of NC_138378.1, forward strand.
AGATCAAATAGTACATTTCAAAAATTGTGGAAATCAGGTAAAGTTGTTCTTAGAAGGAAATATTTAACCTTAAATGATGTGTTAGAGATAAGGAAATAAAGGCTAAGAATTAATGAGCTCAGCATCTGACTTAGGAAGATAGGCAAATCCAGGCATCTAACCTCAACCCCCTGCCTTGCCACAATCCGAATTGTGAAAGTGAATTGTATCTAAGGGTACTTAGAGAGATCCAAATGTAAGTAGTGATGAAATTATTATTGGATGCCACACAGTCAAACATGATAGTGTATTTCCATGGTCCCTGAGGTTTCGGTTCTGGGGACTGGCGTGACAAGGATGGAGCCTGGAGTTGGAGAATGGGACAGGAGCAGAACCATCCCTTCCTGCCCCCTTCCCTCAGGGTTGGGGGAGCCCTTAGATTGTCCTTGGGTTCCAACCTCCTTTGAGCCCAAGTGTCCCACTGTGCTGGAGCCAGCAGAGGCCCAGCAGTACGGAGGCAGGATTCAGAAAAGCACTTACCAAATGCAGGAGACAAAATAAATGAAGCACATCCCCTGAGGGTTTAGATTCTCTTTTGGAGGTAAGTGTCACACAAGAAGGGAACCACACATCTCTCCACTCACGCAGGAAAGCTTCTATCCCTGGTCCTCTCTAAGTAAGTGTGTAACTCTGCTGTCTGCCTCTGGATAGAATCCACTAGTGGATGAGGACCACCTGACATGATTCACAAAGTCTGGTGGCCAGAGTTGGCAGGGACTCTCGATTTGTCCAACACCCAACCCTGGGCATCTCGGTCTTGTGTCTGTCACTGATTGGCTGTGTAACTTCCCTGGGACTTCAGTCTTAATCTGGCTGATGATGTGACCAAAACTGAGCAGGGAATGTGCTTTGGTGGGAAGAGGTTATAAAAATACAAGGTGTTGGTTGTCACCAAAGTCTAGCTTCCTTTAGGAAGAAAGTCTGGTAGAAAGCCCCTGATTCTCTATAGGCTGCCTACAAACATTCCTTCCCATCAGAGCCAATGATCTGATCCAACAATTTGCGTAAGAAATGAACTTAGGAAAACTTAATTCCGTGTGACCTTAGATAATTCACACCTCTCTGTGTCTCTAGGTTGTCACTCTTTTGTTCCCTGGTGCATTTTTTAAGATTTTTATTGCATGCCTGCTTGTTTTTGTTTTCCTCCACAGAATAAAGGGTTTGGATTAGAGGAATGATTCTTAACCTCGACTTCATTTAGAATCACCAGGGGAGGCATTAAAATACACTGATGCCTAGGTCCCTCCCAGGCTGGTTGAATTAGAATCTCTGGGAGTAGGGTCTTGACTCCAGCATTTTTTTATAAGCTCCCCAAGAGATTCTGATGCACAGTGAGGGTTTGAACCCCCAAACTGGACGATTATCTACAGTCCTTTCCAGTTCTCTGATTCTGTGACCCAGGCACGTATCAGGCTGCAGGTTGTGGCCCCTTGGGACGCAGCACAGATGAGTTGTCTGAGTCACATCACAATACTCTGAGTATAATCCTTTACCTTGGTCGACACTGAGGGTCATTACCTCATCCAATATCTACAAAACTGCCTACCAGAGCCTCACATCTGAGTCAGAAGGCTGGCCTGTAGGGTCCTTCTGGTATGTGAAGGCAGAGGAAACCCAGACCTACATTAACTAATAACAGAACTACTAAGTGCCAGGCACATACTTACGTTAATTGCTAATTCTCACAACCACTTTTCCGTACAAGCTACATTACTTCCATTTTAAACAGGAAACAAGAGGCTCAGGGAAGTCAAGCAACTTGTCTAAAGCAGTAGCTGGGTGAGAGATTCAAGCTCAGGTTCGCCTACATTCAAATCCCACATTCTTTCCATTGTACCCACTTGGCCAAAGACGAGGCCGTGCATTGGGCCAGGACAGGATGTGGTTACCTACGGCAGAACCACCGGGGTTCGGCTGGGTCACTGGCTATCGGGGTCCCGAGAGAAGACCCTTAATCAGCTGAGTCCGATGGTCTGCTTAGCTCCAGGCCTCCCTGAGCGGGAAGACAGCGTTCTTGACTAACACACATCAGGCTGCCAGCCTCAGTTTGTATTTTTACAGTCTACTAATTAGGCCATTTTAACTAATTTGTTTGCATTTTGTATGAGCAAGTTGGGCTTTTGGATTGACTAATGTAATTGCAGCTGGTTTCTGCCAAATACAAATTACTCAGTCTAGTGTGGGCTAGAGAGAAAAGCAAATATTTAATAGACATCAATACCCTTGTAGCTTTTTAGTGGAGCCTTTTTTTCCCCTATGGAAAGTTGAAATAATTTCTCCAGCATCTGATTGAACTTTCATGTTAGGGAATTACTTTTTAATCATTGTTTTAAAAAAATAATGAGGCAAAGGCTTTAGTGGCTCTGTTCAGGTTTATCTCTGATCCCTTTACCCCTAAGCTCAGGAAACTTACGGGACTTTTCCATTTCCAGGCTGGATTTCCACAATCCTTTTCTGCTTGGGCTACTCCAGTGACTACCAACCAATCCACATCACAGACTGTCACAGCCAGAAGGGGACTGAGAGCTCATCTAGTCCAGGGGTTCTCCAAGTGTGTCCCTGGACCAGAAGCATCGGCATCATCTGGGAATGTGCTGGAAAGACAAATTCTCAAGCTTACTGAATCGGGAATTCTGGGGGTAAGGCCAAGCAAACTGTGTTTTAACAAGCTCTCCAGGTGATTCGGAGGCAGGCTGAACTTTGAGAACAGCTGATTGTGTCCAACATGTCATTTTACAGATGAGGAAACTGAGGCATGGGAAGAGCCCATGTTTCTGGTCATGGTACGGACTGTGTCCGCTTCACTACTGCACAGCCTCTGAGTTTAGCCCAGTGTGATAAGCACCCAGTGAATATTTGCTGAATGAATGATGGAACAGATGAGCTAGAACAAGAAACAAAGTCTCTTGATTCTATTTTACTCCACCAGAGCTTCTGTCGCTCTGAGGAACAATGGAAACCAGGGGAGGAACTCCTTCCTACTTCTTGCTTTATGAGAAGGGCAACAAGTGGGGCTTGAAACATTATATCTTGTGGCCTGGCCCTAAGGGGGATGGCAGCCTTCCCCTTAAGCCAGGGACAACCTGGCTCACCTGTCCCCGGCTCAGTAGATGACAGGGCCCAAACCCCATGAGGAATTGTTTCTGTCTCTTTCAAAGACCCTAACATTGTCCGAGGCAGAACCAGACCCCCCCCCCCGTCTGGGTGTTTGATTCCCTGACCAATAACCTCAGCTCAGCTCATGAGCGGGGAGAATGAAGTTGAGATCGGATTTATGCAAAAGGCAATTTCTAAGAAGAAGATGCCACAAAGGTGAGTCCTTAGATTAAAGTACTGGCTCCTGTGAAGCCAAAAAAAAAAAAAATCCTGGTCCTCTAAACTTCTGATTGTGGACCTGGGAGACCTGTTGCCTAGATCTGAATGAAGTACTCTCCACTCCCTTGATCCCCCAGGCGTGGCCTGTTGACCTTCTAGGAAATGAGAAGAGAAAGGCAAATAGCGTCCATAGGTTTTCAAACAGACAAACAAGGGAATCTCCCAGGGCCATGAGAGAGGGAGCCTGTGTCCTTAATCCTGTTAAATTCTTCTATGAACTATCTAAGCAACTAAAAGTACCAAGCCATGTGGATTTAGTCACTCGAGGAGCTTATGTTCTTCTAACCTCAAGTTCAAATGGCTCTCATGACACAGCTTCCCACATCCCTTGCCCCTGCTTGTCTACATGTCTCAACGGAGCCCTTGGAAAGATAGTGCAATCTTTTCAACAACTCACAGCGTCCTCCCTACCATCCCTTGAGCGCTCAACGTCTTCCTAGTTATTTCCAAACTTCCCTGAGACCTCAGGAAAGAACATGACAAACTCATTCACTTACGGGTAGTAGCAACTAATAAGAACTACAACCTCCACCCCATAAAAGATTTAAGCTAAAGATTCCATACCCCAGTGTGAGCTCTTAGTTCCTAATTTGTTATAGACTATCTAACCCAGAACATTCTCTTCTGAGAACAAGTCCCCACCCACATAAGGACTCAGTCCTCTTGGTCAACTTCCAACCCAATAGAACACACAAACTCTCTCTCTCTAGGGAGTTTGGAGTTGGTCAATAGAAAACTGAGTTGGGGGGTCTGCTGGTCACGTTATGTGAAAATCTATAACTTCTAGAACTGAAGGGGCTTTGGTTCACTATGCACACAAAGAGGGAGAGAATGTCAATCAGCAGAGAGGCACGAACTAAGCAGAGGCAAGAGTGAGTGAGGGTGAGAATGGCCACTTCTCTTCTAGTCCCAGACCTTTCTGAAGCAAGTACTCCTGCCATTTGGCTCTGAGGTACAGTTGTATCCTTAACTGAATGTCCCCCATCATTTTAGTGATGCTACCTGGACTGGGTTTCTCTTGCTTCTCCTACTTACCAGGACACTCCTTGAGTTCCTCACAGGGCTGGGTCCTACAGAGGTGCCCAGTGATTCTTTGTGCAACATATGAGTGAAGTCAATTCACACAAATATAGAAATGGAGGCTTTTACAGATTTTAGATTGTTAGACAATTAGATTGTTGAGCCTCTATGTGGTCAAAGACTTATACTTGTTGGAAGGGTCCCTGAGGTCTAGAAGACAGATAAGACAGTTACTCAACCCAAGAGACAGGAGGCCAAGCCTAAAGGAGAAGAGAAGCCAAGGATGATATCAGGGAAAAAAACAGGAGAGCCCAGGAGATGCCCAAACCGAGGAATCTAGAAGCAGGTATCAAGGTTAGAGCTTGGGTGGGGCTTTAAGGAACAGGAGTAAACCCAAAACATCACAGTCTTTAGCATCTGGCCAAAGATGAACTTGGCTGGCACAGTTTTGGGTCGTACCAGTCCTTCTCCTTGGCTTCAGTTACCCTTTCTCAATTCCTTTGACCTTCAAACATTGATTGTAAGATCAATGTGAACTGTTGACGATGTCCTCGTTGGAACACATCTCAAACACATGCAAATCAACAAATTCTCCGTTGACTATGGTGGGCAAGGGCTGAGTTCTCTTTGGAGCACACTCCAGGGACTAGGAAAAGGTAGAACCCGAGTGAATGAGCCATATTCAGGGATGAGTGAGTGCCTACAGGCTGATCCCCCCGAGAGCGGCATGGTGGTGGTGGACAGGTATGCGCACAGGGAAGGAAAATGGCAGGCTTTTTAGGTGGTGATCTGAAGGATGACCATATACTCTGGAAAGGGATGGCTAAGGAGGAAGGAGAAAGGACTCTTCCAGCCAGATGTCTCAGACACCTCTGAACCACCCCATTACAGCCAACATTTAGGAGCCAGGATTTATGATTCAGAATCAGGTGGGGTTTTGTTTTGTTTTCTTTTCTTTTCTTTTGGTTTTTGTTTTTTGTTGTTGTTGTTTTGTTTTGGGGGGCATGGAGGGGGAGGTGGGGAGAAGTCCTAGTGATTTTAAGTCCTGGAGGAGAAGCGTAAAAGCTATTATGGAGAAGGCTGAGTGTACAACTGGATTACAAGCCTGCATGGGGCGGGGTCTGGGGACTGGTGTGGGGGCACTGTCCCCCACTTAATTAGAGTAACGAATTGCTCATACCTGGCATACTCTCTGAGTAGGAAAGGAAGTAGCAAAAAATGGAATAAGAATCAGAATAGAAAAGAATTAGCTGATATCAGATGTTTTCTCCTTGGTTTCTGCTTGCCCAGGTCTGACTGGTGTAGCTTATAATTAGTCTCTGCTTGCAGATGTGTGGTTCCAAAGACTTGTGGATTAAGGAGAAACTCTAGAATTTCTCAGTACCTGACAAGTTGTAACGTGAAGAGCTACACTTAGTCCATTAAAGATTTTTCACAGTGACATTTGAGTGCAGCTTGAGAAATATGCCACCTTGCCATTTATCATTTTCAGGGCACGGGTGTCGGAAAAGAGGTTGCTATGAAGAACAAAACAAAATGGATTGCATGTGTAGAGGTGAGCTGGCGAATACTGATAAATGTACTTCACTGAATGTCAGCAAATGTCACTTGAGAAGCCATTTGCAGCTCCCATAACAGCCTCCCAAACCCAACAAAGAGTAGCAAAAACAGGCAAAATGAACTGGGCGTCTTGCTTCCACATGAATAAGCAATCAGCCCTCTCAGAAGTTACACCAGAAAGTTGTTAAACTTGATAGAAGAAGCTTTTCCACCCATACTGACACATGCTAGAGATTGCTACTGAGGGTTGGAGACCTCGTGAGGACATCAGCACCGTGGCTCGGGGAAGGACCCAATAACCCCTTCTGTCCCAGGTGGGTGCCTTCCTTTTGTGTGCAGAGAGACTTGCTTGTCTCCTAGGCCCGCTGGCTGGGTTTTTCCCGTCCCCTCCTCTTGCTGCTCTCGCTGATTCTGTGGACCCCTCCCCTGCTCCTGGTCTACCCTCCCTTGCATGTGACCCGGGAGCGGTTGAAGATGTGATCTGGGCACCAGGACTTGAGGGTGCAGTCCTCACGTGCCACGTCAAGAGAAGACCCAGTGTACCACCCTTGAGCCAGACTGGCCATCTCTTACTCAAGAAAGGGATTTTCAGTGTGTCCTCTGGTTAGTTTGAAAATGCGAGTAATGGATTCAGCTTCTGGTTTATTCTTGGTGATGGGGACAAAACTTTGCCTACGTGTGATTTAGGATTTCTGGAAGCTAAGGCCAAGTTTTCTTAAGAATTCAGCTGGGGTCGAGGTGGTCCCCTCTTCCTCCTCAGCTCGGTGAGTCTCCATAGCTGACTGCAGAGAGGCAAAGGGGAAAGAAGATCTCCTGCTCAGGAAAGCTCTCCAGGGAAATGTGAGACTAATTAAAATAAAATTCCAGCCCCTGTTCCGTTTTTAATCTCTGGGGGCTCCTCCTCCTCGATATATACACACAGGGTCATCCAATACTTTTTTCCTCCTTTAGACCAAGAGTCTTACAGAGTAGCTGGAATTTGTTTGCCTCGTAAATACACCACACGCACGCACAAGCGCATCACCCACACCAGCTGAGGTCAGTTCAGCTTTCACTGGAGCGATTCTGTGGTATAGGGCTCCCATACAAGCAGCCCTTTATTGAACATGCATCCCAGTCTCTGTCCCTCAGTGTGCCAGTGGACACACTTCCCACACTTCCCTCTTCACGCTCTTCTGCCGTATGTTTAGCATGTGTATGGTGGAGCTGAATTCATTTTACAGCCCGGACAAAAATGGGCTCTTGGGAGAGCAAGCTTCCCTCTGATGAATTTGGAGAGATGGCACATGGAGGAGGGGTGGGAGGCTGGCTCCTCTTCAGCTGCACACATTGCAGAATGTTCCAGAATCCTTAGTGTTTCCTCCTTTTCAATTAGGTGCCTTCCATGGAAGGGCCTTCCCTTAGGTCTTGGGAACTCAAAAGGCATCTGTTTATGAAGACTGAATTGCCCTCACCTTGTTGACTTCCCTGCTTAGTTTAGGAAGAAACAGTGGCTTATTCAGAAAAAAAAAAAGGAAAAGAAAAGAAGCAGCAGAAGAAAGGCAGATTTCTGGAGCAGAAGTGGAGGTGAGGGCCAAGTGCAGGGGGATGGAGACGTGGTATGTTTCGTTTGGGGTGGGAGCCTGGCACTGTTTTCTCAGCTGAGGCACTTTCTAAAGACCCTCTCTGCTGTGCCCCAATGGGGATCGCATGTCCCAGGCCCAAAGACCTAATAAAGCATAAAAACACATTCTGAACAAAAGATAATATGGATGTCGATTTCCCCCTTTGCCAGGATTGTTCATTTTTCTGGTCATGGTAGTTTAAAATCTGTATCTTCAAGCTCCAACTAATAAGCATCTGTTTCCAGGAGAGAAAAAAAAAAACAAAACTGTTCATCATTGATTAATATCACCCAAATCCTGCCATTGCTGGAAGCCAGAGCTATGTGAAAACCTACCTTCCTGTTGTTGTGTCTTTAAAGAACAAAACCAAAAGTCCTATAGACGAGGGCAGCCAATATTTTTCTCTGTCTCTTAGACGGGAAAAGGCGAAGCTAGGTTGGGTGAGCTACTTTATCCACCCGCTAATTAGTAGCACCATCAGGTTTCCTTGTTTCTAAGCCACAGGCCATTTTCAGTGGACTCTGCTCTGCTCTGTGTATAAAAACCTAACGAGCCCCCTTTCACCATTTTGCATTCCAGGTTGCTTGGAACAAAACATTAAATTGGTACCATAAGAGAAAGGTTTGTTAAAAATAGGAGACCTCTTAGAATTTCAATAATCCTCTCATTCTTGCGAGACTGTGAACAAGACTTCAGTAGAGGGAACATTTGCCTGTAGAGATATGTCCTCTGAGTAAGAACCCTCACTCCCTGGTATCAACAGGCATCATTTTATCAGCCCTAGACATCATCTTAACTTCAGCCTAACTGGGGAAGAGATACAACATTAACGGGGGAGAAAAATAAGAGAGGTTCAAGTTAACACAGCAGGCAGGCCATCCTAAAAAGAAATGTTTAGAGGAATTTATTATCAGCCTTCTAAATAATTTCATTCATTTAAGGAAGCACTTTAAAATGTATGTTATGTCAGACCTGTCACTGTATCTTAACTGGATACCAAATTTGCTTCTATGTCATTCTCCTCACCATCTCGAATCATACTCAACTCCCAAGGCTCAGCTCAAGCCCCACCACTTCCAGGAAGCCTTCCGAGATTTCTCCCATGCTTCCCTCCAGTGTGCTCCCAGCCAGGACACCCACAGAACAGCATTGTTCCATGCTATTGACCTGTGGATGTTCCTCTCCCCCAACAAGTATCAGCTCCCTGAGAAAAGGGCCTCTATCTTACTTATCTCAGAGATGGTCTTCCCTAATATGCTCCTTGAAAGGGGATTTATAGCAACTGAAAGCAGGGTTATCTTTCACGCACTTGAGATTTAAACCACCTTGGTTTAAATATATGAGAAGCAGCCTTCTCCTCCTTGGCTATTAGTAGTATTCAGCATTCAGTGAAGGGGAAAGATGTGGATGAGGGAGAGGTAAGAGGGTGTCCTGTCTAGATAATATGGGCCCTCTCAGCAGTGGAGGCAAAATCAAGAATGGGTAATTTGCGTTCAGTCAAAGAAGATGGTAATTGTGTAAATCTGGTCTCTGCTGGCAGGTGTCACCCTTTTTGATACACTTTTAAAACAGTTTTCCCCACCTCTGTGTCAAATACGCTTTAGAAACTTGGGGGTAGACTCCTCATCCACATATATTGGGCTAGAAATGGGGAGAGTTCACATTTTCTTTTCTAGAACTGTGAGCACTGGGGCACCCAAGCTTCTTAGTACACTAATTTTCGTTATTTCCCTGAAGGAAAAGTAGGAATCATTGCACTATCCTTCCTTTATCTGTGCCAAGTAATCACCGGGGAGAGAATACCCACTGCTTCCCCCAAAAGAGTACAGCGAATTTTACTGTTGAAAACGAAGATTTTGCGTGGGGGTTGCAAACGTTAATAACTTTTGATGGAAAGACTTTCTTTTTTCAATCAGGAATTCAAAGATGCCTTTCGTGCCTTCTAACACCTGTTGTTTTCATATAGGCCTTTCAGGGAAGCACCTTTCTTAAAATTTTTCTGTCTTCTTAGAGCAAAAAATCCCCCGAAGCGGGCAGAATGCATCGCGTCTGAGTTGAAAGTGGGGACGGGAAAAGCTGGGTGGACAGTCCCTTGGTAAGTGCGCAGAGTCTAACAATCTGGTGTAACTATTATTTTTTTTCCTGTTGGGCCCTTAAAAAAACACACACACAAAAAACACCTCACCTAGCATAATTCAAAATAACCTTTCTTATCATGCTAAATGTTTTGTTTCAGTTCCTGTAATATTTACTTGTTTCCCTACTCGGGGAAAAAATCTGTCTCGATTTTAAGAAGAAGAAGATCTTTAAAGTTTCTAAATGTAAGAATTGTTCAAAAGTTCTTTCCCTCTCAAATCGGCATCCAGAAAAATATATTTACACATTCACTTCCATCTGGTGTGAGAGCAGAATTGCCGCTTTTGCTCAAAGGAGAAAGTTTTTGAAATGACACGAATCTATGTCTGTGCGTATTTTTAGAATTAAGACGCTTGTATTCACTGTCGTGGTGGGATTTCCTTCCAGGGGAATCTGCCATGGGGGATGTACCCCGTCAAGGGAGCATTTAAAGAAATTTTAATATCCAAACAAAAGCAGTATTACGGTTGCCCTCCACTCCCACCCCCAGAGGAAAAACAATTAATAATTTGCATATGCTCCTGACACAAATTAAAGACAAAGGGCCCCTCGCAGACTGTGGTTAACACGCAGCCCTCAGCAAGCTGCATTTGCCCCAGCCCAGCACTGTTCTTGCTTTCAAATGAGTAACATTAAGCTCGATAACTAAAAATAGTGGTTCTGGGCCCTCTGGCCTAGTCCCACGGTAGAATCCTGTGTCCCCAATCAGAAACATCTCTCAATCTCTCCACCAGCTTCTAGGCAAAAAGAACGTATAGTTCCAAGGGGAAAAAATACATATATACTTTGCCCTTTTTATTTTAATGGCCAAACATTGTAATGCTAGCTAAATAGAAATTCTTGTCGGTTAATAGGTTCCTTTAGTTTGTAATAAATAGGAATGCTAATGACTAAAATTTGGTATTTGGTATGCATTAGCTTTTGTGAGCTTTTCTTTACAGTCCTCATTGACATGCAATATGGCAAGCTTCCTTTGAAACATATTTATAAAATAACTACAGTATAATTAAACCAACAAAGCCATCTTTTAAGTAAGCTTAATAGCTTGGGCTTTTTTTCACCTCAGTAAAAATTTATTTTAAAAAGAAAAATAGTTATGCCTCAATCCCACTGTATATTTTATTCTGTGCATCTAATATTTCCTTTGCATCTACGATCTATGCATATCTAATTCTTTCTGACAACTATGATTACTAATAAAGTTCTCATGAAAGATATGCTTCATAGCTTCTTCAACAAGAATAATGTTTTTTTGTTAATGGAAATTGTAACATATCTTGACAGATACAATACAGAAGATGTGCTTTTTTTCTTAATTGTTAATATTGCTGTGCTGAACACACAGGAGCAGATCGACAGATATGGCAGGTAATAATCAGAGTGGATGCTATTTTGAACAAAGTAACTAAAAATATTTTATTGCTATAAAAGCAATAGATAAATAAAAGCAATTATGTTTGATTTTGCTTTCGGTATGCGAACAGTTTTTGGTGGTGGTTGCCGCAGCTGCTGCCGCCGGCGGTGAGTTTAGCAGAGGAGGAAGCTCCGGAGCGCGGAGTGCTCGGCACAGAAGCGGCTCAGCCTTCTTGCAGCCGAAGGGTCCTGCGAGCCGCCCTCTCTCCGCTCTCGGCCGCTACAGCCTCCCAGGGGCGCAGGGCCCGGCCGCATGCGAATTCGCAATGCGCAGTGGCTCAAGTTCACCAAGTTTTCCTCCGTTTTGCAAACCGTTGCCCCATCGCCAAGCCTCGCGGTTTAAGAGCACAAGATTTCCAAAAAGGAAAAACTCAAAAGACACCAGGCGCAGGACCGGACGGAGCAAGTGGAGCGGGCTCTGGCTGCTGCTGCGCCTCCCGGACCCCTGCCCGCTCCGCTCTGCCCCACGCGCCTCGCTCCCTTCTTTCTCTCCGAAACTCTGTCCTCTCCGCCGCCGAGGGGCTGCCAGGCCCCCAACCAACCCCCCGCGCGGAGAATAAACACAGTTGACATCACTGTTATAATCTTTATTTAAAAAACTGTTTCCAAGGTTACAAATTACCGTGCCTCGAATGCAACAGGTTCCTCCGAAGCGGTATCATTACAGATTAACTGTAATGTGCAGGATTAGAATAAAAGCATAAGGGATTAGGTAAAAGGGGGGACGCTGGAGAAAGAACGCCGGAGCGCATCTCGACGAGCCGGCGGTGGAAACCGCGTAGACGCTCGGCGTCCGGGCGCCGGGGCTCGCTGATCTGTAGTCCGCTCGGCGGCTCCCGGGCCCCGGAGCGGTCAGGGCGGCGGCCAGGGAAGGGCCAGCGCGGCCGGAGGCTGCGGGGCGATCCTTCCTGGGCGCCAGGGACTAGGGACTGGGCCCCCGGACTCGGGCAGGCTAGGGGCCCGGAGGCCGCAGAGGCGGAGGCTCGGGCAGGCCTCTGACCTGGCGGGGGCCGCGGGGAGTGCCGCGCCCGGGACACGGTTCCACCGCCGTGCGAAGCAGCCGGAGTGCAGCGACGGGGACAGCACGCCCACACGGGGGTCAGCGGGCTTATCGATGTTGCTGACCCCGCCTTCAAGGTCCAGGCCTGATGGGGCCCCTTCCGGCGTCCTCGTCTAGCCCCCACACGGCCGCCGCGCTCTTGCCGGGCTGGGGCTGGGGGCCAGGGCCCGCCGGCCGCTTCGGAGCGCAGCACTTGGGCCTTGGCCGTCCGCCGAGGCCGTGCGCCCCATTAGGCCACGTCCCCGGTCCGCCCGACCCCTGCCCCGGAGCTCCAGACAGGCCCCAGAGCTCCTTCGCCCCCTCGCTCTGCTTCCTGTGGGGCCAAAGCTCGCCGTGCTGGCCCCAGCAGGACTCGGGCCTGCCTTGGGCCACGGCCTTGGGCGGCGGACGCAGCCCCGAGGGCTGTTTGCGTGTCCGGGCGGAGGGCGCGGGGCTGGAAAAACAAACAGGGCGGGCGCGGAGGCTGGGGGGCGACTGGCTGGGGGCTGGAAGGAAGTGCGCAGTGTGGCAGGAGAGCCGAACAAAGCCCTCACGGGAGCCCCGTCACCCCGCGGTGACCCCGGGCCCGCCCCGCTGAGCCGCGGAGCCCCGGGCCCTAGCCTCGGAGCAGGCCGCGCCGCTCCGCCGCCGCGCGCCAGGCCTCCGGGCCTCCGGGCCTCCGGGCCTCCGAGCCTCCGAGCCTCCGAGCCTCCGGGCCTCCACCGCCGCCCGAGCCCGGGCTCTCCTTGGGTCTGGCCTGCCGAGCCCGCGGCCGGCCCAAAGGCTCCGAGGATCGCTCGGGCGGTAGCCACCAAAGCCAAAAGTGCGAGGCTGGGGACGGGGGTGACTCCATGCCGAGGTCCTCCGTAAGGAAACGGGGTGATTTCGGGGCTGCTAGAGCCACAGCTCTGCCAGCAGCCCCAGAGGGGCTGAGTGGGCTCCCAAGTGGACCACCAAATTCGCCGAGGTTCCTGCTTCCAGGGGAAGGGCCCCGGCTGAGGAGGCGGCGGGAGGGGACTGTCGCAAACAGCTGTTCCTCATACATATTTCATTACACAATCAGATAATGCGTCCCACCACCTTCTCAATTATTCACAGATAAACATTTTCAAGACGTTTTGACATCTGTCTTAGTGCCTGCTATTAATTTAGTAATCACTGTAGTTAAAAATGTATGGGATTTTTGCCGTCGGAGCACCTCCTCTCGGGCGCGCGGGCCCAGTGTTGGGCTGCGCCTGGAAGCCTGGGCCCTCAGGAGGTGAAGACACCTTTGGAGGTGAGACGGCCTCTCCAGCGCATTGACACTGTTAATGGACGGGATTAAAGGGGTATCTGGTTATTTTATTTTCTTGTCGAAGGTGGTGGTTGTCCCCTCCCCAACCCGCATACACCGCCTCCCCCCCCCCCCCCCCCCCCCCCCCCCCCCCCCCCCCCCCCCCCCCCCCCCCCCGCTCCCGCCCCAGCCTGAGACCCGACAGCGAAGTTCAGTCCTTTGCCCCGGGCAGCGGAAATGGTTAGCTTCTATCTAGGCAGAGGGTTTCTGCGGAGGAAGAGGCGGGCAACTCCACTGGGCTCATTTGGAGAGAGAGACAGAGAGAGAGAGAGAAACAGAGGCGGGGTGGGGGTGGGGGGGAGAAAGAGACAGAAACTCACACCATCACTAGGAATTGCTTACAACAACAACAACAACAAAACTAAAAACACGGTGCTCTCCTCTCAAGAGGTCACAAACCTCCCCGGTTTTGCCCCGAGTCCTGTGGCTCCAGCAGAGATGACCAGGGCTTTTAGGAAACACAGAGAAACATAAATTCGCTCCAGCGACTGTACATGGAGCATTTAGGGCTCTGAGAAACCGAGCTGCTTTTCTTCTTGAGTGATGAATGTTGCAATGACTTTACTTACCTACACACAATTTTATAAATCACACAAGCTGAGTTTGAAGAATCTTGTAGAATTAATTGGTAAGCAAGAGCAAACATCTTTAACTCTAAAATGCTGTTTGTTATGTATTATTAGAAAGGCTCTAAAGAAACTACCCAAAGAGGGGAGAAATGTCCCCAAGGTAAAGGAGTTTGCTTCTTTGTGCCACAAATCTCAGCTACAGGGAATGGCAGTCACTCTGGGTTTGGGAGTGCCGGTCTCCTTCTTATTCATTTCTCTCTCTTTCTGTCATGGTCTCTCCCCGAGGTGTATCAGCAGGTGGACTCTTACTAGGGAATAAGGAAAAGCAAACCTGGGGCGGGGGGTGGGGGTGGGGAAGAAAAAGGTCTTGGAAGAAACTGCCCTTCCAAGGAAGATTGAGTCTAAAATGATTTAATGATTTTCACTCTTTATTGTTAGAACATCTACAAGAACAAACTTGCTACAATTTCCAGGAATCAAGTGTATCTTTGGGAAAAATTCAAAGGACACAGTGTTTGTCCCCCAAAGGAAAGAACTTCTTCCCTACTCATACTCCTAAGCCCCCTCCATTTCTAGGGCAACTACATTTGTTTAAAAGTGTCCTCCTGCTGTGTTTTCCAGATGGTTCATCTCTTCTTCAGGAGACAGTCCTTCCTCTGCCCCTTGCAGGGTGCTCATCCGACTTGCTGGCCCAGAACGTCCTCTTTTTTCCTTTTTTTTTTTTTTTTTTTTGTCTAAAAGAATCTTCCCAAACTCACCCTCTACTTTCAGAGAAAGAGAGAGTCGGGGAGGGAAGTGAAGTGTAAGGGAGGGCACCATTGCATCCACTGTGCCTGCCTCTTCTGCAGTGAGACCTCGGTGCCTACTGTCTGGAAGGTTCGCCCGAACTAGGCAGGCAAACGGAGTTGAAACCAAAAACAAATCTGTGCACTTGTTTGGGCTTTCTAGGAGAGCTGCTCTGAGAATCACTCCCTCCACTTCAATCCCTACCCGCACTGGGCCAGGACAGGGACTTCTGCCTGGGACAGGGGAGGAGGGGGTCAGAACTTCCCAATATCGCACTAAGAAAAGTAGTTTAATAAAAATAATTCGGTGTTCTTTAGAGCGTTCTTTTGCAGAATTATTTTATACAAAGGGGACTGGGCTGGAAGGGAAGGCAGGAAGGTGTGGAGCTGAGCTAACCTTTTTAAAGACTAAATTTAGCGTGAGAGGAGTGGTAGGGGCAAAATCAGGGCCCTCCCACTTCATGAACCTGATTAGAGCCCAAGGTTTGTATTAGGCATTAGGTGCACATTAGGTATTAGGTGCTCACTGAGTGATGCACCTATGCTCTCCACCCCATCCTCCTTCAGAATGCAATCTCCTAAACCAATAATAATAACAAATAAACCATCCCGGTCCAAATGAACCTTTCCCGGATTGCCTTCTTCTGTGCGTCTCCAGCCCAGCTGGGAGGAAGGGAAAAGGGTCAGCTTTGGGGTGGAGGAGGTGCTCTTTGTAGTCTCCTGGACTTGACCTGAAACCTTTCACCCAGTCGGCTCAACAAAGTTTTTCCCTCGGGAGGCAACGTCCCTCTAGCAGGAAGCTTCGAAGCTTGCATCCTCCGTCCGCCCGGCCCTCTCTCCCTACGTATGCCCCTGTGGCTGGGCAACGGCACTGTGGCTTTTGTCAGCATCTGGACAACTGGGCCGTGCGCTGGAATGATTCTGTCTGTGGACACTTCTTTTTTCCCCAAATTCTGTTCTTAGTGGTCCTCTAATTCTACCGTGTGTGTTCGCGTACAATTGCATGTACGTTCCACGTACCGTCAGGTGACTCAGCTTAAGCCTGACGTGTGCAACCCACTGGATCTGCTTGGGGAGGAGGAGGTGTGCAAATGCAAACTCGGGGCTTTGGGTGGGATGCGAGGTTAATAGGGCTTCCTAGCCCTGGGGCCCTCTAGGCCTCTCTTACATCTTCATCTGCCCAACTTCTTCACATTCCAGGAACAGGCAGACCCTCCGACGATCGATCCTGAGCCTTGCTCCCTTCTGGAAGGGTCGAAACAGCATCTGGGACTTGTCTCGGCGAATTTTGGCGGGGCCTAGCCAAATAGGGGGGGATGGGTGGAGACGGGGTCGCTAGGTCGCCTCGAGGCTCGAGGCCACACCCCACCTCCAGGCCACCAAACGGACGAAGGAGCCCCGGGATCCCGGGGAAGGTTCAGGACCCAACAGTGGAAGTCCCGGCGCCTTGGCGGGGAGCGATACGCGTGTTTGGGGGCGAAGCTCTCCACCTAGGCCTCGGGACAGCAGCCGTATTTGTAACTGGGAACTTGCCTGGGCCCGCCCCCTCGGCCCCTCCTCCCGCCCCCACCTCGGCGCTGGGAGCTCAGCCTGCTGCGGGAGCGCGGGGCCTCGCCACCCCAAGCACCCCGGACCACGCCATCTCTTAGAGCCCTTGGAGTGGCCTAGAGGGCTGGAGCGGGGAGAACGGTGGTCAAGGTCGTCCTGCATCATTCCAGCGACATATACCTCTGTTGGGAGCCGCCTTGCGAGCCCGCTCGCCTTCGGGGTCCCGCTAAGCGCTGGCCTGGGGCGGGCAGGGGTGGGGATGGGGGTGTGTGCGTGCTTGCCTGCGGCTGCAAGCGATTCTCAGATGGAGCGTGCGGGGACTGGTGCCTTCCTGGAATCCTGTTGATGTGTTTTCTCATGAGCGTGAGGGAGAAAGATGCGGACTTGCGTCTAACTTCAGGTCAGTTTGTTCGTAAAAGGCCATTGTCAGTCCATCAGTCGGTGGGTCTGTCTCTCCTGCCCAATTGCATAAAGTGAGGCCACTTCTCCCCCACCTTCCACGCAGCCTCCCAGGCCCGGCCAAAGGTCTAAGGCCCCGGGGGGGAGGGGGGGGCTGAGGCCTGGCGGGGTGAGGCCCTGAATGTGTGCCCGGTGTTTTGATCCTAAGGCCCAAGATGCCCAGGTGCCCACTCGGGGTGAAGCTATAAAACCTACATGGGAAAAGGGGAGTCAGAGAGCTACCCCCACACCCAATGCAGGTTGAAGTTCCAATCTCAGCGAGCGTTGGACCTGCCGACCCAGCCGGGGATCCAGATTGGTGGCGGCGAAGGAAAGGGGGATGGGGTAGTTAGGTTGATCTAGGATGGAGGTGGAGATGGCAGGAGGCGAAAAAAGAAAGAAGACTGGGTGGGGTTGTGGGGTGGGGATGTGGAGCGGGGATGGAGTTGGGGCAGACTCAGATAGCAACGGCTTTTCGCCCAGCTTTGGGGAGGTGCGTCGGGCTGCGCCGTTACCAACCCCCCCCCACCCCTGGAAAATAAAGCTAATGATGTAGTAATTTAGGAGGGGTGAGGGGCTGGGCGAAAGGAGGGAGGGAGGATGGGGAACGCGCGCCCCAAGAGCGAAGGCAAACAGCTGTGGAGGCGCTGCCCAGGGCTCAGGCTTCCCAACAGGTTAGCTAGACGGGGATCCACCCGGCATTTCGCAGGAAAGGGGGGGGAGGCTGAGCGAGAGGGGGAGAGAGCCTCAGAAGAGGACAGAGGGAGGGAGGGAAAGAGAGAGAGGAGCGAGAGCGCGCGCCGCGTGGTTTAAAAGGAGACACTTACACTTCCTAATGAATATTTATCCGCAGCTGCTTCCTGCTCCCGGCTTCCCTTACCTTTCCGCAGGTAAGATCTTCCCTGAGCCGCAGCCCTGGGGGCCCTCCCAACTCCCCCAGTCATTCTCCGGGCACCAGTGGCCGGGCGGAAGGGCTCTTGACAGCCGCGGAGTGGGGGGGAGTAGGAGGGCGGCTCCGCTCGCGGCCCGGCTTGGGAGCTGCGGCTCGCGACCCCGCACTTGCAAGGACGGCGTGCGTGGGCAACCTGTGCGGAGTGGGTGTGAGTGCGTGTGTGAACGTGGGTGACAGAGAGAGGATGTGCGCCCGCGAGCGCGCGCGCCTCTGTTTCCCGCGCGCTCCGAGGACATTTTCCGACTTTTCACTCGGACGCCCGGGATTTCTTGCCTTTGCCTTTCTCCGCTTGCCCCTCCTCCCTCCACTCGCCCCCTCCAACTCCCCCACCCGGGGCTGCCAAGAAGCTCTCCTCCGGGTTATTGAACAGCTGGCGCGGGCTCCCCCGGGCCCGATCCCGGGTCTCCCATAAAAGAGGGTGTATAGTTGGGTTTCTGCCGCAACCCCCCACACAAAGGCCGCCGGGCCACGGGGTCCCCCGCCCCCTTCCTGTCGGCTCTGCTCTTGAGATGCTGCGGCGCGTCCTCCCCTACCCAGCCTCCCCCGTCCCCCCCGCTCCCTGCCACACACACACCTTGGGGTATCAGGGCTCACAACGGAGCTAAGGGTGATTGGTACCTAGGGGTACTGGGTGGAGCTTCACGGGGCCCACCAGCCAGCAGTCCTGGGCTGGAACTGGGAGCCTGAGGACTCCCAGGGAGAGGGCGCCTCTCACCACCACCAGCACCACCTTCCCCGCCTTCACCTGAGGAAGGAGCACAGGGAATTCGGGGAGGCCAGGGGGGAACCTGGTAGGGAAAAAGGAAGGAGGCCGGGGAGGAGCTGATGGAGGAGCAGAATTTTTAGATGGACTTACCCGGCCACCTGTTGGGAATCCATTTGGGGTCAGCCGGCTCCGGAGCTGCTCGAAGTGGACACACAAAATCAAAAGCCGAAGTTGGAAAAAGAAAATTCTTTCTCTGGCCTTCCCCTGGCGCTGCCAGTTAGGCTAGCAGCTCTGCGCTAGAGTTAGGCGGCTGTAGAGCAAAAAGCAGCTTTGCCAGGTCCCCCGCTACCCCTCTTCCCCCCTCATCCCACGGCTCCGAGGCCGAGGGCTCCGAGCCCGCGGACTCGGCGCTCAGGGCCCAGCGCCGGCCGTTCGGCTTAAGCCGGGACCAGCTCTCTAAGCCCTGCTCAGAAGTCAAGAGCCTCAGCAGCGCCGCCTCAGCGCGGCCTTTCATGACGCGGTCGCTCCTTATTCTTGTGCCTCGGCCTCTCTGGTCGCCCCCGGACAAAGCCACCGGAGCCCGGCCGCTCCCTTCCCGCTAAATCCCCTTCGGGGTCAATGCGTTACCAGCACCGGGCCGCGCGCTTCTCCTGCCAGCCGTGTGGCTCTTAAAGAGCCGTACCCCCCCCTCCCTCCGTCCTGCGCGCTCCCCCGACCCCCGCCTCCCCGCCCCTCTCCTCTGGATCTAGCCCCCCACGCCGACGCCTTAGGTCCCTGCTGCCCCGACCGAAGCCTGCGGACTCCTAGCCCCCTCCCTTCACCTCCTCCCCTGAGCAGTTGGTGGGCCTGGCCTTAGGGCCATAGGGCTGAGTTTTACCCCCCGCTTCAGGTCCACTTTCTCTCCAACATCGTTCATTCCTCGCTCGCCTGCTCCTACCTTTGCCCTTTGGATGGATCAAGGCCCAGGCACCGTCTTGCCCAGTGCAGAGATGATCCCTAAAGATCGTCAGTTTGGGCTTGAATTAGGGGGTCCTGGGATGGGAAATGGGGCGGGGCATTACCAGTTGAGCTTGGGGAAAGAAAGGGAAGAGGAGCAGACCAGGGGGACTTAGAAGGCTCTCCTATCCCAGGGCCTCGCTGGCCTTTTGGCAGAGGGTGAGGGCTGGCTGGGTGCCACTCATTTCTAGAGGGGGCCACCCTGGAATGGGGTCCTGAAGTTACCAACCTGGCCAGCCTGCTGTGTACTTGAGGGATTATGGGCTTGTGATAGGGGGCACCTCCAGAAGGCCCAGAACGTGGATCTGAGAGAAGCCTGCTTCCCAAGCCCCAAAAGTAACCCTTAAAAGCCCAAGAGCTGGGTGTGTAAGGAGGGACCTTGAGTGACAGCTGTCCAGGGAAATGGGCACGGGAGGAGAGAAGGAACAGAGAGGGAGTCTACTCCTTTTTCAGAGGACTGAAAAGCAACTTCTAACTGGGCTCCTTAGATTTGCTGGCCGACCATGTCACTTGCCCCACTGAGAAAATGGGAAGTAGATGGTGGCTTTGGTCCCCCTACCTTACAGAGTTCTCCCTCTCTTCCTCCTCCTCAAGCCTGTTTTAGTCTCATCTTGCCCTAGCAGCCAGCTGGTCCTGTACAGGGTGGCCCTGCTTAAATGCTTTCTTTAAGTTTCTGAAGGGCTGGAAGCATGATTAAAGAGAGACCTGAGAAGGCTTGGTTTTCTGGGGCAGGGGAACTGGGACAAGGTAGGCTAGAGCACGTTGCCTTTCCTAGGACCAATGGAGTTTGACGGTTTGGGGTTTGGGATGGAAGGGCAATGATAGTTTGAGGAGTTGAGTGTGCCCACCCCTTCTCAGATTCAAGCCCTAGCACACCAGTTCTGGCTGTCCCAAGGGGATCTCTGCAAAGAAGTAACCCGTCTCCTGGGCAGTGGAGCCCAAAGGAACTTGGGTAGGGAGGAGGATGGAAAACTGAGCCTCCCCTGGACATCTGCCCTCTGCCACCCCAACACTAGTCCAGATGCTATCTTTAAGGAACTGGGGTAAATGATCTGAAATTGGCCCTCTTGGGAGAGGTTGGTAGTGCACTCCCTGGACTAGAACCTGAGGCCACAAGTCTCCTCCCCAGCCCCTATCACTCACGACCCCCAAGTCTCCCACCTCTCTCTCTTGGGGCTGGGTCAGCAAGGCCAGCTGGGAACGGTTTGTGCCCACTCTCCTGGGCCTGGCAGTGGGAGGTGCGGTGGCCCAAGACAGAGCCAAACTTCTCTTGTTTGAGGATGTGGGGGGTGGAGGGGCCTTCTGCGGGCGGTGGGGCTCATTAGGCAGAGTGGGGTGCCGAGAGGTGCGCAGCGTCGGCCCCGGAGGCCGCCTTTGAGCCGTTGGGGCAGCTTCATTAAGCGGCGCTAACAAGGCATACAAATGCCGGGCCCAGCAGCTTTCTTGCAATGCCGGGGCCTTAGCAGGGCGCCAAGCTAATGAGGGTCACTCAAAGGGGCTGATCAAATATTCAAATTTCCCCGCACGCCAGGAACTTTTATGTGCGGAGAAAGTTGAGGCAACTGAGCTGTGTTTACTGTCCCGGGCGACAATTGCTCCGAGCGCGCGGGTCCCCGGAGGCTAAGGCGGGGGGCGGGGGCGCAGGGAGGGAGTAGTTGTTGTTGTTGTTGTTGTTTTTCATTCAAAGGAAAGCAATCGGGGTCCTTGAAGGGCTTCGCGGCCTCCCCGCCTACGTGCTTCACTCGCCTGCGCCCTGTCCGCTGCCCGCGCCGAGCGCCTCAGTTTGGAGCTTGCGGGGAGGCCAAAACCGCGGGCCACCGGACCAGCCCCCGCCTCCCGAAGTCCTGGGGGCTGGAAGGGCCGTTGCCCCCCAGGACAAACCGGCCTCACGGAGCTGAGCAAGGCCGAGTGGGTGTAGTTGCTCCAGCCGGGAGGCTTGCGGACCTCTTGGCTTTCCCGGTAACGCCAAGCAAAGAGTGAGTCTCTCAGGCACCTCTCCTGGTGGAGTTGAGACTGCTGGGGTTGGGGCTGATTTTGTAAATAAATGCCCAGTAGGTCCTAGTACGAGAAAGACACTTGCCAGCCCAAACGCCCTTTCTCCCTGCACCACCTGTACGCAGTCCTGCCGGTTGCCTGGCCCAGGATTAAAGCAGAGACGGTGGTGGCAATTTTGTGACCTCGGCCTGTACGGACTCCAAGTCCCAGATCCGGGAGTCTGAACGGCCAGAGGGCAGGGGAGACCTACAGGCCCCGCGGGCTGACCCAGTCATCCCAATCTCCACGCTCTGAGAGATCCTGGTTGCTGGCGCCCCCTTCGGCGCCACCCCTCCAGATGTCCCCCAGGCTCAGCTCCCTTTCCTCAGCTGCCCACTGCCTCGAGCCCCCAGAGCGGCGGGAAAGGCGCCTGGGCCCCGGAACCCGAGGTCCTTCTGCTCCTACGCCCCTCCCCAACGCCCAGAGCCTGGGAATTTGGGAGGGGAAGCTTTGGTGCTTCATAGCCCCCTCCCCCACACGACCAGCACTCCTAGACCGGGACCCCACGGAGCCTGCGCTCCCAGCTCCGCCGGGAGCTCGTCCAGCCATCCTCGCCGAAGACCGGCCGCCCCGCCTCCCCTTCCTCCCCCCCGCCCCAACCAAGCTCTCGGGACTCTCAACTTACGGGCTCCCGGCTGCGGGCGTCGTGCTTCGGGCCAGAGCGGAGAGGCGCTGGCGGTCGCGGGGCAGCGAGGTGGGCTCCGTGGGCGGCGCGGAGCTCGGTTCCGCGGGGAGCCTCTGACAGCCCCGGGCTGGCCGCCCGCCCCGCGCGCCCGGCCCTGTCCCAGCGCACAAAGCTGCGCGCCTCGCAGCCGCCCTCCGCCCGGCTTTGCACTCCCGAGTCGCGGCCGCCAGCCCAGCAGGCGGGGTGCGGCGCGTCGGCAGGAGCCCCGGCCGAGGCTGGGGGCAGGGTGTCGCAGAGCTGAGTCGCGGCCCCACTTGCCTCAATTCTCCTTGAGTGGCGACGGTTTTCGATTTCAGCACTTTCGGCAGAGCCCGCGGCACCTGCCCAGCCTCCCTCCGGGGCTGGCCAGGCAGCGGCGGGGAGAGGCCGGGTCGCCCCCACCCGGAGGCGGGGGTTGTGGGGACGGGGAGGGGACTGGCTGGGTTCACCCGCCCGCCCGGCGCCTGGGTCCTCGGCTCCAGGGGATGCAGTTTCGGGGTCACGAGCTGCTTTCAAAAAGTTGAACACAATATTCGGAAACCCACCCGTAGGAATTCTCCCCCCACACGCGGCACAATACCCACTCCCTCCCCTTTTTCATTCCTTCCTCCCCCGCTTCCTCCTCCTGCCCCTTCCCCCTCCCACCCCTCAGCCTATAATCCTTCCCCTACGAGAGAAAGGGATCGGGAAGAAAAGATGAAGCGTCTGTTTTTGTGTCCCAACCTTAGGGCTCTTTCTGGGCCCGCTGTGAACGACCGCCCAGAGCTTCGAAGCTGAACGGAAAAGGACTCACGGTTGGGAGCAAGCTACTTGGAGGGGAGAGATCACCCGAAGTGGGCCTTGGCGGGTCTTCCCTTTGAGCGAATATTTCCCTGCCTCAGTCATTGGGTTTAGGACCGCCGACCGTCGGCTGCCAGGGGCGGAGAGGGCGGGTAGCGGGCCCCCTCGCCCAGCCCAGAGCCTCCCTGCCAGAGTAGAGCCTCCGTCGTAGCTTGCACTTCTCTGCCCAGGAGGCCTGGCTCTGCGGGAGTCAAGGCCTAAGCAGGGCCCGAGCTTGGATTTAGGGGTGGGACACTCACAGCCCCAGTCACGTTAGGTTTCCCATTTAAATTCTCTCTCAATCTCTTTCTCTCCTTCCTCATTGAGATCTCCAAAGTGGTGTGGACTCCGCGCCTTGCCCCCAGATCTGCATCGGAATGTAGAAAAGATCTTTTTTTTTTTTTTTTTTAAAGAGTTTTGAATTCCTCAATGATTTTTCTTCTGGAAAGGCAGCTTAGGATAATTATTTCAGCTTTATTGAGGGCAGATTAGTTGAAGTCTGGACGCTGCGTTTCAATACGCGTTGTACACGGGCCGACAATGTGGGCATTGTTGGCTACTGTGTGTGAACTCATTCAAAATATACACTTTTTAACACCAAACCGAGTCCTGTCTAAATATACACAGTGCTCAGGGGAAAGACGTCTCTGACCCCGACAAATCTGCGTAAATCACACTTCCATAGTTACAGAAGCCTCACAAAGGGAGGCCCGGCTAAAGATGCTGATTACATCTTCTTAAAAGCAACATACCTTAGAATAAATACCCATACCGGCCCTGGGTCAGGGGAGGGTTGCAGTGGCCAGAGGGAGGGAGGGCTCTCTCTCTTCTATGGGCCTTTTGGGGTCTGTTTTAGGTTTGTCATGTTACTTTGCTTAGATAAATTTGTTTTATTATTTTTTCTTTAGAATATGAACAAACACGCAATGTTCAGGCCTATCCGATTCTTTGGGGAAGCCTCCAAAGTTCGAGTGTCCTTCTGGGGCTAGTAGGCAGGTCCAGAGCTCCTCGGAGGAGTAGGAGTAGCGGGCTTGTCAGGGGGCTCCAGAGGGTTCCAGACTTCTCAGCTCCCAGGGGGACACAGCTGAGGTCTGGGGGGAAACAAAGAGGTGGCTTGCTTTTCAAGATAAAAAGAAGTGTACTGTTATTTGTACTGGTATTTTACAATACAGGTCAACCGGGGAAATCAAGGCTCCTTGACCAGGGGCAGAGTAAAGAGAAGCGGGTGGAATCCAATGCAGATGAAATTGGGGTAAATGTGGCCGATGGTCGTGCCTGGGGAAGACCAGAGCGCTTCTGACAACCTGAGTCCTGGGCTCCCTCTCTCAGGCGTCAGATGCTCCCCGAAATCCCGGATCCTGGGAACAGCAGACAGGGTCAGTTTGTGGTGGGCCCCATGATCTCATCTCTTCTTTCTTCCTCGCCACTATTAGTGCTCACATAGGCAGAAAGAGGAGGCCCGACGTGCACACCATGTGCAAACTGTGCCTGTTTGGCTGGCCCTCGGCCTCTCCTTGAGGGAAGGCCTTAGGCCTTCAGGCGTGGGGAGCCTCTTACTTCCCGACAAAATCCCCCCTTTAATTGCTCATCCCATTCAACAACTCTCCGTCCATGGCCTTTTGAATTTCTGGATCAACTTCTTTGGGGAAGAGGGAAGAAGGGAGCTCAGAGATATAGAGGGGGGGGGGTAGAGAGAGAGAGAAAGAGAGAGAGAGAGAGATAAAGAGGGGGAAGTGGCGAGATTAAGAGTTGCAAAGATTAAAAAAAATCTCTTTCTCCCCCTTCTCCCTCTCTCCCTCCTCTCCCCCTCCCCCCTACTCTGGCTAAGTGGTAAAACCGTCCTTACGTTCTCGGTATTGATTGGCAGGGCTGACAGTGATTGGCAGCGGTTGCCGTGGCAACGCCACAACGACACGCCGCAGACCAATAGAAAAGCGAAACAAAATGTTTCAATGCTGCACTCACTGTGGATTTAGGGGAGATATTATGAGGCTGTTGTCATTAGGGCGATTGCTGTGGAATCGCTGAATCTTGACTCGGCGGTGGTTGGCTCTCGCTCTTCTCTCTCTCTCCCTCTCTCTGTCTCGGGTTCTCTCTCTGCGCGCGCGCACCGGGCCGCTTTCCTTCCTCCCTCTCTATGTGGCTGCGCGGGTGTGTGTGTGTGTGGATGTGTGTGGGGTGTGGGTGTCCCTTACGCCCTTCCTCCTCCCCCTCCTCCTCCTCCTGCTCCCCCCTCCTTTCCTTCTCCTCCTCCCCCCTCTCCTCTCCCTCCTCCTGGTCCTCATCGCCCCTCTCCTCCTCTTCCTCCCCTCTCTCTTCCTCTCCCTGAATTTTCTCCTCTCCTCTCAGGTCAGTCCATGGTATTCCGCTCCCCCCTAGACCTCTATTCCTCCCACTTCTTGTTGCCAAACTTCGCCGATCCTCATCACCGCTCCCTACTTCTGGCGAGTAGCGGCGGCGGGAACGGCGCGGGCGGCGGCGGCGGCGCGGGCGGCGGCGGCGGCGGCGGCGGCGGCGGGAACTGTGCGGGAGGCGGCGGTGCTGGCGGAGCAGGCGGCGGCGGCAGCGGCGGCGGCTCCAGGGCCCCCCCGGAAGAGTTGTCCATGTTCCAGCTGCCCACCCTCAACTTCTCGCCGGAGCAGGTGGCCAGCGTCTGCGAGACGCTGGAGGAGACGGGCGACATCGAGCGGCTGGGCCGCTTCCTCTGGTCGCTGCCCGTGGCCCCCGGGGCGTGCGAGGCCATCAACAAGCACGAGTCGATCCTGCGCGCGCGCGCCGTGGTCGCCTTCCACACGGGCAACTTCCGCGACCTCTACCACATCCTGGAGAACCACAAGTTCACCAAGGAGTCTCACGGCAAGCTGCAGGCCATGTGGCTCGAGGCGCACTACCAGGAGGCCGAGAAGCTGCGCGGCCGCCCGCTCGGCCCGGTGGACAAGTACCGCGTGCGCAAGAAGTTCCCGCTGCCGCGCACCATCTGGGACGGCGAGCAGAAGACGCATTGCTTCAAGGAGCGGACTCGGAGCCTGCTGCGGGAGTGGTACCTGCAGGACCCCTACCCCAACCCCAGCAAGAAACGCGAACTGGCGCAGGCCACCGGCCTCACCCCCACACAAGTAGGCAACTGGTTTAAGAACCGGAGGCAGCGCGACCGCGCCGCGGCGGCCAAGAACAGGTCAGTGGCGGGCCCGCGGCCTGGCTACCGTCTCTGGGGCTGGGGAGGGAGAGAGGGGTGGAAATGGGGGCGAATGGGGCAGGGTGCCGATGGCTGCCGAGCGCGCGAGAAGCCGCGACCCCCTGGCCAGTTGGAGAAAGTTTCCGCTTGCCCTGACGCGCAGGAGAGGGACGGGGCAGTGGGATTCTTGACTACTTTGTCGGAGAGGGGCTTTCGGCAGGGTGGAGTGTGTGTGTGTGTGTGTGTGTGTGTGTGTGTGTGTGTGTGTGAGGTCCTGAGTGCCCACAGCCCCTGGTGCCTGCCCTGGGAGCCCTAGCCCTGCGCTGCACCCCTATCACCTCCTCAGCCCGTCCCCAGCTCCGCACTCCTCGGGGGGCGACGGACAGGGAAGGAAGGAAAGCCGTCCTTGCCATCTGGTTCTTATTTCTATGCACTGCAAAAACCCGGGGAGGAATCCACAATGTCACGGGAAGGAAACTGAACCTGGGTCTCTGCCACAAAAGGAGAAAGGTCGGTGGCCACCGTGGAGCAGGCCTCTTTCCCTCAGCATTGCAGATTGCCTGCCCGGGAGCCCGACAGCCAGGCGGGGAGAGGAGAGGCCGTGTGTGTGTGTGTGTGTGTGTGTACGTGCACACAGGTGCTCGCCCTCCTGTACCCGTCAAGGAGCATCCCCTTGGTCCACTAACTTGGGAAGCCACCAGGAGCAGCCCCACTGCCAGCACGTTGGCCACAAAGTCACAAAGTTGCCGGGACTTGACCAGTCAGCCCACTTGGGCCTGGGGAAGGTAGGGAGAAACATAACTGGAGGAAAAGAGGAGGGAAGGGGGAAGGGAGGAAGTGGGGTGAAAGCCCTGGTAAGGAGCCCGTGTCCCTACCTAGCCTGCAGAGGCCCTGGGCCTGGTGTAGGGCAGGGAGCAGAGCCCCAACTGCTGACAGCTGCCAGGGACTGGAGGCCAGGGCTGAGCTCCCGGAGTGAGTGAGTGTGTTTGCGTTTAGGCGGCCCAGGCCTGAGCCCCAGGCCCTCTCACCTTTACGTGTGAGCCAGTTTTTCGCCTGAGAGGGGGAGTGCCCGGGACGGGGAAGGCCTCCTTGTAGGAACTCAGAGACTCTAGGCTCGGGCAGCGGCTGCCTGGTACGGCAAAGGGGCCCCCGGAGAGTGCTCTGCACACCCCCCACATCCTGCCGCCTTCTCTCCTTTCTCTCTTGCACCTCTTCCCCACTTTTTCTGCTTCCGGCTTCTCGGTTCTCTCTGCCCCTGCTCCTGCGCTCAGCACAGGGATCCCGAGAGCAAAGCCAGCGGGTCCTACTTGGGAGAGGCTGCGGGTGAGCAACCCGCGGCTCTGGGTGTGTTCCGGGGAGCTGGGGCAGGGGCCACTGCGGAGACCCCACCGCTCCCCAGCAGCCGGTTCAGGCTAGAGTCCCAAGGGGCTGGGGAGGAAGAAGCACCCTGTCCCTCGGGGACTTGTGCTCCTTTGGGACGCGGCGTCCCGCTCTGTGCTCCCAGGCCTCCCCATGCGGCCGGCCTCGGGTTCTACCTCTCCTCGGAGGTTGGCTCAGAACTGGGAAGCCTTGGGAAGCTCCAGAGAGCCCCGGGAAGGAGAGAAGAGAGCAAGACCCGCGCTGGGGGGCCCTGCGGCGTTCAGTGAGCAGTCGGGTGCTTGGAGGCGGGAGGCGGGGCGGGGGGAGCTTGGGGGGGAGGGGATGAGCGCAGAGAGCCGAGTCGGGGGTGGTGGCGAAGGGCGCGCGGTTGGGAAGGCTGGGGAGCACCGGAGGCCGCGGGCACGGGCGCGGGGAGGCGGCTTGACGGAGCCCGTGGCAGAGCCGCTGTGTCAGGGCTGGTGCCGCTTTCTGTCTCCCGCAGGCTTCAACACCAGGCCATCGGACCGAGCGGCATGCGTTCGCTGGCCGAGCCCGGCTGCCCCACGCACGGCTCGGCAGAGTCGCCGTCCACGGCGGCCAGCCCCACCACCAGCGTGTCCAGCCTGACGGAGCG
This sequence comes from Leptonychotes weddellii, assembly GCF_054177405.1. Taxonomy (NCBI): domain Eukaryota; kingdom Metazoa; phylum Chordata; class Mammalia; order Carnivora; family Phocidae; genus Leptonychotes; species Leptonychotes weddellii. The sequence goes on from NC_138378.1 coordinate 55,488,952, forward strand.
CGCGGACACCGGCACCTCCATCCTCTCGGTAACCTCCAGCGACTCGGAATGTGATGTATGATAGCCAAGGCCGCCCTCCTCCCCCCTCCCCCTCCTTCCCCTCCTTCCCCTCCTCCTCCTCGCCCTCCTCCTCTTCCTCTTCTTCCTCGTCCATCCCCAGAACAAACCGAAATCAGGATACACAATCATACACACACACAAGTACACACACACTTCCACCCCGGCCAAAAATATATAAAAACCAAGAAAAATAACAAATTAAACGCAAACTATCAACAACCCCAACCACCATCTACCACCACGGCCACCCCAAAGGACCGCGACGCCAAGAGACAGTTACAAACGCTGATGTTGCGGGCAGAAAACATAAAAGAGGTGACAATTGTATACTTTCTAGGACAAGCACGGCTTCTCCTTTCGGTTCCCACGGACCCGGCACCCCACCTGCATGACGATTTATTTGTATCTGGGAAAATATTCTCTCTAGTTTAAAACGATTTAAAAAGAGTCGACTATACAAAAACCGACCACCATCACGACGACAAGACGACAAAAGCAAAACAGACAAAAAAAGAGAAAAAAAATAAAACCGCCATCTCCGTTCAGAATTTGTTTAAAAAAAAAACAACTCCTCGAGAGGGAAATAGCAAATGTTTCTCGCCTTTTGTTGCTCGCTCTCTTTTTTCCTCTCTCGCTCTTCTTTCTTTCTCTGTTTTTAAGTCCAAGTATTGGTCAAACAAGATGCAATCTTCTGTTTTTTGTTCAGCAGACAATCATTTTCTTCGTAAGCACCTTTTTCTCTCCACTCTGTCACTGCCTGTGTGGGTACTGGTTATAAATGTGGAAAAAGAATAGTTATGACTGTAACAGATTTTTATTTTTATTTCAAAATTTTATATGAATTATGTATATCTTAATGATCGGTCATTTTCCCAGTTTGTAATATATGTGTAGAAATTGCCTGTATATGATATTGCTTTTTCTCCTCTTCCTTTTTCATTCTCCCCCCCCCCTTCCTGCCGCCCCGCTCACCTGTCTCTTTCCTTTTTGGGGTTCCCCTCCCACTCGGTGTTCCTGGCGTCGACTTGGCAGTCAAGGCGTGGCGTGGCGGGCTGGGTTAGGAAGAGGGACCCCGTCGCTAGCGGAAGCGGAGAGTGAGACCGTAGTATTCTTATGCAAAAGCTATTTCAAGTATTTCTTAGCTGCTTTGGAGATATCTCTCACTCCCCGTAGGGCGCTTTTACTGTTATCTTAACTGCGTGTTTATCTATATGTAAAAACTTTCTAAAGCAAATACAGTATTCTCCATTTTCTTATCATTCCCGGAGACTGGTGTTTTTGTCCGCCCCGGGCCCGCGGCCCTGAGTGCAGCGCCCGGCCTTCACTTCCACGCCAACTACGCCACTCGAGCTGGGGCAGAATTTTAAGGCTGGGTAGGAGCTTGTTCTTGGAGGTGGTGGGGGTGGAAGTGGGGGGAAGATGGGAACAGGCCTTTCCGAGGAGAACTGAATGAAGCCAAATCCGGAACGAAAGGCTCAGAGGGTGCAGAGGGAGGGGGGCTACTGCCGGTTTCCTCAGAAGGAGATGCCCAGCTGAGATCCGCAGGAATTAGAGCCTGCGGCGGCCCTTGTGGGTCTTTGGGGGTGTGTTTGGCATCTTTTGGTTGCTATCGTTATTTGTGGGTTTTTGTTTTTTTTTTTAATGGTAAACACACAAGGTCACCAAACCAACCATCCACCTATCCAGGGCAGAACTGACAGGTTTTGTCTTCTTTTTGTGAGGTGGAGTTGGGGGCAAGTGTAGCCAGGGTAGGGAGAGTAGAGAGAGCAAAGGAGGAGGTAGTCCAAGGAGTGTAGGGCCTACAATCGGGATGGACCTTCTCCTCGCCACTGGTGTTCGTGGCTGTGTGACTGTATGACTTGCCTTACGGATCTCGATTTGTCTCCTTGAAATTTCTTCCCGTCTTTTGGGATCAACTGGAGTCGCTCCAGCCCATAAGACATTTTCAGAGCTGGCTGACAGTTGAAAATGAAAATCAAAAAACTCACCACCTTTTGCTAACCAGGTTCCCACTGGCCCCAGGCCTCCCTGCCCTGCCCAGGCCCCCACAGTTCCCTGTGATGGCGTGGCTGGCCGCGCCTCTGTCACTCTGGGCCAGGCCAGCCTGAGCCGAAGAGTCAAAGAGGTAATTTCAGAAAACTTGCCTTCACTTGAAAGTCTAATTTCCAAAGGGAGGAGGATTAGGGAGAAACGTGCATGGAATTTCGCGCCAGTTCCAAACTAATTTTGACTTCTGATTTCCTTTTGTCCCCACCCCCAGTCTCGCCATGGGGTTTACACAGGGCCTGGCCAGGGAGAAAGGCCACCAGGCCCAGAGGTGCCCTGTGCGTGCAAGTGGGGCCTTGTGTGCCCAGGGCAAGCTTGCTTGAAGGGGAAGGTTTCTGTGTGCGTCCTTCCTTAGATCCAGGGCAAGCAGATGACCTCCAGAGCTTCCAAGTTCTGAGGCCTGGCACACAGTTTCGGAATCTCTGCATTCTGACTGCCTTGGGAAGCATTCCTCATGATGCCACATTTCAGGCAACCATTTGACCTAGGTGGCAGGACTTTGGGGAAGGGCCTGCTGGCTTCTACCCAGATGGAGCCTCTGCTCTGGTGTACAGAATGATGCCTGGGATAATGGGCTCTGTCCTCTACCTGCATTTTAAAATGTCTGGTTCATACTTGCCCCAGAACTTGGGCCTGAAATCCAAAGAAGGGGTTGCCTCAGACAGCGTAGACGTTCTGGATGGACACTACCCAACTGACTAACTAGAATGGACGGTGGAAGGACGGCCTGGCACTGCTGGCCGGTGACTCCTGGAGGGGGTTTGACTGGTCAACTAGGGAGCAGATGCCTTTTTGTATGGGGACAGAAGACAAACTCGCTGAGTTAAAATGCCTCCTTCTGTCAACGTACCTGAGACAGAAAGCAAGTTTGGAGTATCCAGTACCCATTCCTCTCTCTCCACTGCAGAAAGCAGGCCATCAGACTCCACAGCAACCTTCAGCTTTGGGGGCCTAGGTTCTGGTTGGGTGTCACCAGCTTGCTACCTGCCTGTCTTGCTATCTGTCACCTATCACTCTCTCTCATCTCCTGTTTCTACTCAGGTCTGTACAAATACCAAAACTCTGCTCTGCACTTTTTGACCTTACCTCCAGAGTCCTTGCTGGAGAGGTATGAGTGCTTGTGGTGAGGGGCGTGGGTGTATGTAAGTCCAAATGTTGGGCTTCCACCATGCAATTCAAGGTCTTCGTATAAAGGGATGTGTATGTGTGTGTGTGTGTGTGTGTGTGATGTTTGATATACGTGGGTGTATAGGGCATCAGTGTGTGTCCAGTATGTGTGTTCTTTTATATTGTCTATATGGTAGGTATTTGTGTGTAGTGTGGGCAGTTTATATTTACCTAGTTGGGCAAGAAGTAGTTCAGGTACCACTCCATGGTGCCGTGTGTACAGGGCCTTTCTGTGCCGTGGACATGTGTTTTGTGGGTCTTCATTCTGGTGGATTCCCTTGTTCTACTCAACCCACAGATATGACTCCCAGGCTACCCAGCCCTAACTGACCGTTCTCTGCCTTTAAGGAATGGGGGCCAGGGGGTCCTGGTGGGTATGCTTTGACCAGAGGGCAGAGGGGAGTTTGGCTCTTTGGCTTCCCCAATTTGCCCTTTACCCTGATCACTGAGGATATTACATTGGATTTGGCCCCCGCCCCTTTAAACATGGGAGTGAGAGAAAAGAGGCCCCTTTCCAGCCAGATCTCTCCTTTTATGGGCTGCCTGCCCATTCTCTTTCTGGGTCCCTCAAAGCTCTGGCCAAGACAGTCAACATCCCAGGGGCAGCCAGGGCAGAGCCCAGGGGTGAGGCCTGGTGGAAGCCCATGTTGGCAGGAAAGCCAGCTCAGCCACTGTGCACAGCCCCCCACAGCCTGGGAATGCTGTGGGCTGTGGCTTGGGGAGAGTATGGGCATTCTTGTGAGCCTTGTCAGGCTAGGTAAGCAGGCCTCACCATTAACCATCCACCCTCTCTGTCCAGCCCCAGGGCAGCCCATGGGTCAGTTCCCCTCCTTCTGGTGTTGCTTGAGCACGGGCACACACCCCCTCTGTGCACCCCTGCCCCGTGCATGCGCAGCGCACTTCAGCCTGGTGCCCCAGCAGGAGAGCTTGAAGTCTTCTCTGTGCATGCAGGCCTCTGTGTACCTGGGCTGTCTACTCTAGGGGATAAGGGGCCTGAAGAATAGCAGCGTATTTGGGGATAGTCTCTCCATTCCTGCCTCCCTCAGAGAAAAACAATGGCAATCCAGGATTTGCAGGGAAACCTGAAGCCACAGAATGGGAAGCAAAGCTGGAAATATCTGTGCCCAAGTCATTGGCCCCTAGAAGCTGCCTGCCTGAGGTTAGAAAGGCAATCTACCCCTTCCGGCCTGCTCACCTCTTCTTCCTTGCACTCCTCCCCCCACCTGGAGCTCTGGCCCCCAGACCCCACCCTGGCCCTCTTCTTGCCCTCTTCAAATCCTACAGAATTGACTGCCCAGCACCAACCCAGTTAATTATCTCAAGTGAGACATACAGCTGATTAAAATGAAATGACCTGGAAGCTGCCACGATGTGGGGTGGGGATGCTGATCAATAGTGGGACTGGAGGCATAGGAGACTGACTGGTTCAGGCTGGGACTCAGGTGGGAGGTGGTGGGACCAGCGACCTTGGATGTGGGGAGGGCTCCAGTGAGGTGATGGGAGGGCCAGGCCCAGGCCTAGGTGGGCCAAGTTGGGGCAGAACATAAACCCTACTGTGGGCTGTGACAGCAGAGGGACTCTCTCAGCTTCTTTTGAAAGGAGAACTGACCAGCCTGGCACACTCGGGACCTAGCCCATCACTAGGGTCCCTGGAGCTCGAAGCCCAGGCTCAGATCTGTGGCACCTTGGGTGCACTGGGCCTCCCCAAGCAGGGGATGACTCCGTCTCTTCTCCCTCTCCCTGTCTTTCCATGCCTCCATGGTCATCTAGGTCCCTGCCTAGGTCTTTGTGTGGCTGTCCCCTGGAGCACCGGCTGCGGCTTCAGGGTCTTTTCTGGGCCCCTCACCAATCCCCTGCATGCCCAGGCACTGGGGATGAGATGCCCAGCCCTCTGGGACGCGCAGCCCCCAGGTCCTCGGAGCTCAGGCCCACCCAACTCCCCACCACCCTGGGCCCTTCCAACCCCAGCTGAGTGGAGCCTCCTCTGTCCCAGTATGTAGGCCGGGCAGCCCTCTGGCCCGAGGAAGGGCAGGAGGGAGCTGGGGAGGAGGGGAGCAGTGCTAGCCGGCTCCGATTTCTCCGGTCAGCTGAGCACAACTTTCCATTCGAGTGTATTCATGCAGCGGCTGATTGAGCTCTGCAGCGTCGGGCCGGGCTCCGCCGGAGCGGGCAGGCACAGCCAGGCTGACGGAGGCTACTCCACACACGCACACGCATGCACGCACGCACTCTCAATTATCGACACAGATATACCCCTCAACTCACATGTTACGCACACCTCACCCCCGGGGCCATTTCATCGGAAACCCAATATAGGCCTTTCCCTTATACACCCACCTGCCCCCCAGGGCAGTTTCCCAGCACCCACAGACCTCCTTCCTGACACAACATGGGGCCCCTTTCTGATTTCCTCTTTATAGATTCTCCATCGGTCCTCAGACACAAACACAAGAACACACCATCCTCCCTCTCTCCTGCAGGCACACTCTCTAGGGGGACATACTCCCCAGATTGCACAGATGCACACACAACCATGCCCCGTCTCACAATTGCACCCTGTACAGAGCTATGCACACCGAACGAAAAAGAAACACACGTCTGTGTACAACGGCATTAGCACCAATCAACATTTAGTGTGCCGCCTGCTATATATAACGGCTGGGGCTTGCCAAAAGTTCGCCTACAAGGAAGGGAGCAGATAAGCAATAAATACAGGCGGAGAACACAGCCACTACCCATCTACCAAAACAAACACACAGAGGATGTGCAGAGGAAGCGTTCAGACACACGGCATGCGTGAGCCAACCCAGAGATATAATAGAAATGGCCCCAGAGGCACTTCAACCACCAAACCACATTGCCTGACTCTAGGCACTCGGAGGCCACCCATTAGCCCAACCTCACCCACTCCCAGCACACACACACACACACACACACACACACACACACCAGGGAGGCTGGGGCTCCAAAGAAGATAGGCAGAGAACTAGATAAGCACCTTCAGGGAAACATGGCTAATCTTGGGAGTAGTCAGGAAGTGGGGGGTCTCCATTTTATAATCCACCCCAAAATGCTCAGGGGCATTTGTTTTGCTGAGTAAGGAGGTTAGGGAGAATATAGAAGAGGGAGAGAAATCATAGAGAAGGGATAAAAGCAAAAGGAGAAGGAAAAGAGAGAAAGGAGAGCAGGGCTGAGACCCAAAGTGGGAAGGACAGGAATAGGAAGGGTGAGTGAAAATGGGGGGCAGCTACTTCCTGGGCTCAAGCAAGGGAAGAGCCAAGCCCGCTTGGGGAGACGGTGCTGGCTGCAAGCACAGGGACAAATCTGGTTTCCAGGAAAGTGCCCCGGGGAGCACACTGGCTGATGGCAGGTGGGACCTGGGAAGTGAGCCGAGTGTTGCAAGTGTGGGAGGTGGGGGCAGAATGGCCACTTCCCTGGGGACTGGGGGGCACAGGCAGCTTCCTCTGCCCAGAAGAGGCCAAGCCAGAACATACCCTGTCTGCATTCCACAACAGCCTCCCCCACCCCCCACCCCTGCACTCTCAGACACCCCCACATGCGACTTCACTCACATGACACACACAGCCCCCCCTCCACACATGCACACACCACCTCGCACAGTAGACACTGGTCCAGCATCCCTCTGCACAGAACAGAGGCCCGTGTGCCCTCCTAGCGATCTCTCTCCACTTTGTACAAATAAGCCCATGACTCTCACCGATTTATACACACACTCTTTTTGGAAAAAGAAAGGGCCTTAAGCTGCAGGAGTGTAACCCTTCAGACACTGAAGACTTTACAGAATGGTCCGGCAAGAAAGGAAGGCACAGGGAAAGCCACATCTGCCTGTCTGTGTTTCCTCGGGTTGCGCTTGCCCCGCCCGGCCCGGGGGTGGGGGGAGAACCTCTCTGCGGGAGGATGGAGACGGCAGTGGGGTTGGGGTCGCTCTAGATCAGGAAATACCGGCTGCTCTTCTCCCCTTGGAAAAGGTGAGGCTTGGGGCCAAGGATGAGTTCTTAGACCCCTGGAGGTGAAGACAGCAGAGTGTGGGCGGTCCAGGAACCTGAACATGTCTGAAGGGCGGAGGCAAGGCCCCGAGGTGAGCGAGAGCCGGGCTGTGTGTGTGGGAGGCAGGCCCCTGGGGCAGGGGTCTGGGAGGAGGCCGACTCGGCTCGGTGGGTGTGCGCTCCCCGGGTCCCCGCTCCGCCCCCTCGGCCTCCGCGGCGCTCTGGCGCTGGGCCTTTGTCCCCGCTTCCCTAGCTCCGACTCCGTCTTTCTTCTTTCAGGCCGCTGGGAGGCGCTGGGCCGAAACCCCAGCCTCCCCCGGCCCGATTCCCCGCTCCTCCTGCCGCGCCGCCTTTCCGCACCAGGGTCCCCGCGGTGCTGGGCCGCCCCGGGCGCTAGCCGGGCCTGTGCCTGGGGGCGGCCTGGAGCCCTTCCAGGACAGCAATGGCTTTAGTTTGTTGGATTTGGAGATGACTATTTACCATTATAACTAATTTGCGACCATTATTAAACAGAAATTCTTAGCAGGGCCTCTTAATGACTGATCGCTCTGCTAATTACGGGCGTGCGCGCCTCTGGCTCTGCAGCCCGCGTCCCGCGCCGCTGTCTCCCGCCTGCCCGCACCTCGTCCGGGGCGCACTGGCTCGGCAGGGCCCAGCGGGCCTGGGAGAAAGACGGACCGACGGACACACGTGCACCTGTGGGCGGATGGAATCCAGGCCGCGGCCCCCACCGGCGTCTCTGAGCTGGAGGCGGCTCTGAGGACACGCGAAGAGGAAAGCGAAGCTCAGAGAGGGCCATGACTTGGCCACTGTCACACAGCCGGCCCCCACCTTCATTCACTCTGCCGTAGCTGTACGTCCGGCGCCCCACTCCAATCCTTCTCGCCCGTGCGCTCCCTGTAGCCGAGCGAATCCTTTCCTAAGATCCTGTTTTTGAGCGCGCAAGATGAGGCAAATTCGAGAGAAGGGAGTGGGAAAGGGCGGGGAGCGGCCGCCTCAGGCTCTGCCTGTCTGGGCGCATGTTCTCGCTCGCTCCTCCACCCGGACTTCGCTAGCATTTGGCCCCAACCAAAACGCACCTCCCACAGGGACTGGGCCCGAGAGCCGCCCTAGGCAAGGAGCCACACTACACCGCTGGCAATCCTCTGAAGCCCAGAGGATGAGCAGAGATCTCAGCGGGCTCCTCTTCCGGATTGGACTGAGCCCCACTTACACCACCAACTCTTCCCACTGCACGGGACTCCACGGTGTGTATGTGAGTGTGAAGTGTACGTGTATGTGAACTTTGTTGAGTATGCAGTGAGACTGCTGTACCCATTCCCATGAGAAGCAGGAGAAATACTGATTTCAGGCCCTCAGGACACATCTACCTGCACCTGTGCCTGGCGGGGGGGGGGCGGGGGGGGGCAGTGTCCAGACCGGATGTGTGCTTGTGGGTATGAATACATCCAACCTAGTCCAAAAATAAGAACGGAGGGGTAGGTGAAGCTTTGCCCTCAAGTTATTCATAGTCCAGTGGATGGTCAACGTCATCACTGAAAAACAACAAATCCATTGTAGTTGCATACAGAGTGTTTTGGAGAGTGGGAACTTCAAGATTAATTACAACTTTGGGGGTGGGGAACAGGAAGGGCTTCTCGGAAGAGGTGGTTTTGGCCAGGAAGATGAATTGGATTGCTTGGAGGAGATTCTAGGCTGGAACAGAGGGAGCAAAGGCATGGAGAAGGTTTGGATTCCAGAGCAGAGCAGTGTGACTGGTGCCTGCTGCCTAAGTAGGCTGGTAATGGAGTCTGAGAGATGGGTGACTGGGTCAGCTACAAGGTCTGGCAAGTTGTGTGGCCTGGATCCCGTGGGCACTGGGGAGCCAGATGTGGCTTTATGGAGAGCTAAAATGGTTGTACTCAGAGCTCTGCTTCAGAACTTTGGCTGGAGGGAGTGAGGCTGTAGACAGGAAGGTGGGTTAGGGGGCTATTTCCAAAGAGCAGGCAAGAACTGAAGGGGGATTGAGCTAAGGCTGCAAAACCAGTTAAAGACATTTCCAAGGAGGAGTGGGGAAGACCTTGACCAGTTGAAGACCTATGGGCCCCCTGATGACATGATTTCATGGATCTGTGACTTGGTCACAGATCTCATCCTCTGACCCCGGGTTCCTCCAGCAGCATCATGCCCTTCAGCCTCTCCTAAGGTTCACATGGGTTCCTTGGAGGCGTCTGTCGGTGGATCCCAAGAGCCAATCAGACTAGTGCACTTTGTTGGGAAACCCATCCCCTACCCAGGATGGAGTCCAGTATGGCCAGGTCTCCTCCCATGTCCCCCACTTTCTGCTTTAGTTCTGCTGGCTGCTCAATAACACCCTTTCCAAGTGGGCTACGGGAAGGGGGCAAGGGTGAAAGCTTGAGTCTCAGGGTCCCAGGCCTGAAGCGTCCTCGAGGAGTGGCTGGAGTGACCTGAGGAGACCAGCATCCTAGGTGAATGGGAGTGTGACCCACGCGAGGGGTCCCCGAGGGTCAGAGATGCTCATGCTCCCGGCGGGGCTGGGGAGTCTTCGTCTTAGCGCGACTTCCAGGCACGCAGACTCCTGCAAACTGTTTCCGCGTCCTCCCGGTCGCGGGCTCCCGGGAAGGGAGGCAGCCCAGCGCCGGGGTGTTCCGTTTGAGCCTTTGGGACATTAACGAAGACTTTCCAGGCTGCAGCGGCGCTTGGAAAACCGAGGAGGCATCGGCTCCTGAGCATCCAGACTGCTTAGCCATCTCGTTATTGGACGCAAACTCGGGTTGAGAGACGGAGGAAGGGAGTGAGTTGAACTCAAGTTTTCTCCGCGCCAGATCCCGAGATTCTTCCATTGCACCTTGCGGCCTCTCACGTCTGCTCCTCGCGACCCCGGCGAGTCGGTGCGATTGAGTTTCGGCGCCCGCACGTGTCTACGGAGGGTGTGTGGCTGGGTGTGACAGGTGTCAGGGAGCAAGACCAGGAAGTCTCAGCTTCCAGACTCGCTCTCACGTCCTCGCCTGAGCTGTGAGTGGGAAAGCTCTGTTCCTGGACTTGACCCTGTCTGCAGAGCGAGCAGGGATGGGAGAGGGAGAATTGGATCCATTCCCCCAGGGGGTGACACGGTAGGGGGAATGCAGAAGAGGGGAGTGGGTCAGGGAATCGAGGTTCCGAGTCCCTCGAGAAGTTTCCAGACACCAGGTTAAGAACATTTATGAGCAGGATACCAGAGAAAGCCTCCTCTTCTGCCTCCGGGAGAGCCTGGCCAAGGCACCCAGCCCTCCACCCCGTCGGAGGGGTTACCTCTTCTGCTCTCTAGGTGAGCGCCCAGGCAAAAAGTCAAATCAGGTCCAGGCGGGAGGCAGCGCGCCGCGGGCCGTTGGCGGGTTTTTGCTGCCACCTCGCGGCGGCGGCGCGCAGCGGCCCGTTCTCTGCGCCGCGGGCTCTGGATGTGTAGGCGGGATGCGGATGCGAGAGGGACTCGCCCTGAGGCCCTTTCTTTTCCCGCTTGATTTCTCCCAGCACCTCTTACCCCAGGGTAGCCACTTTCTGCTCTTAAAGGGACCTTCGATGGCCCAAGCCCTGTTTTATACCAAAATCCATGGTCTTGCGCCTGTAGGACTCTCCACCTTGACCTGTGGGATTTGGGTTAACCTGTCTAGCTTTGTCTTAACGATTTGACCCGGGAGCTATCCACCTGGACTTGCCATGTGGGTCTCCTGCTAAGGCTCTCCTTCTCCTGCAGATGCCTCCGGGTCTCTTACAGGTGAAGTGTGGGGCTCTGCTTCCACCATGGTGGCCTGTGTGGTGAGAAGACATACCCACCTGGCACCCACCCCTCCCCTCCACTCAGGTGGGAAGGGGCACTGGGTGCTGAGCTGTTTTCTTGGGCTGCCCCTGATGGGGGAGGCACTGCTTCTTTCTGAACAACATGGCCAGCTTTGGCTAATGTATTGAGTAGGATGACAAAGTGTCGGACGTAAAAGGAGCCTTTGGAATCATTTTCTTTCCCATTTCAAGAGATCAGGAAAATAAGACTTAGAATGGCTCAGTCTCTGGCCTTAAGCACATAGCTAGCTAGTTAGGTGGCCTGTAACTCTACAGAGTCCTGAACACTGCTTCAGGGAGGTGGGGCTCCGATGCCCAGCAATCTCAGAAGGGAGGGTGGTGGCAGGGGGTGGGCGGGAGAAGCCTTTTCCTTTTATTCTCTTAAGGATAGTTTGCTTGCCTTGTTCTCCCTTATGCAGTGTAAATACTGATCCCCAGTCTCTTCTCTACAAATCCAGAATTCCGAAAGCTTTGTTTGGGCTTGTTTGTTTGTTGTATTTGCTGCCAAAACAATTTGGCAGCGAAACCTGAGCTAAACCGTTGTGAAGCTATTTATAGCCCTCATTTATCCCACTTGGCAGGGATATCAGATGTTTCGCTGTGGAAATACTAATGTGCTTGATTACAGGTACCGCTCTGTCCCCTCTGGGGTGGTACTGAGTGACATGGACTACAGGTACCATTGTATGTACTTTCCCGAACTCTCCAAAATTCTGAATCCCCGAACACATCTCACCCCAAAGGTTTTGGGAAAGCGAATAGGGTCCATTGTGTTGAATGTGTATATTCTAAGGATAAAGAGGTTCATGGCGGGAGAGTAAGTTGGAAGAGTTGGAATGTGAATCATGGAAGTGCATAAACCGCGAAGGGCCAAGTCCACAGGAAGGCTGTGGACCAGAGTCACAGGGCCAGTGCGGCAAAGTTGGTGGCATCCTGGACAGCGCCAGGGCCTGGAGTCTTGATTTCTACACAAGCTGGAGAAGGCAGATAAATCTTGGCTCCTGGCATTAGGGGAGAGAGGAGCCACAGGGGCATCTGGGAAAATGTATCTTTCTGGATGTCTTCCTGCCATCCAGCTGGAAGAGTGCCCAGGCCCAGGCCCAGGCCCCTGTCTCCAAACACCCTTTCTCTTCCCTGGCACATCCAAGCCCCGTGTCGGTTTCTCCTGGACATGTCATGGTAGTTTGGGCTGGCTGGCTCCCAGACCAAGTTTGGTCCACCACAAACTGAGTGTGGTGCCTCATGAAGTTCCAGGTTATCTCCAAGGAGGGAGGAGATCCAGGCCTTCGGCGGTGATCTGTACGCATTCCAGCAGTGGGCCTGGTCAGCATGGAGGGGCTGTCCAGACCAGCCTTATGGTCTTACAGGTGAACCTCCATACAGTTGTTGGACGCCTTGAGCTTGGACTCCATCCTGCCTGCCGTTCTGTGACAGCAGTCAGAATTTCTGGAAGAAGATGGACTTAAGACATGGTGGGTCAGTTTCCTCTGCTCCCTGGTTGGGGACCACTTGGAAAGCTTGGTGCTGGCAGGCTGGGCAGGGAGACGGGTGAGGATGAAGCCCTGGGTTGGACGAGGCTGGGTTTTTTTCTTCTCATTCTTAGTCCAGGATGGTAGGTCTGAGGGTGATACTCACAGCCTCAGTCAAGGCTCTGTGGGGCTGTCCTTTGGCCAGCTTAAAATTTCTTTTCACTCACATGGGCTCTGGACCTCTTCTTCTTTTCTTAAAAGATTTTATTTATTTATTTGAGAGAGAGAGAGCATGAGACGGGGGAGGGTCAGAGGGAGAAGCAGACTCTCTGCTGAACGGGGAGTCCAGCACAGGGCTCGATCCTTGGGACTCTGGGATCATGACCTGAGCCTAAGGCAGACGCTCAATCAACTGAGCCACCCAGGTGTCCCTCGAACTCTTCTTCTTAAATGGGGGAAGGGTCAGAAGGATAGAACTGGAGGAAGAAATATTCAAGGCCTGAAAAGGTTTTGCTTTTTAGAAAATTGTGGCAAAAAGACACGTAACATAAAATTCACCATTTAAACCATTTTTTTAAAAGATTTTTTGTTTATTTATTTGAGAGAGAGAATGAGATAGAGAGAGAGAGCATGAGAAGGGGGAGGGTCAGAGGGAGAAGCAGACTCCCTGCCGAGCAGGGAGCCCGATGCGGGACTCGATCCTGGGACTCCAGGATCATGACCTGAGCCGAAGGCAGTCGCTTAACCAACTGAGCCACCCAGGCGCCCCACCATTTAAACCATTTTAAAGTGTACAGTTCATTGGCATTTAGTACACTTATGATGTGTAGCCATCACCACTGTCTAGTTCTAGAACATTCTCATCACCCCAAAAAGAAACCTGTACCCATTAAACCCCATATGCAATTGCTCCCATGGTCCCCTCGCTCTCTCCCCCCAGCCCCTGGCAACCACTCATCTACTGTCTGTCTCTACGGCTGTACCTGATCTGGACATTCCAGCTAATGGGAATCATACTATATATGGCCTCATGTATGTGGTTTCTTTCACTTAGCATAATGTTTTCAAGATTCATCCACTTTGTAGCATGTCTCATACTTCATTCTTTTTTATGGCTGAAAAATATCCCGTATATGGATATACCACATTTTATTTATTTATCAGCTGATGAAAGGGGGCTTTCACAGATAAGGAGGGAGGACTTGCAGGTCCCCCCACCTTGTGTGTGGGGCCACCCCAGCCTGCAGGTGACTTGTATTTTAGCCTTAGAAAGAGAAGTCATCTGGGCTGAGTATACGCGGCTGTTGTAGTTTTCAGGGTCCTCCTCCCCAGCACACACCCTGCACACCCTGTTATTTCCCAATATGTCCATTTAGGATGGTTCTAACTTGATGCTGGATGAAAAGAAGAAATGGGGATCGAATCCTGCTAGGACAAGAGACAGGGTATCTGTAAGCACTTGGAGCCAGGGTGCTGGTGACGGCAGGGTCCACCTGGAGTGGGGGAAGCCTGGCAGGCCAGCCTGGGATGAGAGCAGGCAGTGGGCTGTCCTCCTCCCTCCCTCTGGGTTTCTGTATCCCGGCTCCTGGTGCCTGCTCCTTCTTCCATTTACCACATGGCCAAGGGGAAGATGCAGGCTTCACCTTCAGCGGAAAGAAGGGGCTTGGTTCAAGATGCTCCAAACTTCAAAAATCAAAAAAGGTGTTTTTCAAGGACATCTGTAACTCTGCAGAGATTAGATCTCTGACTCAGCTGCTAAACTGACCCCTTGGCTGGGACCAGGTCTCATCCTTATTTTTTTAAAGGATTTATTTAGGTATTTGAGAGGGAGAGAGTGGGGAAGGGCAGAGGGAGAGGGACAAGCAGACTCCCCGCTGAGCAGGGAGTCTGATGCAGGGCTTGATCCCATGACCCCCAAGATCATGAACTGAGCCGAAATCAAGAGTTGGATGCTTAACCGAATGAGCCACCCAGGCGCCCCTCATCATTATTTTTTATTGAGGTATAACTGACAAATAACATTATATTAGTTTCAGGTGTACAACATCATGATTCAATATCTGTGTACATTGCAAAATGATCACAATACCTCTAGTTAACATCCATCCCTATGCATACATAGTTACAAATTGTTTTTTCTTGCGATGAGGACTTTCAGCTCTCATTTTTTTTCTTTTCTTTTTTAAAGATTTTATTTATGTACTTGACAGAAAGAGACACAGTGAGAGAAGGAACACAAGCAGGGGGAGTGGGAGAGGGAGAGGGAGAAGCAGGCTCCCCGCAGAGAAAGGAGCCCGATGCGGGGCTCTATCCCAGGACCCTGAGATCATGACCTGAGCCGAAGGCAGATGCCTAATGACTGAGCCACCCAGGTGCCCCTCAGCTCTCATTTTTAATTGCCATTCCCTCCCAGACTGGGACTCTGCCTTTGGTGCCAGGCTTCACCCTTTCTCTAGACCCAGGGAAACACTGGACTCCCCGCTCCGGGTCAGTTTGGGGACAGCCAGGTGCTCACTAGTCTCACCCCCGGGTAACCTGGGGACACAGTCCATTTCTACCCTAAAGCCACAGGTACGAGCCTCAAGCTTTAACCCTTTACATGAGACACGGTGCCAAGGGAGGAAGGAAAGGAACCTGAGTTGACTGTTCATGAGGCAGCAGGCTGTGTCCCGGGTTCTTTCGCTGTCTTATTTCTTTTAAGCATCCTGGCCATCAGCATCCTTATCCCCATTTTACAGGTGAGGATGTTGAGGGGCTGAGAGAACTAGAGAGCGCTTGCTGGTCTTCTCCATCGTCTGAAGTCACCTTGCACGGGGGTGAGGAGTTCCATCACAGGCACCCCTCTCTCCTTCTTCAGAGCCTGCTGGTGGCGATGGGGGTCCATCCCTTGTGAGGCAGTGGCTGGGGCCCCCTGAGTTCCGGGGGAAAGGGAAGGGGTGGTTCCCTGAAGGCCTGGCTTAAGGATAATCCTGTGGAGCTCCTTTCCCAGAGGCTCCCTCAGAGACAAATCGTCAGAATGATGACACATGCCCTTGTCCCGCCAGGGAAAGCTCCTGCCCCTCCACCAGGGCGCATCTTCTCCTGTGGCCGTTCAGCTCCTCTGTCTGGGGCAGAACTCGCTCCTCGGCCCTGGCGCTCCGTGAGAACTTGGGCTGTGTTGTTTGCGATGTTCGCTTAAGGTATTATTAACAGTAAGACTTGGGTGAGGAGAGTCTTGAACTGCACTGTCCAGGAACATCCGGGAACCTGAGTCACAGGAGAACAGCTTGGAGACAGGGTGGGGTGGTAAGCTGAGCCCTGAGTCATCCTGGTGGGTCCAGAGGCAGAGGCAACAGGAACTCAGCAGGTGACCCAAAGGGAGAAGTGGTTTCTCAAATAGCAGCAGGAGGCACTCACTCAGGCTGTGGAGTTATTCACGGTATAACTAAGGTGCCAGATAAACAGAAGGTGCTAGATAAACACAGTGCCCTCACTGAGATACCTTGGCCACCAAGGAGTCACAGCCACATTCTCCCTGGCCTTACAGGGATTTGGGTGTAGGGCTTAGTTTCCCAACTAGACTGGGGGCAGGGCTGTATCGAATGCCCCTTTGGATTGCCTACAGCACCTAACACAAAAGCCTGGCATGTATTTGTTGAATCAATGAGTGAGTGAGTGAGTGAGTGAGTGAGTGATAAGCACCAGCTCAGGGCCATGGACTGGGAACCCAGGTATTACCTGTGGGCCACAGAATTCGTCTAGAGAAACCAGTAGGTGACCCAGGTAGCACATGCTGAACCTGGAGATACCCCCCAAAAAGAGTGGAGGTGATGACTGCCTGGGCAGGGCAGGATAGCCTGGAGCCAACAGGAGGATTCTCTGGGGTCAGCAACAAGCTTGCTGGAGGAAGTGCTGACAGAGCAGGGCGAGAGAGAGCAGGGCGGGCATCCCTGGACAGGCCATGAAACTAGGCTTGTATGAGGGTGCAGTGGGCGCTGGGAAGGAGAGTAGTCTGGAGGTGATTCGCACCGAACTACCTGGCCCACCTGTGCTCTTCTGCACCCAGCACTATGGTTTTCTCTCCTTGCCCTTTCTGCTGTTTTTCCTCTCCATCCATCTCTCTCCTCCTTGCAAGATGGGCACTGCCTCATCCCTGACGCCTCCTCCAGCATCCCCCTTCCCTTGGTGCCTCCCTCCATTTTGTTGGCCAAGTGCGCCAGGCTTTGGCTATGTGTTCCCATATTACAGTTGACAAAGCAGAGGCAGAGAGATGGAAAGGAGCTTACCCAAGACAGAACACCAAAGCAATGCAAAGGTCAAGGCAGGCATTCTCCTGCAAAAGAAAGGGCATCTGGTAAACCTGGGAGCCCAGTGAAGAAGGCCCTGCCTCTGGTACCCTGCCAAAGCCTCCCTGCTGTGGTCACATCTTTCCCACACTTCTGGGGCAGCATTTCCCATACTCTTCTGACCCTTAAGGGTACCTGAGACTCTTGTCAAGCAGTCACAATCCTGAGTCCTTATCGAATCGGAATCTCCAGGTATTCCAGGTGATTCTTATGAACAAACGAGATGGGAAAACACTGCTCCGGGACCTAGCCACTCAGAGTGTATGTGTGTGAGGTCTGCATGGCACTGAGGTCACCCGGGAACTTCTGCGGACTGTAGTCCTAGATTCAAACCCAACCAGCATTTAACAAGACCCTCACATGATTTCTACCCAAGGGGGCATCGTGGGGTTTGCAATTCCTTAAGGAGGTGACATTGTGTCGGTGGAAAATTGGGGCCTTGTGACCTTAGTCATGTCATTGCACCATAAGCTCTTGCCTTTCTCCTCTGTACATGGGGTGATAACAGTATCTGCCAGAGGTTGTGCTGATCGGATTGGATGCTGAGTTGGAAGCGTCTCACAGAGCTTAGAGTTGTTGTCTGGCCCTTGCCCCACTGTTGCTCCTTTCACTCTGGCCACCCTGGGACTCCCCATCCCATCTGCCTTCCTACCCCACCGCAGTGCCCAGGCCAACTGCGCGCATGCCCCCTGGAGGTCGGTATCCCATTGGGTCATCACTGTGTCACCTTGGCCACGCCCATAGCCATCCTGTGGCCACGAAAATAGGGCAGGACTGGGAAAACAGCCCCAGAGCCCCATTCCCAGAGGGACAGACCCACTGGCAGGGCTTAAGCCCAGAGCAACGGGGCTAGCCCCAGAAACAGCCCACATGGACATTACTTTGGGTGACGGGCAGGCGTTTTGAGGGGCTTAGGGCTAGAGGGTGGCTGAACTGGGGCCAGCAGCTGGAACATCACGGGGTGAGCAGATGTGTGTGTGGTGGGCCACCAGACAAGGTGTTCCCTGGTCAGCGGGACTGACTTCTGGAAGGAGAACGAGGCTATTGCCAATCTCCCCAGAGCCCACAGCATTTCTCGGCTCCAGTTTCTCCTCCACTAGGATTTGTCCCCTCAGTGGGCCCTAGCCCGTCTATTCACGATAGCTGTGGGCCCTACATTTTCCTTTCCCGCCCCTTCGGTTTTATACTCATCCTGTTTGTTCCCATACATGTCCCCCTGCATGTCAGATCACATGTTCCTTTTTTTTTTCCGTCTCAGAAGACAGGATCATTATATTTACAGGACTCCGTTGAGTTTTATTTTATGGAAGGCAGAGGTTGAGCATAATTGTCAGACCCTGCTTTCCAACTCATTGTGGATTTCTTATTCTGTCTCCCCGGCTGTAAGTATTATTCATCCTACAATCATTTCTGTCAGTTTTCGGTCGGTGGCATTGACTTACATCGATTGGAGTCCCATGCAACCACCAGCTCAGAATTCCTTCCGGGGGGTGGGGGTGGCCCACCACTTTCTGGAACACAGCCCTGCTTTCTCCCACCTGAGTGCTCTCACTCGGTCACTCCCGAGGAAGGCAGATGTCCTCTCCCTGTGAGAGGATTCAGGTAGTCCTCTTGGAAAACATTCCTCTGAACAGTCCCGCAAAGATCTATAAAGAGTTTTTTTTTTTTTTTTTTAAATCAGGAATCTGAAACCCAGAAGCTTAAAGTGTGGGAGAAATTTAATGTGGCCGGGACCTCCAAAGTGAGACCATCTTGTCTCCATGTGGGGAGACTGAGATCCAGAGTGAGCTTCATCTGAGCAGCCCATATTGTTCCAGACCTTGGGCGTGGCATGGGGGGTGCACTTGTAGGTCTGGGGGCCTTTGTCATGGCTGGAATTTGAAGAGGGGTGTCCCGGGACCTGGGGGTGCCACTGGCTGAGACCCTTTTCCTTTTCCTCAGGGCACAAGCTGAATTCTCCTTTCAGGGACTGGGAGCTCTTCTCAAGGTATTCCTGGCAATGGCCTCCTTCTTCCCCCGCTCTTTCTTCTTTACTCTTCCCCAGGCCCCACGCTCTTCATGTTCCTCTTTCCTCTTTTCCTGCCCTTCTCTCACCTGCCTTTCTTGAGAGCCCTGCCCAGTGCCCCCTCTTTCTGGGGCCTGAGCTCCTGCAGGCGGGATAGCCAGCACCCCGCGTCCCCGTCTGCCCCCCAGGGCGTCAGCTCCCCACCCCCCCAGCTCTGCGGCAGATGCAGGCACCTCCTGCTTTGTTTCCCATCCTGAAGATGAGCAGCTGCTGCACTAAGTGCCACCAGCAGGGGGTCGGGGCCGGGCTCACACTCCTCCTGTCGCTTAGGAGGCGGCCCGGGGTGGAGGGAGGGGGAGGTTTTCAGGAGCCGAATGAGCTAAGCCAGCGTTGAGCATTATTCCAGGAATTTTAAACACTCGTTAGAGGCTTTGCCGTGTCTCACTTCAGTACACATCATGCTCCAGTTACTGCTCGCAACTGCGGGGCATCAGCCTGGGCAGCACTTATCAATATTTTAGCATGAGAAAGGCAAATGATGTTGAAACATTGAACTATATTTCCATCTGTTCAAACTGAAATGGGACAAGCACAGCTCAGGAAATGGAATACCTCCTCCCCAGCTGCCTCAGAAGCAGCGACACCCGCTGGCCTGGCCTCTGCCCCTGCCTCAGTTTCTCCTTTACCTCTCTTATTCCTCGGTCCCCAATATTCATACCTCGTGGGCAAACTCTAAGGAGCTTGGTATTGACTAGGTGTTGGGTTTGTTGGTAGAGCCGGGGTGGTGTCACCTCAAAGGATCCAAGAGTGATAGCCCTGCTGTTACAATGTGCTTCACCCATCGATGGACAGGGAAAAGCGAGGTCGAATGTGAGCTGTCTCATTTGGTGGCAGAGGACATCATTTCCATGCCCTGCACTGGCGTGGCTCAGTGCCTGCAGACCATCCCTCTTGCAGCAAGACCCAGGGGTGGTGGTTAGACACGAAAGGGAATGCACAGACCATAGCAGGTGTGTAACTGCTGCAGAAATACTTTTCTTATGCTCCCACTGTCCCTGGAATAAAACGGAATTTATTGGCAGGGAAGGACCTTGAGAACTATTAGTGTTCTATTGTCTCAAAGGACCTGAGAAGTTATTAGGGTGTGGAAAGTAGAGGTGGTTGTCATGGGCCCTGAGACCAGTCATCTCAGATTTAGTAGTTCCCATGAGAGCCCGTGGGAAATCTCTACCAGCTGGTCCCCAGGAGATCTGAGATTGACAAGATTCAATGGAAAAGATGGAACCTTTGACCTCTTTGTCCCCAGCCCTAAAGAGATGAGGGACTGCTTCTCCCCCATTTTCCCTCACACTGTGTTTTTGCAACTTCTTCTTTTGAGGCTGTTCTGTTTAATTTTATTTGTCTACAGAGAACTAGGGATGGGGTTGGGGAGGACGTGGGGTGAGGGGTGGGTTCAGAACCTACATCCCCCAGGACTCACTCTGCTAAGGAGGGTACTGTGGGCTGATGTCAAACCTTAGAGCACCTACTGAAGACTAACTTAAGATCTTCTTCCCCTTGGCTCCCCTGCCAGCAGCCAGGCCGATGGTAACTTTTTATGTGGGAAAAAGGTTTCCACCTTGGCGGCAGCATCAGCAGAGAATGCCTGTCACCGGAGTTATGGGCTGCAAAAGCCAGAGTACCCATCAAGTTTATCTACACCTCTGCCTGCAGACAAGGCCGCCCATATCCCAAGCCAGTTGGAGATGGAGCAGCTTCAGAAATGGGGTCCTCTTCCTCAGTCAGGACAGGGGACAGTGTATGTGTGGGAAATATCTAGAAGCATCTGAACCAAATATGCAAGTGCTAAATGGCATCACAATGTCATCTCAGAAATCTGATAACCAATGAATCACAGGCCAAGGCCATTGCTCAAAGTTCTTTGCAAGCGTTTGTGCCTATATAAGGCCTGGGGGGAGATAGCAAAGTGCCTGGTCCTGCAGGAATCTTGGGGGCTGCCCAAGTGGTATAAAGAGGTGACCCTCTTTGTAAATAGAAAAATGTCATGTGTTTACTTCTGTCAAGGAGGAGTGATTTTTAACCTCACTGTCCATAAGACTCAATTATTGTCAACTGTGGGAAAGACGCAGCCTCTCACCTCTTCCTCTCTTGACCATAGAAGATGGGGCTAGTAAGGGGGAGAGAGAACAAGGCATTTTTGAAGATTTGTGGGGTCATGGTGAACCCTGATCCCAGAGGGGTCCACCCCAGCATCCTCCTATGCTTTGTCCTACAGAGGAATTAAGCAGGACTCTAAGAAGGACTGGTGAAAGACAGAAGGCAGAAGGAATCGCATTGGCTGTTGACGACATACGTGAGCCTGAGTTGGAAGAATTAAGACTGAAGCCAAGCCTCTTCCTTTTAAAAAACTACCTGCAGATATTAGACAGAGGGCAGAAAGTCAAGGCCAGGGGAAGACTCCCTTTAAGTGAGCACTTATCCTGCACTGAGCACTGTCCAAGGTACTTTTTATCAATTATTTCTCACAAAGCCTCCGAGATAACTATTATTAAACCTATCCAACTAATGAAAAAAAAAAAATGAAGGTCAGAGAGGTTAAGTGGCATGCCGATGACCCATGCAAGATCACTGAGATCATAAGTGGCACATTCAAAATTGGAACCTGAATTTGTACACTTCCAAGGCTCACGTTCCTTTTATACCACATGTTGCATGTAGCTCCAGTGTCAAGAGCTAGGGGTAGAAGGGGTAGAGAAAAGGAGCAGACAGAAGGCAGGATGGGGCTTCCTGGAAGCCAGAGGGAAGGGAGCATCATGGTGTTGGAAAATTGTGCCTGCAAAGTTACTAAGATGTGGCTGGTCCACAGCCCTGTGAATCTGAAATTGCAGAAGAAATCAGGAGCATTCCCAAGAGGGTGAGGACAGCTGCAGAGTGAGTGCAGGTTAGCCAAAAAGTAGAGGTGCAAGCTCAGAGGCCCAACCAAAAGACCATCACAGAGAACCCAGATGGGGGACTGGTGGGCCGTCAGCATGCCTGGGGCTCAGCATGAGTCCATGTGGGCAGCGCTGACAGGGGATGAGAACACATGGTAAGGGTTGGAAGAAACAACTTCCTTACTTCGTGAGACCGGCTAATGCTGCTAGGATGCCAAGCTATTTAAGATCGGGAGAGTGAACAAACACAAAGATTCTTTTTTTTTTTTTTTAATAAAGATTTTATTTTTTTTAAAGTAATCTCTACACCCAACATGGGGCTTGAACTCCTACCCCCTAAATCGAGTCACATGCTCTACTGACTGAGCCAGCCAGTGCCCCCAACACTAAGATTCTTTGAACTGTGACTTTGCAGAGCCTCATACATACATTTTTGTGTGCTCTCCCCATTGTGCGCATATCCCACACCTGAAGGGATCCCAGGTCAGAAGGTAATGAGGGATACCAGGGTCCATCCAATGACCCAATCTGCAGAAAGGACAGAGAAAATGGGAACTGGAGTGTGGAGAGAGGGTTGGTGGGGTTCTTTTGACTCAGAGTAGAGAGTCATGTGCTCTTGCCAGAAGCCAGTACTCACAGTGCAGATGCATGTGGAAATGAACATGAAAAGGGTCTTGACTGTGACTCCGGGCCTCAGAGAACCCAAGGAAAGCTGCCTGGAGGGCCCCACAGAGACTGAAGAGTGAGCTATTAGGATATCAGAAGGTTGCTCAGGATTGCAGGCATCTCTAGAATCAAGGTAACATGGCTGTCCCCTTAGCAGGTAGGATTGGCCCACTCTTCATTTCCATCACGAACATCATCAGGCTGTTTGTTCTGCACGGACCAGGGTCCCATGGCCTAGGACTTGTGACAATGTTTCAGATCTCAGAAATACATTCTGACTCCAAAATATGAAAGGAAAACTGCAAAGTCACAATAAATACATATTTTGTTAGTATTTCCAAAGTTCAGTTATATTCATGAAAAACTTGAGACTGAATTTTAAACTAGAATCTCACACTTCCCAGGACTTTCCAAGTATGCCCCATGACAGACATTCAAGCTAATCATAAATTACATGTGTAAAGATTCCATAGACAAAGTATTTTAAGCAGGAAATGAAGTGAGACTGGTAACATTATGGGCTATGCAGCTTGTGAAGTTCTTCCAACTGGCCTGGAGGAGATTCGGCTTATGTCAGTTATTCCACAGTGTTCACGCATCTACTATGCAGCAGGCATTGTTCTAGGAACTTGGGCTGTATCAGTGGACAAAGATAGTCAGGATCTGTGTCCTCATGTTAAGGAAGATGGACCAAAAAAATAAATATAATATATTAGTAAATATATAGTGTGTTTGAAGGTAACAGGGCTACGGGAACAATAGAAAGTAGAAGAAGGGAAGAGACTCAGGAAGAACGTGGTGGGGGCAAGGCATGGCCAAAGGCAGGGTTGTCAGCTTAGGCTTCAGAGAGAGAGTGAGATGTGGGCTGACTTTAGGAGGTGAAGAAACGTGTTCCAAGAAGAGAGAAGAGCTAGAATTGAGGCCTGGAGGCATGTGTGCTGTGTCTGAGGGCCAGCAAGGAGGCCAGTGTGATTTGAGCGGGGGGCATTTGGAGAGGTGGTCACAGAAGTGAGGCTGGGTGCTGTACAGGTCCTGGGTGCCATATTGGGCCTGCCAGGCCATACAGCTGTTGTAGAGAACTGGCTTGCACTTGAGAGCAATGGGA
Source organism: Leptonychotes weddellii (assembly GCF_054177405.1). NCBI lineage: Eukaryota > Metazoa > Chordata > Mammalia > Carnivora > Phocidae > Leptonychotes > Leptonychotes weddellii. The sequence continues at coordinate 55,512,551 of NC_138378.1, forward strand.
GCTCTAGGAGGGTTCTGAGTAATTGGAAGGTGGGAGGGGCCATTCATTGAAACTGATAAGACTAAAGGCGGGGCATGTTTGGGGCAGGGAGGGGGGTGATCAGGAGTTAATTTAGACATGTTGAGTCTGAGTGTCTATGAACCTTCCAGGTAAAGAGGTTGAGTGGGCAGTAGAATATGCAGGTAGGAGTTCAAGAATGGTCTGGGTGGGTTGGAGTTGTTGGCATATTCTATATAGATGTTTAAGGCCATGGGGTGGATGATCTTACCAAGGGAGAGAGTAGACGGAGAAAAGGAAAGGAACAAGTGCCCTAAGCACTCCACCTGTTATGGGTCCAGGACAAGAGAAAGAACCAGCCAAAGAGGCTGAGAAGGAAAGAACAGGGAGATAGAAAGAAAACCAACAGGGGTTGTCCTGGAAATCAAAGAAGTGTATTCAGGAAGGAGGCTGTGGCATGAACGTCAGGGAACACACGTGCAGGATTTAGCAGAGGTTGGCGCATAGTAAGAACTCAGCAAATGAGAGATAACTGAAGTTTGTATGAGCAGTAGCATGTGAGTACAGAAGAACAGGAGGAAGGTAGAAGGCCAGGTAGAGAAACGAGCCCTTGGTTAATCAGATCATCATTAAGAAGAATCTACACTCCATCAGGATCTGATGGAGAGGGGTTGTTGATAAACAACCACCAGATTAAAGCAATTCTGAGAAAAAGGCCATGCGCTGCACCCCTGCACCTGCTATATCCCGGGAACCGAGTCCTCCCCTTCCACCCGCGGCTCTGAAGCCGTCCTTAAGACGGTGAGGGTGACATTTCCTCCTTCTCTGTGCCATCCTGCTGCCGTCTCCCCTCCCCGCTCCGGAATTAAGGGCAATTAGGGACAGGGCTCTTCCACCATCTCCAACCCCCTGCCGTTTCCCACTGTGGGGAAGAGAACAGAATCCTGCTTCATGTGTGGGCTCTCAGAATGACTCTTTGGACCCCTTTCGACCTTCACCTCTGACCTGGGGATCGGGTCCTCTGGCAAGCCTGCCACAGAGATGCTAACAAGACAGACCTGCATATCCTCAGATGTGACATCTCGCAAGCTGCCCGCACCTGGTAGCCTGTCCCTGGGAGGAAACAGCCCCTGCTGGGTTCTCTAAATACTCATCAGCTGGCCCAGTAACTCAGCCACAGATGCCCAGACTGGTGCAGGCATGGAGGGGCTGCTGAAGGAATGCACGGCTAAGGTTCTGGGGGAGGATGGAGAAGGGTACCTGGAGACTCACCAACTCCCCTGGAGCTCGGCTGCTGTGTGGTTGTATGCTGGGCTCAGGAGTGGGGGCTCACGGGGCCATCTCGGGGACCCAGACAATTGGATACATCATCAGAGTTTGCTGACTGTTTCATGAAGCTGTGTGCTGTACCTCTCCCATCCCCATCTCCTCGGAAGCTAGCACAGTGCACACTACCTGTCCCATGTGGGATGCCCATGAACCTGGCATGCAGAATCCTCTTGCTGCCACCCGATCCTTAACCCTCTTAGGCAAAAACTCCAGCAGGGAGTTTCCCTTCCTGGCTCTCATTCCTGAGTTCATCCATTTGCTATGGAATCCTGTGTTTTTACTAGAGACGATTCTCAGAGGCCTCTTGACAGGTAAGAGTCGGTATTTATAATATGCCTTGGAGGTGATTCTGATGTGTGGCTCCATGTGGGACCCTCAGGTATACACACACCTTCCCGCCCAAGAGTGCTGACTTGGCGCTTGCTCTCTAGGCCAGATGGGCTCCCAGGAGGGACAGGCCGAGGGCTGGGGTAGAAAAATGCCAGGAAATTCCCTCTGCTCAAAAAGATTCCCTTGCCAACCCCACCTTAAATCTCACCATGGACTATCATCCAAGTCTTTGGCTACCCATTGTCCTCTCAAAAAATCCCTAAAAACGTAGCACTCTCTGTAGAGTTCATCCCTCCTTCCAAAGGTTGGAGGCTGCGGGAAGCAGAACTTGTCATCTCATGCCGCCCAGGACCGTCCATCTGTGTCATGGGCTTGCACCCCTGCACCTGCTATATCCCGGGAACCGAGTCCTCCCCTTCCACCCGCGGCTCTGAAGCCGTCCTTAAGACGGTGAGGGTGACATTTCCTCCTTCTCTGTGCCATCCTGCTGCCGTCTCCCCTCCCCGCTCCGGAATTAAGGGCAAAGGCACAGGGAGCCAGACGGTCTGCCCCTGCCCCGCACCATTGCCAGGAAGCGTTGAAATGGCTCTGCTGCCCTGTCCCTCACGCCCAGGCACCAGGATGAAAGTAAACCCCAGAATGGCAGTTTGGGATTATGTAGTGCCCTGGGCCAGATGGCTCCCTGCGAGGATTAGTGGCTTCCTGTGAAAAAGCCGCAGCCACTCCTTCAGAAAAAACCTCCCCTTCTGGGGATCTCCTGCCCCCTTTCTTAACCAAGAAGCTCATCATACAGAGGGCTACAAATCGACCGAGGACAGCTTATCTTGGAACACCTCTGACGATGGGGAACTCACCACCTCCCGAGGGTCTGCTGTAGGTATCTCATGTAAGTGGAATCCTCCAGTGTTTGTTCTTTTGTGTCTGTCTTAGTTCACTGAGCATAATGTGTTCAAGGTCATCCATGTTGTAACATGTATCAGAGTTTCATTCCTTTTTAAGGCTGAATAATATTCCATTGTGTGCATAGACCACATTTTGTTTCTCCACTCATCCATCGAACACTTGGGTCATTTCCACCTTTTGGCTGTTGTGAATAACGCTGCTATGAACAGGGGCACACAGCATCCGTTCAAGTCCTGAGTGTGTATTTACATGTTGCCCAAAGAGCTTCTCCCTCCGCTCCCATAACACACACTATGTTTCAGTCAAATGGAGAACTGCCCCAGGGCAGGGTGAGAACCTGGGTCTCCAATGACACCATAACTTGCACCATTTTGTATTATGTCAATCCTTCCTAGGGAGTTAAAGTGCCATATTGTGTTTTTAGAGAATATCAAGTATAAGCCCGGGGCAGGAGTGGATATGCACACTGCATGTTTTCACACGTGGTACTTTCATGCATTGTGTGGGGTTATTGTTCTAGATCGGACTGTTAACTACTGTGTTTGAGGCTGGGCTGTCATTTTATAACTGCCTTGGTGTTTTATGGGCATTCCTTATTGCATTTATAGAGCAATAAGAAGATATATTTAAATATACGTGCCTTGTTTTTAATTGAATAAGAACTGAAAGCATGAATCAAGAAAACTGATTAGAATGGGAAAGAAAATGTGCGGTGTGCATAGCCACTCCAGTCGTGGGCTTATACTTGATATTCTTTAAAAACACAGGAGGGCTTTTTTACTCCTTAACAAGGGTTGACGGGGCACCGGGGTGGCTCAGTGGTTGAGTGTCTGCCTTCAGCTCAGGTCATGATCCCAGAATCCTGGGATCAAGCCCCGCATTTGGCTCCCTGCTCGGCAGGAAGCCTACTTGTCCTTCTCCCACTCCCCCTGCTTGTGTTCCCTCTTTCATTGCTTCTCTCTCTCTGTTAAATAAATAAATAAATAAATAAATAAATAAATAAATAACAAAACAAAACAAAACAAGAAAAGCAAGGGTTGACATAATACAAATGTGCCCCACCCTCATCTTCCTACCTCCCCCATCAGAACCGTCCCCAGGGCTCTGATGAATCACCGTGACACCAGCCAGGGGGTCTGGCATTTTGTAAGGGACAGTGCCTTAGCCCCAAATGATGAATCTGCAGGGAAGGAATCGCAGGCATCAGCAGTGGACACAGAGAGATTTGGGTGAAGTCTTTCTCATGTCATGCCCCTTAGCAGCCACCTATTTTAGCAGACTCAGAAGATCCAGACTAGAGGAGGTATAAGGTCCCTTACTCCATTCCTTCTCCCAGCCCAAACCCTCTTGACCTCACCAGCCTCTGCGTGAACATCTCAAGCACTGAGCATGCACCACCACGGAAGCCAGCCCGCAGCATCCCTGGACCCACCTCTGAAGAGCTCTTCCTTCCCAAGTCAACCACGCTCTCCCCCGTAGCACCCTCCAAGGGGTCCACTAGCTACCCCTTGAGACTCCTCTGGACGATGCAGCTCCCTTTTCTCCAAGGGCAGCACCCTTTAAATATTGGAGGCCAGTACCCAGTCACCCTGAAGGTGAACATCCTGGCTTTTGAAACTCTTTGTTCTAGAACTCCCGTGCCCAGAACTGACCATCGGCCCCCAGCCCAGCAGCAGCCTTGGGGGCCCGGTTTGCTCGGGGCAGGGCTCCGATCCTAGTCCCGGGGCGGGGGTGGGGGGTGGGGGGTGGGGTGGGGCGGGGAGTGCAGTGCTGAGGGAGGGTGGGGGAAGACTGGGACGACACCGTGGCTGCCGAGCGCCACCTACTGTTGAGCCAGGCTCAACCCACATAAAGGCTGGGCTCTTTACCGGTATTAACCCCTTTGATCTTAGTCCTGCTTCACAGATGGGGAAACTGAGGCCGGGAGAAGTTAAGGTGTTAGGACTCTTGACGGGAATCTGGGGTGAGCACGAGCTGCTGCAAGCTCACTTTTCGAATGGCGGTGGCAATGAGAGCAGCTGCAGCTCCCCGATCCCCCCAACAGGGGTAGGGGGCAAGGGGCAGAGAGAAGGCGGTCCTTATAAACTCGGAGTTGCCCAAGGGGCTTTCTCAGCCGGGCTGCGGGAAGGGGGACTCGCAGCGCTTCAGAGAAGCTACCAGCTGTGGGGACTCTGGCTTGTGCGCACCTCAGCAGCCCTCAGCCCTGGCCTAGCCCGTCTTCCAGGCCCTTGGGACCATATCTCCTCGGCCGGGCCCCTCAGGGACCCTGGAGCCAGCTGTCATGTTTGATGTCTGGCGTTCAGCTCCGTTTTCTGGCATGTCTGGAGCTTGTCCCCCTGACCTGGTGTGGGGCCAGGGGAGCCCAGACGGAGTCCGAGGTAAGTTCTGCACACCCACTGAAGGAGCGCTGCCTGGGTGCGGAGGTGGGTTGGATGTTAGCCTCTTGGCCTTGGCTACTGACTGAGCCCACCGAGTCAATAGGAGGAAGGCAGAAAGAGGGGATGTGGAGGCTCCTCTCTGCTCCCCTTCCCTCCACCTCTTTCCCACCCCCCTCACTGAAGAGTTGGGGTCCTGGCAGGGCATGTAATTCCCTAGTAGAGTAAGAAGAGGGCCTGAAAAAGCTGAATTGGGGTCAGAGTTGCCAGGTCGGCTCCAGTGGGTTGCAGGCCTCCTCTAGTTCTCTCCGGCTGCCTCCTCTCCTTCCTGCCCTGCTTGTCGGCAGCTCCCACCGACTTGGCCACCTGAGGTGGCTGTGGGCCTGGAGTGTGGGCCTGCCGGCCTGCCCTCCTTGTTCCCCAGCCTGAGACTCTCCTACGGTTGCTTTTGACTCTTTCTTACTAGATGATGCTGATGGAGCTGATGGAGCCCCTGGAGCTCAAAGCCAGTTTGGGAGGGGACCGCAAAGGGGCCATTCGGCCCAGGGTGGTTGTTGGCCCCATGGCCAGTAGCTGGAGTTAAAGGAATCTTCTGAGGGGTCCCACAGGTGCTCGCCAGGCACCACACCAGGGCTTGGGCACGTGATGGAGGTGATCAGAGGCTCAGTGTGCAGCCCCCTGCAGCTTCAGATTCCTCTCTGGAGAATGAGAGCAGTGATACCCACCCTGTGGGTTTGTCATGAGGGCTAAATGAAAAGCAAAACACTGAGCAAGCTCTTAGCACTTAGTAGGTGCTCAATAAATAACAGTCATAAGTATTGCCTTGTCTCTTACCCTCTAGCACATTCTTCCCTCAGGAGTGCCTTGGGGGGAGCTGGGGTTCAGCTCTGACTTCTGATTTCCAATACCTGGCATGCCTATACGCACGTGCATTATTATTTATTTATTATTTTATTTTTCCTCTCATCCTTCACTGCAAACCTGCTTCTCCTAAACGCCCCAGTTTGGTGAGTGGAACACCATCCCCCAGTATGTCACCCCCCAACTCCTTTCCTTCAGCCCACCACGTGCAGCCACGGTGCGACCCATGTCTCAGCTCAGTTGTCCCGCTCCAGGAAGAATTAGTCACTTGCTCACCTGCACCTGGAGTGTTTTTACAGACGTCCCAGACAGCACTTAGCCCGACATGCTGTCGTTTTTGTATATAAGTCTGTCTCTCCCATACTGAAGGCCTAGGGGTCGTGTTCTCGGTTTCTTTTAAAGGTAGGCGTCAGGGATGGATGGATGGATGGGAAAGAGGCTGCGTAAGAGCTCTGTGAGTCCTGGGTGGGGCAACAGCCATGTTTCTCTCAAACTTTACAAGAACCCTCCATCCTCCCCTTCTAGAACACTCAGGAAAATGGAGCACCCATCTCTCTGGACTTCACCAGATGTGTTGGTCCCAGGCCCAGAAAAGATAGGGGACTTGCCTAAGGACACAGAGCAACTAAAAGGATTAAATTGTCTGAATGCAGGACTTTGAGATATTAATGTTCCCAGTTCCTTCCAGTTCTTGAACAAAGCTTCAGTGTGTTTCTCTGGAGCCAGAAAGAGTGGGTGGTTTGAGAAGGGGGATGATGCAGAAGTAGGGGGGCTGTACTCAAAACCACAAGTTTGGGAGATTTGTCTCAACACACAAGGGAGAGAGGAAGAAAAAAAAAATGAAAGAGGGGCACCTGGGTGGCTCAGTCGGTTAAGCGTCTGCCTTCGGCTCAGGTCATGATCCCAGGGTCCTGGGATTGAGTCCTGCACTGGGCTCCCTGCTCAGCGGGGAGACTGCTTCTCCCTCTCCCTCTGCTCCCCGCCCCCACTCTTGTTCTTGTTCTCTCTCTCAAATAAATAAATAAATAAAAATCTTCATTAAAAAAAAAATGAAAGCAAGTCCCAGACTACTTCTGGCTAAGAAATATGCTGGAAAGATTTGAATTCTAGGGCAGATTTGCTAAGAGAAGTTTGCTTTGATAAGCTAACAACCTGCCAACTTCTCCTTGCCCCTGGGAACTCTAGGCCACCTCCTTGTCCACACCCACCTCCTTGCCCATACAAACACCAACATCACTTCTTTCAAACTTTTCCCTTGAAGGAAGCTCTGAATTCTCCTTGAGGATTCATTTCACACTGCAAGAACAAGGTTTTTACTCTTTTTTTTTGTGTGTGCTATGGGCCCCGCCTTCCTTCCCTCTCCTTCCTGGGCAGCCTGAATAACATTTTCAGGTGCATAAAAGAAAGTACTGAGGACCTCAAAGGAAACCACTCATTTTGAAATATAGTTATCAAAATATTTTTTTAAAGTAGTGACATAGTAATATATGTGCTTCTCCAATAATGGATTATGTAATAAAACCTACTGGCAGGACAAATAACCATTGGAGCAGGGATGCACACAGATGATATTTGCAGATACCCGCTAAGGCTGCAACAGGACTGGAGCATATCTGTTATCACCACTAAGCCTGCTGTGGTTGACTGCCTGCATTCATAATTTAAGAAACAGCTAAATTTCAGGTAGAAGTTAGTGAAGACAAAGACATCATCCCCCGCCCCCCCCCGCCGCCCAAAGTCAAGTAGCCCTTTGAATCCTACCTGTTAATTTCTTGGCAGGGAGGGAGTCAGGGAGGGTATCTGTGGACTCCAAGTTAGAAACGCCTGTTCCACCAGAAATGAGCAATGTTTTCCACCGGAAATGTAAATCCTCACCCCCTTCCCCAGATGCAGTGAGTCAGAACTTTCAGGGTGGATCCAGTGTTTGAGCGAGCCTCCAGGTGGTTCGGATGTGTGCCCCAGTTTGAGAACCCCTGTCTGAGAGCTACATGGGACCCAGTTTCTGAAGGAGAATGCACTTACCCCCAAAGTCCTAGAGAAAGAGAGATTGCCTCTGTTTTCTCTCTCTGCTTCCTTCAGACTAATGCTTTATTGAGGTGGACTGGTGGTATGGAGTCTGAAAACCCAGGATTCTTGCTCATGCATAATGAAGTGCTACAAAGCAGCTTCGGGAACAAAGGGCAGAACAAAACCCAGCTGTAGAGATGGGAGCGAGGCCTTCACTCCTTTATGTACCTAAAAAATAATTGCCTTCTAATTATCTCCATAAAAGTGAGAAAACTTGCCTGGCTTATTAGCACTTTTATTAGCACTAGGAAATAATTAGATACCCTTAATAGCTTTCTAACAATCCCTAAAGGAGGAAGCCATTTTTAAGGCATCTGCTGGCCATTCTTGGGTTATTACAGAGCCTTTTAAAGCCAGTCCACACAGAAAGGGGCCCTGGCAAATTCAGCCATGTTGGGATGGGCTTTGGATCTCTGTGGGCTCACTCCTGTGCCAGGAAATGTGTGCCTTCTCTTACCTGCCTGTGCCTCTTCCCTCAGACCCACAGCAGTGCCCTTCCAGAAAGCTCTGGTGGGCTGGCAGGGGTGGGGGGTGGAGGAGCTGCTGATTTGCAGGCAGGGCAATCTCAGGGGACCCCATCTCTCCTCTGGCCCTGCCTTTTTTAAGGGACTCAGAGCATGTTCATCCTATCCCAGTCTGCTTTGGGAAAGACTGCTAGGCTTATCACATTCCGATTCTCCAGCCCAAAAAGCACAGGCTTTGGAAAGCTGAAGGCATATTGATAAGCAGGATAGTTGTTTCCCATCTGGCTGGGATGGGGCTCTCCTGCAGGTGTTGGGTCCCTGGAGGGTCGAGCTTGAGGGCTGTTAAGGAGAAACAACCGGCTGGTGGAGGGAATCTAACCTCTGTTTCTCCAGCAGGTGGCGCCATAACTTTACCTTCAAGCCTCGAGCGCCAGGGATGGCAGCTCTTGAGTTTGCAAGCCTGGGATGTGAATCACCACCTGGGACTCCCCTTTTCCATATTTGGGGCTTTGCAAACTAACTCCAATGAACCTTCTTCATCCCACTCTCCTCCCAAACCCGCAATATTTCTGATTCTTTAACAGCATCATAAACACACTTGTCAGGAATACTTACTGATTGGCCTTCTAGACTGAGGGCACTGGAGGGATTTGAGCAAGGCATAATTATGCTATCACTCTCAAATTCTGGGGCTCCTTCTAGAGAGATTTGTCATCTGTTTCTAGAGCTTCTAAAATCTACTTATATTTTCAACCTAATAAAGAGATCTCTTGCCGAGCTAACACATCACAGAGGCTGGGGAAAGAGCAAGAACACTGTCTTTAATTCTGAGCAGTCTTTGGGAAGATGAAATCTTGACCTATAAGTCATACATGGGAGCATATATTTTTATACGTGTTTATGCCTTACTGCATGAAGTAGGACTGCTTCTCTTTTTATAGAATCTCGGAGTTAATTCACCTAATCCAATTGCTCACCCAATGCAGGATTCCCTCCTGCAATATGACAGTGGGGGAAAGCGGTGTCCTTCGAAGTTGGCAGACGGTGTTCACATCCATTTCAATGCCTCGTCTAGTCCTGTGAGATGCATAGTAAAGTGACTTGCCCCCGGCCTCACAGCTACTTAGGGGCAGGATCTAGTAGGGTCACCTGACATTAGTACTCCCACGACAACACAGCCACCTCCCAATCCCACCATTGGCCACCATCCGTCCAGCCCTTAATACTGCCGACAAGCATTCCCTCTGAAGGCAGTCTGTCCCACTGTTTGGTAGCTCTGATTTTTGAATAACACTTTCCTTATTGTCTGGTTATCCTCTGTCGCATGACAACTACCTCCAAATCCAGTGATTTAAAACAACCATATTTCATGTTCTTGTATCTCACAACCCTGTGTGTCAGGAATTCACTTGCCTGGCTGATTCTTCTGGTTCCGTGTGGCATTGACAGAGGTCAAGCAGTAGCACTTAGTTGGCTGATGAGCTGGTCTGGAGGGTCTGGGTCAGCTTCTCTTCTATGTTTGGCTCTTTGGCAGGGATGGCTGGAAGGCTGGGCTGGGCTGAGCCTGTCAACCAGAACGCCTGCGCGTCCTCTAGCACGTGGCCCCAGGGCGGCTGGGTTTCTTTAAGTGAAGGCTCAGAGCTCCAGAAGTGAGTGCTCAGTGATCAAGGTAGAAGCTTCACAGCCTTGCCTTATTAACCTCCGAAATCACAGAATGCCCTTTCTACCATATCTGGTTGGTCAAAGTAGTCAGAGGCTTGCCCGGGGTTCTAGGGGAAGGAATTCTGCCTCTTGATGGAAGAGATGTAAAAAATCTGTCACAGTGTTTTGAAACCACCACACTTACTGAATTGAAATTACCTTTTCTATATCTGCCTCTCGCTCTGTGCTTACTAAATCTAGTCCTTCTCTATCTAAAACCTCTTTTTCCAGTTTCTGTGCTTACTAAATCTAGTCCTTCTCTATCTAAAACCTCTTTTTCCAGTTTCAAGTCAGCCTCCCTAAACACCTTAGATCTAGGACCCAGTCCACAAAATGACCCTTTGTTTGGGGTGAGACAAGAAAATAACTTTCATATTTTAATTTTATCTATAAAATTTAAAATGAAGCTTTACTAATATTTCATATAGATTGAGGCTGGTACCCTATCTTTAGGTCAAGTTCCAGGTGAAAATATGTTGTTACCTGCTGTATATAAGAAACTCCAAGAGAAGATTGGATGTTCCCCAAAAGGAATAAAAGGCCCTCAATCATTTGTATTCCTTGTGTGACAGCAGTGCTTGAATGCCTGGATGATCAAATCTGGTTTAAAAAACATTATCCAGGGGCGCCTGGGTGGCTCAGTCGGTTAAGCGTCTGACTCTTGGTTTCAGTTCAGGTCATGATCTCATGGGTTGTGAGATCGAGCCCCTCATCGGGCTCTGTGCTTAGTGGGGAGTCTGCTTGAGGATTCTCTCCCTCTGCTCCTCCTTCCACTCACTCACTCTCTCTCTCAAATAAATAAATGAATCTTAAAAAAAAAATAAAAATTATTGTCCATCCCCAAATGGTTAAGAGGCACAAAAGAATTTTGCAAATAATCTTTAGAAAACTAAACAAATAATACAAGCAGAACAATGCCCCAGAAATCAGGGAAGGAGAATATTTCTAGATCCCTTCCTGGTGACACTAGGAACTAGACCATGGCGCACATCTTGCATGTGTTTGCAAACTAGCACTGGGTATGTTGCCTGGCACATCATAGACTCCTGATGGATACTGTGCAACTGAACTGCATTGAACTTCTTGGCTACACCAGCCCATTCATTGGTTAATGTCTTTGACGAGTAATTGCCAATAAACCCTGTGCCTTCACCTTCAGCTCCCCAGCCCACAAATTTAGGTTATTTACCTCCAGGTTGTTAGTTGCTTGCCTCAGTTTACCTGTCATTGCTCTGCCCACACATGTGAATTTGTGAGATCTTCCTGAACTTGTTCTCATCCTCTTAGTCCTTCACTCCCTAGGAGAGCAGAGTGTCATCTGTGTATCTACAGACTTCACCATGATCCTCCAGAGCACTTATACGAATGAGGTAAAATACTTTGGGTACTGATCCTACAGGCTGGGAAGGGGATAAAGTCAATTCTCTCTGGCTTCCACTAGCTCATTACCCCACATAGCTACTATGAAACACTTCCAGATTTTTCCCTCTCTGCCTCTGGACTCTTCCTGAGATGGCCAGCCTGAGTAGAGTAGAAGTAGAAAGTAGAAACATCTCTGGTAGCTTCCTGAGGCCAGACAAATTTATCTAGGGATCTGAGTGGCTGAGAGCTTTGTCTACATCATTTCAATACTAGCATATGTGCTGCCGAAAGCAAGCATGGGGAACTTCTGCATTCGGGTGCCCGGGCTAGGCCGTAATGTACCTTTCACAGTACCCTCTGGTAGGATCGGCCTGCACTGGGGAACTAGGGGGTACAACTTCTCAGCTCAGCTGACTTCATTGCCCTAGGCAACACTGTAAATGGAAGTATGTGAGTTTACTGTACCTTCGTGAACTAGGAATGGTCAGACTTAATGCTACATGTCAGAGAAATATTGAGAGGATAAATGCAAATTACATACATAAAAGGGCCATAGTGTAGATTCCAAGCAGGAAGATTATACTCTGAATTTGGAAAGGTAGTTAGAATTAGTTAGATACAACCGCATGGGCCAGAAAACCCAAGGGCTTTAAATAAAAGAGGTGTTTATTTTTCTTTTACATTAATAAAGTCAAGAGTAGGAAGTCTAGGGCTGAAGTAGCTACATATAAAATTCATATAAAATTCAGGCTCCTTTTGCTTGGCATTTTTAAAAGATTTTATTTATTTATTTGTCAGAGAGAGAGAGTGTGTGAGCACAAGCAGGGGGAGCGGCAGGCAGAGGGAGAGGGAGAAGCAGGCTCCTCGCTGAGCAAGGAGCATAACATGGGACTTGACCCCAGGACCCTGGGATCATGACCTGAGCTAAAGGCAGACGCTTAACTGATTGAGCCACCCAGGCATCCCTTTTGCTTGGCTTTCCCACTGACTTCAGCATGCTGTCTCATGGATCCAAGGTGGCTGTGGAAGCTCCATCATCACATTTATATTCCTGTCAGCAGAAAGGAGGAAGGGAGAAGAAAGGAATCTTCTTCCTTTAAGAACACTTCCAGAAATTTGTATCCAACACTTCCAATTGTATTCATTAGTCAAAACTTAGTTATGTGGTACACCTACTGCAAGGGAGGCTGGAAAATGTAGTCTTTAATCTGGGCTGCCACGTGGCAAGCTACAAATTGAAGGTTCTATTATTACGGGAAATGTGGAGACCGAATAAAGGGGGCCAAGAGCACCGTGTGCTGAGGTGGGATAGTAGAGTCCGTTCCCAGAAAGAAAAGGATGCTAATTATCCTGCCAAGCATACAAAGTACGAATGAGTGTGAAAAATAATTCCTTCCGTATTTTTTTTCCAGACATTCCCTCTCCTATCTCCATTGTGGAGTATAGTCCAGTTTCCCCTTGGTGGTCAGCGCAAATCACCCAGCCAGCATAGTAATGTCCTTCTCTGCCTGTTGATTCAGAAGCATGAGAAGCCCACAGTGGGCAGGTGGCAGTCTCAACCTCTGGTTCAATGGAATCATCACTGTGTCTCCTGGTGGAAGCATTTCTCCTTCTGGAACTCAGACCTCTAGGCCAGCAGAGCATATTGTCATGGGAACAGGGAGCAAAATCTGTGCTCTGGGTCACTAGGGATAATAAGGACTGGTGCCCCTTCCATTTCTACCTCTTGATTCCTGGACCTTTGAATTCTGGCGATGGGAGAAACACATATATTGGAGGCTAATTCAGAGCATATACAGTTTTCTGGAGAACCTCACCCCAGCCATGCAAGGTATGATCACCTAACTGGTGCTTTAACTAAATCTTCAAAAGACCATTCCACCTTTCTTTCTTTTCTTTTCTTTTTTTTTAAAGATTTTATTTATTTATTTGACAGAGAGAGACACAGTGAGAGAGGGAACACAAGCAGGGCGAGTGGGAGAGGGAGAAGCAGGCTTCCCGCAGAGCAGGGAGCCCGATGTGGGGCTCGATCCCAGGACCCTGGGACCATGACCTGAGCCGAAGGCAGACACTTAAGGACTGAGCCACCCAGGCACCCCACAATTTTAATCATTTTAAAGTGGATGATTCAGGGACATTAAGTACATTCACAATGTTGGGCAACCATCATCACTCTCCATGTCCAGAACTTTTTCATCCTCCCAAACAGAAACTCTGTACCCTCGTTATTATTATTATTATTATTATTTTAAGATTTTATTTATTTATTTGAGAGAGAGAATGAGAGACAGAGAGCACGAGAGGGAAGAGGGTCAGAGGGAGAAGCAGACCCCCTGCTGAGCAGGGAGCCCGATGCGGGACTCGATCCCGGGACTCCAGGATCATGACCTGAGCCGAAGGCAGTCGCTTAACCAACTGAGCCACCCAGGCGCCCAACCCTTGTTATTATTAAATGATAGCTCCTCCTATCCTCTTTCTGCAGCCTAGAAACCTCTATTCTACTCCCTGTCTCTTATGAAGGTGCCTATTCTAGATACTTCACATAAGTGGAATCACACAATATTTATCCTTTTGTGTCTGGCCTTGTTTCACTTAATATAATGTTTTCAAGGTTCATCCATACCATGGCGTGTATAAGAATTTCATTCCTTTTTATGGATTTTTGAAATGAATACTCCATTGTATGTATATACCACATTTTGTTTATCTATTCATGTGTTGATGGATACATGGGTGTCCTTTTGGCTATTGTGAGTAATGCTGCTGTGAACATTGGTATGAAAGTATCTGTTCGAGTTTCTCCTTTAAATTATTTTGGGTATATACTTAGGAGTGGAATTGCTGGAACACATGGTAATTCTATGTTTAATTTTTTTTTAAGATTTTATTTATTTATTCATGAGAGAAAGAGAGAGAGGCAGAGGCAGAGGGAGAAGCAGGCTCCCTGGTCAGCAGAACTGATCCCGGGACTCTGGGATCATGACCTGAGCTGAAGGCAGACACTTAACTGACTGAGCCACCCAGGTGCCCTATGTTTAATTTTTTGAGGGACTGCCAACCTGTTTTCCACAGCTGGTGCACCATTGTGCTCAAATGCACTCATTTCCTCATTTTACATTTTAAACTCAAACCCACCAGCAATGCACAAGCGTTCCAATTTCTCCACATCCCCAGCAGTACTGTTATTTTCTGCTTTTTTAATGACAGCCATTCTAATGGGTATGAACCTTGTAGTTTTTCATTGTTATTGTTCAAAAGTAAACATTTTAAATATTATAATGTGGCAACTCTGGAAATCAGATTTTTCTCCTTCTCCTGGGTTTGCTATTATTGCTGTTTCTTGTGGTTGTTCATTTGCTTAGTAACTGTGCTAAACTAATTTAGTAAAATCTGTATTTTTTGTCATGTACAGTCACTGAAATCTCTATTCCATTAGCTTAGTGGTGAGCTAATTTTTGGACTGGGATTTTCTTAAAAACCTGGAACCACCAAAAAGGACTTGACACTTGGTTGGCTCAGACAGTGGAGCATGCAACTCTTGATCTTGGGGTCATGAATTTGAGCCCCATGTTGGATGTAGAGATTACTTAAAAAAAAAAGCTCCTGGTCTTTATGGAGAGATTCAGTATCATGTTGGCTTGGGGCTCCAATGCTCAGCCAGGAAGTCTACAATTTTGCTTTAGCCTTTGCCTCCTGCTTATGCAGAGCCTCAGGATAGTCAGAGGCAAATGCTTAGGGCCTTCTTAGGTCTTTTCCGAGTGTGTACATAGCCCTCAGCATGGGTGTGCCCTTCTAGAATCCCAGGGATAGGTTGGAGCTTCTCAAAGACCTCATTCCCCAAAGCACCTTGCTCCCCAACATTTCCTATCAAGCTTTTGGGATGGCCTATTCTTTACCCCACTGTTATCCACTGCCTCAGGCAGCAGAAACTGAAACATTTGCCTATAAATGTTTTTGGAAAATGGTCCTTGGTTGGTGGTTGTAGCAGAAGGTGAGTTCCAATTAGGCAGTCAAGGTGAAGACAAACGTTTGAGTAGGTTTTCCAGAAAGCCACCATACAGATTAACTAAGATCAATTTGTAAGTGGGGTCCATTCTTCTTCCTCCTGTACTAGCACTGGGAATGCACACTGTTAAATGTCAAAGCTACTGATGAGCTGAGAACTGAGGGATGCGACCAGGGTAAGTTCAAATGCCACAAAACTTGATGTTCTTCCTAAGATTCAGTCATATTCTCGAATGAGGGCTCCCAGGGTTGCTCAAGCTTTAGTTAGTTTCCAGAATTCTAAAAAAATTTGCTGCTGAGGGGCACCTGCATGGCTCAGTCGGTTGAGCGTCCGACTCTTGGTTTCAGCTGGGGTCATGATCTCAGGGTCATGAGATTGAGCCCTACATTGGGCTCTGTGCTCAGCTGGAGTCCGCTTGAGACTCTCTCTTCCTCTCCCTCTGCCCCTCCCCCTTCTCAAATAAATATATACATCTTTAAAAATTTTTTCAAAATTTAGGGCTGACAGTTTCTGCCAGTTTTTTATGGTGTTGCATTTATGGAGAGGGTGGGCTTTTTTCTTCATCTGGAGATGTTTTCCCCTCCTAAAGCTTACTTTTAAAAATCCCAGCACAGCAGCTGAAAGGCAGTAGGTTCAAATAACTGTCCTCTAACCCAGTGTTCAGTGGAATAGTGTGAGTGCTGCCAAAGATCAATGGCCTTCTAAAGGAACAGTGCTCCTATCCATGCCATCCTTCCCAATGTCTTTCTGCCAAAGATTTGAGGCTGCTCTCCACACTGATTAGATTTCCTCTGTCACATCTATAGAATGAGAGTCTATGGAGAGTCCTCTCTTCCTTTATTGTCAGGGGAACTGAAGTTCAGAAAGTCTTGCTGACTTGCTCAAGGTTACACAAGAAAGTGAGGATAGAGGTAAAACCCCAAATCTCCTGTCTTCCCAACTGGTGCTCTCTCTAAGGGATGAAGCTAGAAACGTGTATGCAGGTTGCTCTGTGTGGGTGAAACAAAATCTCATGTCCTCCATTATGGTTAAGTGTTGGCCTCAACTGATCTCTCCCTACTCTCCTTTCCTCTCCCCATTACCCTATTCCCACACATCATGAAGAAAGGGTTTCTTAGGGTTCTTGAATAGGATCCTACCCCTCCTGGCTTTCGGGGAGTAAAAATTTTCACCCAAAGCATTGCTTCCAGAAAAGTCCACTCTTTTAGAATTCTCTACTGCCTGCTGTGGTATGTCCCAGAGAATCACGCATGTTGGACTTGGAGAGGATGACCTTTCACTTCACAAGTGAGGA
Source organism: Leptonychotes weddellii (assembly GCF_054177405.1). NCBI lineage: Eukaryota > Metazoa > Chordata > Mammalia > Carnivora > Phocidae > Leptonychotes > Leptonychotes weddellii. The sequence continues at coordinate 55,529,240 of NC_138378.1, forward strand.
CACAGTTCCAGTCACCTGTCTACATTGGAGATGCCCTGTCTAGCACACACATCACATTTATATGGTTTGTTAATTAGGCTGTTGTGTTCCAGAAGCACCTAGAATACAGTATGGATGGTGCCTGCCAGGGTTGGTGATGCTCTAGAACTGAGTTAGACTAACTTGCGGTAACAAATAGATACCATGTTGGCTCAGACACACTCCCCTGCCCCCCACACGTTTATTTCTCTTATTTAGTCCAGGGCATTTGCTTCAGGTTAGGGTGTGTGTGTGTACACTGCTCTATTCCACATAAGCATCTAGGGACTGAGACTAGTTGTGACTGCCATCTTCAGTGCATGACTTCCAAGGTGACTCTAGTTATTGCCATTCTAGTTTGTGGAAAGGGAGCATGGGGAAGTTCATGTGAGAGATGTTATAGGCCAGCCCTCAAAGTGGCCCACATCATGTCTATTTATGTCGCTTTGGGGAGCACCTGTTCACAAGGTCAAGCCTAACAAAAGAGGCTGATAAAGGCCATGTAGTTGGTCAGCCATATGTCAGGCTATAGTCCTATTATTAATGAAGATGGGTAAAAACAATATTCATATCCCCACATCTAGTACTCAGCAGATGGTGATACCCAGGAAATACTTACTGAATTGGGACAGATGAATAAGTGAATGGATAAAAAAATGAAGGAAGGAATGAACTAGTTCTTTTACTACATGGTCACAGAAATGTTTTCGTGGCCCTCAGTATTCTGTTAGCAGTGAAAGAGGTTGCAGACCCCCCAGTGTTTCTCCACACTCCCACAATGCATCTTGCATCCTCACATCTCCGTGTGAATGCATGGGGAAATAATTTTAAATGGCCCATAATAAGCAAATTCAGTCAACGGAATTCTGGAACTACATTATATATTCATGGGGAGGGAGGATGAAGATCAAGGCTATTGGTGTGAGTTTTAACTTTAAAATGAATTAGCCACGAGTTTTTTTTTTTTTTAAGATTTTATTTATTTGACAGAGAAAGACACAGCGAGAGAGGGAACACAAGCAGGGGGAGTGGGAGAGGGAGAAGCAGGCTTCCCGCTGAGCAGGGAGTCCGATGTGGGGCTCGATCCCAGGACCCCGGGATCATGACCTGAGCCGAAGGCAGACGCTTAACGACTGAGCCACCCAGGCGCCCCTAGCCAAGAGTTTTTGATAACAAATTGCTTTTGTTTTTTTAAAATAACTTTTTTGTTTATACTTCGCTGTTTTTTGTTTTTTTTTTGCTTGTTAATTGCTTTTATAGAAACACAGAACCTCTGTAAGGGACCTTAGAGATTACCACGTCTAATCCTCTATGAATTCAGATGCAGCGTCCCCTAATATCCATTCTCCCATTCTTCCTCAGCAATAGAACGGCCAAATTTTAGTTGCACATGGCTGTTCTGAGCAAAACCTACATTTCGTATCTTTCCTGGCAGTTCAGTGTGATCATGTAACTAGCTTGTGGCCAATGGAATGTTGTATAGCAGCTTTTAAAAATCTTTCTTAACAGACAGTGGGCATGGGCATCTAGTGGCTCAGTTGGTTAAGTGTCTGCCTTCGGCTCAGGTCATGATCCCAGGGTCCTGGGATCGAGCCCCATGTCAGTTTCCCTGCTCCGTGGAGAGTGTGCTTCTCCCTCTCCCTTTACCCGCCCCCCAACTTGTGCTCTCTCTCTCATAAATAAAAGATCTTTTTATTTATTTTTTAAAAGATTTTATTTCTTTATTTATTGAGAGAGCGAGCATGAGCGGGGTGGGGGTGGAAGCAGAGGGAGAGGGAGAAGCAGATTCCCCGCTGAGCAAGGAGCCTGATGCGGGGCTGGATCCCAGGATCCTGGGATCATGACCTGAGCCGAAGGCAGCCGCTTAACCTACTGAGCCACCCAGACGCCCTCGTAAATAAAAAATCTTTAAGAAAAAAAGAGACAGTGAGCATATGGCTTGTACCTTCTTCATTCTTTCCTCCATATTACTGCCATCTTGGGCATGAAGTTGAGGTCATGCGCAGTGAAGCAACAAAGTAGGAAGAGCTTGGCTTGCACCAATGCTCGACTGCCTACCTAGATGTTGATGTGTGAGAGAAATAATCTTCCATTATGCTTAACCACTCTGGTTTTTTTTTTTCATCACATCCAGCTGAACCTTACCCTAATACACTGTGCACCAAATGAGGAAACTGAGCCCCAGAGAAGTGAAGGGATGTGTGGTCTGTAATGTAGGAGTGGTATCTCCACAGGTATTCTTCACTACAGAAAAACCAAGATTAGCAAGACAAAAAACAAAAACAAAACCCCAACCGTAATAGTAAAAGCAGCAACAATAATGCATACAGGTCCTCAGAAAAAGGAAAATTTACAGAACACTGATTTCTCTGTTCTAAAATCACTGGAGATTGACTAACTCTTCATACAGACTCAGTAAATCATTTTCCTTAGATTTCTTTCCAGTCACATAGGTAGCTCCATTCCCTGATTTCCCTTGCAGTTGGGTTGGTCACATGACTAAGTCCCGTCTAGTGGGGTATGAATGGAACGGATGTGCACCACTCCAAACCTGCCCCCCCCACCTCCCATGCCTATCCCCCAGGCTCCCTACCCCACCAGCAACTGCATGCAAAGGACTCGGAGGTTCCAAGTGAGGGTGGAGCCACCTGACAAGGGAGCCTGGGTTTATGAATCACCTCATGGAAGCCACCTGCTGTCAGAAACACCCCTCTTGGACTGTTGCGTGGGTGAGAAATAAGTTCATGTTTGGGCACGTATTAGTTATATCCATGCGCAATACAGTCTCTTTTCCCCCTTTGCCTCAGATCGATTAGGGTTGGAACCTACCTGTGTTGAGTAGATTTTGAGTGTGAGGCAGACTTTTGTTGACCCAGCTACCAGGTATGGTGGGATTTTCGCCTTTTCTGGTCTCAAGTTTGGCACCCAACCCATCCCAGCTGCTTCTGAGTGGTGTGACATTGCCCGTTGGGACCTCCCTGAGCCCTCCTGATTCCTAGTCTCCCGGGAGAGAGGCATTTCCGGCTGCCCTTCCTAACCCCTGAGACCCTGTGTTGGCTCCAGCCATTCTGGACTTTCATCCTTTCTCTGAAGTCTTGTCTTCACTTCTATTTTGTCCCTAGCCCCCCTCCTTATCTTTCCTATGTAATATTATTTGCCTTCAGGGTGACTGCTTAACCTACTCCTTTAAAGAATAATAAGTAAATGATAAAGTGAGTTTTGACTTCTTCATTTACAGCTCTGAACTGACACCAGGAGCTAGTCTTTCGGAGTAAACAGAAGTCTTGAGTCTCTTCCCATGTTCTCCAGTTAAAAAGCCTACAGCCCTTTGGGGATCACCCACAAAATTCTTACATTCTGAGAAAATTTCTGGCTCTCAACTCATTTGCTGGGAGCCTTAACTGACAGGTCCTGAGCCCAATGAGAAAACAAAGCTCTAGTTTTCAGCTCTGCCCATTTCCTCAGGCTTCTCTTGTAGGGACGTGGCCTTTCCAGAGAGACCTGTTTCAGGCGTTCCTGTTAGTGATTGCAGGGATAGGCTGTTCGGATTTTGAGGTACACTTGCTTTAAGTCTCTGCAGCAGCCTCTAGATCTCCAGGATCCATGATGGCTGCCATCTCTCTGCATCCTTCCCTCAACCCCAGGGGAACAATCTTTACTCTTTGGGCTGGTTTGGTACCCTGCTATTTCTCCCAAACTAAACAAGTCACCTCAACAATGGAGTGTAGAGGGAAGAACCTCAGGAAAGCCACACAGAACACCTTCCTTAGTCTCATGTCCTCATCTGTCAAATGGGGATAAGAATTACTTTTCTACCTACCTTATATAATTGAGAATATTAAATGATAGGGAGTTTGTGAAACCAGTGACACCCTACAGAGTGCCACATACATGCTAGGAATATCTAGAGTATCTTGCTTTTAGAGACCGTTTGACTTCACCTTTTCTAATTCCCTCCAACCCCCTACCTCCACCCTACTGGGCTGAGGCTCTTCCCTCGGGAGGAACACCTGACATTTCCGGGTTGGCCTCCTTTGTTGGGCCTCGATCCACCCTCACGCGCTCACTCCCTTCCTCAGGCTTGGACCGGTGACCTCCCTCCGTCAGTTCAGGTGTCTCCCGGTGGCTTTCCAGGGTCGCCAGTGGGTCTGCCTCGCAACAATAGGCTATTTCATATGCCCTATCTTGAGACTGAAAGAATCACCTAGCTCAGGTGGAATCGGAGCGCTTTTACCACCACCATCTCTGCCGACGGAGAAGGGGATGGGGGCTTCCGTGGGCCTAAGTTGGGGGAAGGGCGGGATGCGCATGGTCAGTTCTGGGCCTAGAAGGCGGTCTGGGTTCTCTGTCCCTTCTGACCTCCTCCCACCCCACCGGTAAATCCATGTTGATAAAGTGACGCCTTAATACACCTACTGCCCCCCCAGATGGAGAGCTCTGTCCGCAACGCGGAGCTAATGGGGGTGGGGTGGAAAAAGAGGAGGGCGTCCCACCCAAGACTCACGTCTCAGCCCTCAGGGGGTCCCCTAAACGGTGTCATCTTCCTGAGCAGAATGGCAGAGACGGAGCCAGAGTCTCAGGAGGGCAAAGAGGGAGGTAGCAGCAGGCTGATCCGAGGATCCCCAAGTTCCATTTTTACTACAGAGTAACTTGCACCGGTGGAAACCCCCTCCGTGGTGGGCGGTGCGCCCCGTCTACGTAGTAGACGGCAAGTGGGGAACCTGCGCAATTATCCCCATTCTCGCGGAGATGAACCCTCTTCACCGGACCGCAGCGGGTCACGAGGCTGCGAGCTCCGCTGCCGCAGCTCAGGCTGGAGCCAGTCCTCGTCGTAGGCTTCTGCGGGGCCTGGCGCTGCCCCGATCCCCGCAGGAGTCACTTGCGCGCTCCTCGGCCGCCCCGGCCCCGCGCTCGGCCCAGCCGCTACCCTGGGAAGACCGTGCGCTGCAGACTCGCAGAGAGCAGGCTCAAATGCCAGTCCTGCCGCTGTAACGTGCGCGACTCTGGGCAAGTTCCCGAACACGGCGTCTCAGTTTCATCTACCAGTAATAATAGCTTCTTTGTGTGGCCGCCGTGAGAATGCAACAGATACCAGGTGTGCAAAGTGCCTGACGCGCAGTAAGCGTTCAAGAAATGGCAGTTATGACCTGTTACTCCGGGGACCACCAAGTCACCATGGAGCTGTGTTTTCATGGCCCCGGGGCAAGTTACCTGGATAATTCTGCCCGCAGTGAGCTTTCCAGCTAGTGGGAGCGCCTGGCTGGGCAGAGCAACGCATGCCCTTGGGAAAGACGCTGAAGGAAGGGGTGGAGGACTGGTAGCTCGGCAAGGTCCGCCCCCGCTGCGGCTCCTGCCTTCCCGCCTGACCTGTCACTCTCTTTATGGGAACTCGAGCAGCTCTGATCTGACTCCCAGGCCGCAGAAGCCCGGGTGTGGGCCGGTCGGGTCTTGGGTGCCCTGGACGGGCAGAGGATGGCTACTGGGGATGGCACCGTAGCGGATGATTTGTCGCCCGTGGCACGTCCCAAAGGTCTCTGCCTCGCGCCTGACAGCCAGCTCGAAGGGCCGGAGGAACGGGGCTTCCCAGCCCCGCGGTTCCCAGCTCCCCAGCCCGCAGGCCCCAGAGCTTCGCGGGACTCCAAGCAGCGCGCGGGCTACTCGCGCCCAAAGCCGAAAGCCGGCCGCGCGGGGCCTGGCACCCAGCGCGCTGGTGGGGCTGCGGAGGCCGCGGGGCAGGCGGAGCGGCGCGATCTCTGCCCGTAGCGCGCCAGAGTCCGGCGCATACGCACTGCTCGGCGAGTGGAGACGCGCTAGGCACTCCGGAGGGGCTGGGCCGCTGAGAGCTGTCCATTTAGCCTTGCCTAGAGCCTGGGCCACTAACATCCTAAAGAAGGGCTCCCCCTACGTGTCCGCCCCTGGGCCAGCCTGTTGGGTTTGTGGGTCCTCCAAGCAAGGGAGACTTTGGGGCAATTACGGGCGCCTGTCGGGCCTCGGAAGGGGGGCTTTCTTCAGGCACATCCACGCGGTGTTACTTAGACTCTCTCCACGGCCGGGCGGCCAGGAGCAGGCACCTACCTGGAAGGGGAGCAGCTCGGCTGCTGAGATTGTGGGAAAACTGTGAAACTCACCCCACTGTGGGACACCCAATCTGACTCTCTTCCCTCCGATTCATCCCCGCAACCCAGAAGCCATTTCTGAGTTCCAGTCGCACAGACACCTACGGAGTTTCGAGAACAGACTCCAGCGAGGCGGCGAGCGAGGCCTTGACCCTGACACCAGGACTTGAGATCTTTGGGGCCCCGGCTCAGCTCCACTGTCCGGCCCCTGGCAGCAGCGACAGAGGGAACGTCGTTCCCTCCGGCCCACCCCGCCCGCATTGGCTTCAGGAATCAGGACCCACTTGCGCCCGGTTGGTTTCTGGCGGCGTGAGAGGAGAGGCTGATCCTCCTCCAGCCCCCGGAGCCTTCCCTTGCGAGCGGGAGCGCACGGGCGGGCGTAGCCTGCCAAGAGACCTCTGTCTCACCCGCCCACCTATGTACTCAGAAACAGCCAGCTTCCCAGGGCGCACGTCGGCCCCATCAACGAACACCAGCGCCTTTTTCCACCCTTTTGCGCCTACACGCTGTCTCAGGCCTTCTCACATTTCCCAGTACATCCTCACGCACTGGGTCTCCGCCATTTCCAGATGCCCTACGCAGCTTTGTGACCGGAGCATACGGATGCCCCCCCCCCCCCAACGGTTGGGGTGGGCAACATGAAAAAAGGAGGGGCCTCAGTCACGAGCCCAAACCCTCCTCGACCCTTCTCCACCTGCCCCTCAACACAAAAACACTTGCATGTCACCAGGCACCCCAGCAGTATTCCAGCAAGAGGTGGGCACTGGTGGGGTTGTGGAGGCCAAATTCCCTGGGTCCTGACTCCCGCACCCCCGCTTGGCTGATCCCTGCTTTCCCAGACACCAAAATGGTGTTTCCTACAGGCACTAGGGACAATCCAGGCCTCGGTAGCCTTGTGTTCCCTCCTCAGATCTCCCTGGCTCTGTTTAACTTTTGCTTTTGTGGCACGTCATCACCACCTGCTCCCCCCGTAGACCTGTCACTCCCTTGAGATGCACTTTCAGGGTGGGAACAGCAGGGTCTGGGCCAGGACCACATGCCAGCCAGGTCTGCTGCCGAGCGTGAAGTGAGGGGAGAAGACTGCCCAGGAGGCACAGCGAGCCCCTTGGCTCCCCTGTGCACTCAGCCACCCTTGGCTTTTATGCCCCCAACCAGGTGAGTCGGTCGGCGCAGGAGGGCTGGATTCTACCTTCTTCATTCATTTTCACCTTCGGGGTTTGCATGGGTATGGAACCTCGCTGGGAACAAATGAAAGGCGGACAAGGTCAGGGGAACAGAAAGGGAGGGAGACTTGCGCTTCCAGCGCTGTGTCCTTTATGGTCACGAGAGCAAAACTCTTGGCTTCCGGCTGCCACCGGGGAAGGGGTGACGCAGCCATTAGGAACTGTGCTTGGTGGACGCCTAGGGGGAGCGGTTGTATTCATCTGGCAGCATCTGTGCGAAAGTTATGTCCAGTTGGCACGCTCTCGTGGGGCCCGCAGCAACCTCTCACTGGGTCTAGTGGAGCTTGGAATGGAGGACTGGCTTGTTATAGGTTTATGCAGTGGGTGAGTAGCTGCTCGGGTTTATTTTCAGAACTTCTGCATAGTTTCCCGTTTAAGTAAATATTTTCAGGGTTAGCTTTCCAAGGGGGAGGGAAAGAGGGAAGTTGCAACAAGTAGCGAGATTGTGCCGGAATAAAGCTCCAGGACAGCCACCCTGCCCCCTACTGGCCGGTGAGAGCTCCCGGTAACCTCCAAGGATCCCACCTGGGCCCCGGAAAGAAGGTGCCACAGGTGGGATCTCTGACGGTCTGCCTCCTCTGGCTAGGACCATCTCTTTCCCTGGGGGCCAGCCACTGAGACCTTCAAGGCAAGCTTCGCTGCACGGCCATGCCCTGGCCCCAGCAGATCGATAGACTAGGACTGGCTGCTGGTAGGGGCACGGGTGTGAGTGTGGGTTTGTATGCTGCTGGGGAGAAGCATGATGTGTATTTGTGTTTGTGTGTGTGAGCTTACGTGTGGGAGAGACTCATTTGGGTATGTATCTCATGTATATTGGGGCAGAGAGTGTTTAGGTTTTGCCCGAAGACATGTGTTTGTGTCTCTAAGAATGGGTTGAGAGTCTGTGTGTTTGCTTCTCTGTTCGTGTGTGTGAACGTGTGTGACAGTCAGTGTGTTTCCCTGCGTGGCCACTGTGTGAAAGGGTGTGTGTTTTTGGCGCCATCCACAGGGCCTGGCACACAACGGCCTTTCAATCCCAGTGAATCGAATGATGAATGTGTATGTTGGTGTCCTTGTGAGAGTTCTCGCAGAGCCTGTTTCCCTGGGAGTGGGAGTGTGGAAAATAGGAGGCAGGTAGGGGTGATGTGGGCTCCAGGGTCTACTGTGTTTCCTCCCTTCCCAGAAGTAAGCCTGGGGCTGGTGGCTCAGCTCCGCTGACTCAAGGTGGCGTCTATGGTCGCTTGAGCCTCTCCGGACCCTCAGGCAATAGCTGGTTCTTCACTCCGCCACTCAGTGAAGGTCAGGCAGCTGGGACCCTGTAAGCATAGATCTGCTCCTGGGGGGACCTGGGTTGTCCTCTAGAGCAGAGCCTCCAAGAGAGGCGGAGCGAGCTGCCAGGGCTGGAATTCCTCTTGCGGTGCAGGGTCGGGCCCATGCGGAGCAGTCTCAGCCTGCTGGCGATTCCCTTGACCTTCAGGCCTGCACAGAGGAAAGGCGGGAGGCATAGCCTCCTGAGCCAAGTGAGCCTGCCCAGCTGTCCGCGCGGCTGCGTGAATCTCGGCCGGGAAGGAATCCGAGGTACTTCGAAAGTATGCGCAAAAGGGTCTTCTGCGAACGCTGATTTCATCAGAGAGGAAAGCCTCCAAAGAGCAAAGTGTCCGAGCACTCTAGGATCTTGCCGTCAGAAGAGCGCCTCATTCTCCCTTTCCCGTGGGGTCCAGGTGGCATGTCTGAGCCGAGAAGCGTCCTGGTCGCGGAGGAGGAACATGTTCGGTACCCACAGCCCGGGGTGACCTGAGACGCAAAAGCCACAACTTCCTCCTTGAGGGGTCCTGCACGCTTGGGATCTGGCAGGATAGGCTTAGAGGGGTCGCTTAATGTGGGGGAGAGGTGGGACTGGGTCCCCCAGAAGGGAGAGGGCGCTGCAGGTTAACGTACCGCTATAGAGGAACCTACCGTGCTCGATGTGCGGAGGTGCGCCCCCCTCCCTCGGCCTCACAGGCTAAGCCCTGGTGCCCTCTTGCTCCCATTTAGAACACGCGCCCGCCGGCCGGCCCTCCCCAGTCTCCTCGGACTTCCCTTCCTCCCCCATCCTTTCATCACCGTCCCAAAACGACCGATTTCTGAGCTTGGAGACCTTTGCTCCACGTCCACACGCACCCCCCGGGCTTTGCACTGGCTCAGCGGCTGCCCTTGGGGCCAGCGAATTTGCCCAGGGTGTCCCACCAGGTTCTAGGGACTGCGACCTTCTTTCCACGAAGGAAACCTCCGTGGCCCGATTTGTTCCCCAGCTTTGGCATCTCCAGACATATGTCCCTTCCTTGTTCGGCACACAGCGTCTCTTTTCTTATCCTCATCCCCGAAATGAAGAGAGGAGGGTGAGGGCCCTGCTCCGCTGATGGGGGAGAAGAGTCTCCAAGAGGAGCAGGCCACCCCCTTCCTGCTTTTGCAGGGAGCTTCCCGCACAGGAAAGGGAGCAGAGGGCTTTGGGGAGAGGGGGGAGGTTTCAGAGTTTTCAGTCCCTTCACCTTAGGGCTGATACAAGCGATGTGTATGGGGGAAGGCGGCTCCCGGTTTCTGGGGCTCCTGGGGACATCGCTGCCCAGAACGGTCCACCCGGGGTGTCCCTGTAGGGAAATCAGACACTGCTGCACTCCCAGATCACGGGCCTTGTGGTATATATCCATATATATATATTTATGATTTCTAATTTTATTATAAAATAAAAGCAGAAATATTTCCCGAAGAACATTCACATGAGGGCGTAACAGGGAGACGGCAAGTCCGTGGCTCGGGAGGCACACTCTGCCGGGAGCACTGTGACCACAGTCCCAGGAGGAAGAGGAGAGAGCGTGGCGGGCCTCACCGAGAGAAAGAGAGGGGCAAGCGGCTGGGACATGCTCAGAGGCCCCTGTGCCACGGTCCTTTCTCTTGCACGGAAGTTACTAGGAGCACAGCTGACACCTGCAGCCCGCTGAACCCCGGGCAGGGCCTCTGGAGAAGGCCTAGCTCCTCTGCTCTTCCCCCTGCCACGTCCACCCAGGAAAGGGAGGAAGGAGGACGCAAACAGGTGTCCGCGCACGAGGAGAAAGGCTGAGGGGTGTAGACCCTGGGGCCAGGAGTGCAAGGGGCCGGCCAGGGGAGAAACGGAAAAACAGAAATAGAGAAACAGAAACCTACCAAGGGGTGACAAGCCAGAAATATAGAGGGATGGGGAACGGGGAAAGCAAGAAGGGGAGGTAGAGAGGACAAGAGAGAAGGAAAGGAAAAGATCTGGAAGAAAGAGCAAGGAAGGCAAGGGAAGGGGAGGGAAAAGGAAAGAAGGGATGAGAAGGTCGGGAGAGAGAGTATGAGAATGTATAATTTATTCCCTTCGCGGGTTCAAGGCCGGGTCCCAGGGCTCCAAACGATCTCAGAAGCAACTTGTTGAAAACAAACCCCGCCGGACAAAGACCAAACCAAAGAGCCATCCACCCTGCCCCGGCCGGCGGTTCTGCCCGCTCAGCGAGCGGGTCTTTCAGTACCTGATGCAGCCGCCGGCGCAAGGCGCCCTCCCGACACCGTCTCTCCGGTCCCCAGCGCCAAGCCTGGAAGGCGAGCGCGTCGAGGCAGGCGGGGCTCTAGGAGCCCAGGTCCACGAGGTTGGCCGACATGGGGTTGAGGATGGAGTCCTGCAGGCCGTGGTGGTGCTGCAGAGGGTCCGCGCCGCCTCCGCCTGGCACGGGCACGGGTACGGCGCTGGGGCCCGGAGGGTGGCCCAGGCTGTGCAGGGACGGCAGCCCGGGGGGCGGCGGCGGGCTGAGCAGCAGCGCGGGGCTGGACGACGAGTGGTCTGGCGTCCCCGACGGCGTCTTCTCGTCCTCCGAGCTGCCTAGCACCGACTTGCCGCTGCCATTCAGCGACGCAGCCAGCGGGTTGTGGCTGTTGGAGTTCTCGCTGTTCTCCCTGCAAATGCAGGAGCAAAGCAGCCGGGTCAACGGGGGAAACCGAGGCCGCTCTGCGCCGCCGCGTCAACCGGAGCCAGACCCCGCCGCTCGCCTCCGCGCCAGAGCCGCCCGGCGCTGCCTGCGGGTGTTTTCGGTTTCTACCATTTTCTCGGCCTGGCCTGGGGCTCTCGCGCTTTCTGCCAGTTCTCTTAATCGGTCAATACAAGATTTCTCTCTCTTATTCTTTTCACTGTGCCGTCTCTATCCCCCCACCTCTTCGGTTCTTAACCTCTTGAATATCCTTCCTGTTCTCTGTACGTTCTGGCCCCCTCCCCCCTTCACTGAGTTTCTAACATTTCTTTGCCAGAGGAGAGGGGCCCAGGGAGCAGCTCAGTGGAGTTGGGGAAGGAGACAGGGAAGAAAGGGAAGATGCCTGGATTTTCAGATTCTTGGCTCCCCAAGCCAGGGTTGCTCAGTAGCAGTGGGGCCAGGAGAGTGAGGGCCCCTAGAGCCTAGGCTGAGGGCCCCATTTGAAGTTAGGGATCTCATGGGCCTTCACCTCCCATTGCTTTTCTCCCCTTAAGGCAAATCTCTTTTTGGGGGTCAGGTTCCTGGAGCTAAGGGTCCTTTCTTTCTAGCTCCAACCTGGCAGGTCTTGTGAGGGCTCTCCTTGCTGGGCCTAAGGACAAGGCCCTGAGGATGTAGCACTCCCTTTCCCTGGTGGCACAGTGCAAACTTCGGCTGGGAGGCTAGAAGCTGGGGGCTCGGAAGGCAGCCCTTGGGAGAAGCATGGAGGGGATTGCTAATCCTGGCCTAGACTTTTCCATCATATAGAAACTGAGGGGTTCTGCAGCCCTCACCTGGGGCCTGGCCTGAGAACCTAGTTCTTCAGGAGTTTGGATGCATGCCAGGCTGGGAAGAGGGGGACCCCAGGAGGGAGAACCCACCTCCTGCTCTGCCTTTGATGGTCAGCCCCGACCAGATCTAGAGATTTGGAATCTGGGGTAGATTTTCTCCTCACTGGCTTCCCAAGACCTTTTCTTTCTGTTTTCCTGGAAGGGAACTTCCCACATAGCTGGCAATGGAGACCTTACAACTGTACATACTCCAACCTCATTGTCTGAGAGGCCAGGGTTGGCCTGAAGCTCCCCCTTCCACTTCCAGAGATCTGGGTCCACTGTTCAGCAACCTCCCCCCACCCTAATCATTTACTCTGGGCTGCACACGCCCCATTCCACTAACCCCAGGTGTCTTGTTTTGCTGTTACACTCAGGCTGAATTTCTGTTCCCACAATCGGTTTTTCTCCCATTTCCTTCTTCATATTTGGGGTTCAGAGGAGCCACAGACTGGCAGCCACAAGGGCCTAATGGTCAACTGTTAAGCTAGTTCAGGAAATCCTGGTTTCCTTGACGACAAGCAAACTCCCAGGCCTTCTGTTGCTCTCAGTTTACCCCAGACCTACCGGCCTCCCCACTAAAGACGGTAGGGCCTGAGGGGAGAGGAGTCAAGAGCCTGGCAGGCCAGGGAAGGACTGCTGGGTCCAAGAGGGCAGGAAAAGGGGCATGTGTTTCTGTTTTGCTCTCCTACAGCTGACACTTCCGCCCCATCGCCTTGCTCCTCTTGGTCCTTCCCATGCAGGATGAAAGTCTCCCTTTCTACTTCCATACCCAGACAATGAATATTCTTGCCCAGGACCTTCCACATCCAGGTCACACCAGGAAAGTATCAATCCCAGTCCTGACCCCTAATCACACTTTGGCCTAGGGCTGAGTAAGGCGAACAGGAAGTGCGGGGAAGTGCCGGTGAATTCGCACAGGCAGCCCCAAATCTGCAGCCCTGATAGTCCCCCTCCGAACCCCTCGGTCCTTACGAAGACTGTCAGACCCTGCCAGCTGTGTCCCCCTTGCATATGATCCAGCCACTGTCTTGCTTTCGCCCCAAAGTTCGCTGCCTCTCCACTTTTGTTCACAAGCGACCAGGGAGTTAATTGACAACTTCCCCGATCGCTTTGCCCGCTTTGGACAAATTTCTGCCCTCTCGGTCTCCCACAAGACCTGAAGGCCCGCAGGGTCTGACGAGGCTGCAGCTGGGCCGTGGCAGGGACCGAGCACCCAGTTTAGGCCTCTCCTGGGGGCTGTGCACACGCCCCGCGACCCCCTCCCTGGAGCCCGGGGGAGCTGGCGCCGAAGTTCTACTTACTCGTACCTTTCTTTGGCCTCAGCCGCGCGGTCGCGCTGCCGCCGGTTCTTGAACCAGTTGCTGACCTGCGTGGTGGTGAGGCCCGTGGCCTCGGCCAGCTCGCGCTTCTCGCGCGGCGAGGGGTAGGGGTTATGCGCGTACCACTCGCGCAGCACGCTGCGACTCTTCTCCTTGAAGCAGTAGCTGGTCTCCTCGCCGTCCCAGATGGAGCGCGGCAGCGGAAACTTGCGGCGCACGCGGTATTTGCCCACGGCGCCCAGGGGCCGGCCGCGCAGCTTCTCCGCCTCGATGTAGTGCGCCTTGAGCCACAGCTGCTGCAGCTTGGCGTGGTTGTGCGGCGAGAACTGGTGGCTCTCCAGGATCTTGTAGAGCTCGCGGAAGTTGCCGCGGTGGAAGGCCACCACCGCCTTGGCCTTGAGCACGCTTTCATTCTTGTGGAGGTGCTCGCAGGCGGGCAGCGACCACAGGAAGCGGCCCAGCCGCTCGATGTTGCCGCCCTGCTGCAGCACCTCGCACACGCACGCCACTTGCTCCTGCGTGAAGCCGAAGGTGGGCAGCATGGACATGGTGCCGGCTGCGTCCCCGCCCGCCCGCGCGCGCCCTCACCGCGCTGCGCCGTCCGGCATGGGCGCCTCCCCGCCGGGCCGTCCGGGCCGAGAGGCGGGCGGGGCGGCCCCCCCTGGCCCCGCGCGGTCTCCCGGCGAACCCCGAGTCACTGCGGTCCGTCCCCGCGCCCGCCGCGGCTGCCGCGCTCCTCCGCGCCCCCGCCGCCTGCGCGCCTCGCCTGCGCCCTCGTCCAAGCCCGGGGGCCGCCCGGGGCGCCGCTCCGCATGCTCCGCGCCCGCCCGCCGCTCCCTCGCTCGCTTCTTGCTCGCTCTCCCTCCCGTCTAGCTCGCTTGCTGCTTTTTTAATAATATTATTCTAAGCGGGCATGAGGCGCGGCGGCCCGCGCCCTGATTGGTCTGGTTATCTGACCCGGGGCCTGCCCGCGCCAGACAATAGTCGGAGTCAAATTATTCGCCATGGAGACGCTGTCAGTCACTGGTAACCCGAGCCCCGGCGGGTCGGGCGGCTCCCCCCGGCCGGCTCCGCTGACAGATCGCCCGGCTCCGCGCAAAGCGGAGGGCGGCCCGAGACGGGAGCGGGAGGCGCTCCAAGAACCTGGGAGGCGGAGAGGACCGGGCGGGGGCCGTCGGCGGTGGTGATTGACGGGGCGGACGCCCATAGAGCAAGGGAGGGGACGGACACGGGAGCGGGGGGCGGGGTGGAGACGCCCGGAGAAGAAAAGGGGAGGATCGAGGTGGGGAGGAAAGAGGGGAGAGGAGAAGGCGGGGAACTGCTTAAGGGGGTGCTGGGAGGAAGAGGAGGGAGAAGGGTGGAGGGTACCTCGAGGGGGAAGAAACAGCTTTCTCGAGGCCCCCCTGGGTGCCCTACCCCCACTCCGGGTCTTCAGCGCCCTCCCGGGTCTGCAGTTTTTGGGATAAATTCTGCCCAGGAGCGGTCCAGTGGGATGGGAGAGTTTGGAAGTGCTTGGGCGCCTCTCAAAGATTTGGCTTTTCCTGCGGACAGCGCCCCGCCCCCATCCTAGGAACTCTGGACCTGGGCGGTCTTCGAGGGAAAGGGGGAGGGAGTAGGAGACAGAAGTGGAGAAGATTTGGCAGTGGCCGCAGGCGGACGCCTGAGAACACAACTTCGTGGAGGATCCCGCCTTTCCTCTCTGTTCTAACCCGGCCGGCTGCCCCGAGGTCGGTACCGCCCCAGCCCGGCACTCTCGGCTCTTCGCCGGGCGGGGACTCACACTTAACCCCACGGGTTCCACGGCCCGGGAAACGCCAGGCACTAACTTGGGGCCTCTAGGGAAATTGACTTCTGTCTGCTGCGCCGGCAGTCGGCCCACGGGGAGGCGAGGGCAGAGTCTAGGACGCCCGTGGCGCTTCCCCCGTGGGTGGTCCGGGAGGACAGAGTGGGCGCAAGAACCATCCCGCCCTCTGGCCTCTGAGCTCGGACTTGGCTCCGGGCACTTCCAGCCTGGGAACCAGATCACTGAGCTCCGGAATAAGGGTCTTAAAAAGGGGATCCTGGTTTGTTTGTGTCTTTGTAAGGGCGCGTTTGGAAACACGTGGTGCTGGTTCTCTGGGAGGAGGGCATGGAGAGTAGGTGGAAAATCTGGAGGGGGGAGGGTTGTTGCTGCTGTTTCTACGGTTTTGAAAAGCCCGGGGCTTAGCTTCTTCCCGGACTGGTCCTTTCCACTTCCGTTTCCTGTCTTTGCTCTGAGCTGTTGGAGGCTGGAGTCAACCTTGCTTCTAGTTCCAGGACCCAAGCCAGCACAGAGCCTGGGCTCTGCCCTCAGCTTAGAACTGTGGAACCTGTGTCTAGGCCACATTTCTTTTTCCCCCATCCTTTTTAATTTTCTCCGGAGGTTGTGCTAGGAGCACTGGATGGGTGTCCAGAACCTTGGGTTCAAGTTTTTGCTTTGCTTGGTGTCTATGAGAAAAGTCTGTGTTTGTTTCTCTAAGTGTTCATCTCCTTAGCAAGATTTCCAAAAGTTTCCCCCTGCTCTAGCATTCTAAGAAGTCCTCTGGGGGAGTTGCGGGCATGAAAGAGTGGAACCCTGGGACTCACCCTAAGACTTGCTTTTGGACTTGCCCCGTGTGTGTTGAGACCAGGGCTGTCAAAGTAGGATCCAAGCCAGTGCCAGGGACAGCTCCCTGTAGAAATGCAGGTGGCATCTTCAGAGTCTCTGTCAGTTGGCTGGGAGGAACCCTGCTGCCTCCAGGCCACTCTATCCAGAGTCCTGTGTGCTGCCCAGGGTTCACACAATAGTCAGTCTTAGAGGTCTCTGGGAGACATGGGGAAGTATTTGTCCCTGGCTGCACTAATGTTCAGAGTCTTCCTTACTGACTCCCAAGAATGGGCAACCTACTCTTTTCAAGACCTCATCTTTAGCCACATGGTTAATGACAGCAGGCTGGTCCCAGCTCTCACCATGGCCATCTTACATCTTGGCAAGGTCAGGCTGGGCCGTGGGGGAGCCCTGACACCACTCACTGGTGTCAGTGAGTGGGCCTGGGCAGTAGCTTCCTGGTGTAAGACTGGGCCAGCTTATGGTCTGCTCCACTTCACTTTCTCCCACTATTAGATGAGGCTTGTGTGATCTTTTGCGTCCCTGCTGATTCTGGGCTGGGCTGGCTCTGAGAATCCTCACCTTGAAAAGGCAGGTGACCTTTGCAACCTCAGCCACAGTTTCCACCATGAATATACCCCTCCCTGAACTCTTGGAGCTTCAAGATTGAACTTCCCCCAGAATTGGGCCCGGCCCTGTTCAGCTAAGGCACATTTTCGGGAACTTCAGACTCCCTGTTCTTTCCAGCTTTGCCCTTTTTGGGGCCCCCGGCTGCCAAGCCCAAGAGTCACCCATGCCAAGAGAACAGCCGTGGACCTGGATAATATCATGTGTGCCATGTGAAAAGTCATCACAGAGTAAGCACAGAAAACGTGGAACACCATTACCCAATGTATGGGTGTATGAGCATATGCGACCAGCTCTCCCCTTCCTCCCATATTTGTAGGAAACTGGCTCTAGCAGGTCTGGGCTAGAACCTCTTGTTAGCCGGGACAGCTGAGTGCCTGCCCTAAAAAGGTTACAAGCTCAGCTAGGCTCTTCACAGTCTGAAGCCCCCTCCCTGCCTAGCCCCTTTCTTGGCAGTCTTTGCCACAGGACAGAGCACATGGGAGGTATCTGGGTGAGGATTTGATAAATGCCAGCATGACTTTAAGGCGATCTCAGCCCCAGGTTGCGGTGCCCGAGGCAGCTGTTGGAGAAGCCTTGGTTCTAACCCACCCCAATCTACCCAATCCCACATTCCTCCCTTCCCTAAGACATACTGGGGAGACCTGCACTTGCCATTTCAGTAAGCACAAATAGGAGAGGCTCCATGGCTGGGAAGGGGAAAACTTTTGTAGATTGGTGGAAATTTGGGATTCACTAAAATGTCTCCTTTCCCCTCTAAGGTGTGCTGAAAATCCCCTGGGATCACGCTTTCTGGAAGGCTGCAGCACAGGTGGATGGGTGTGTTCCAATGAGCTCACACTGACAGAATGCCTTTGCCCCTGACTCTTGGTCAGGGACAGCCTGGGGCCTTTGTGTCTGGAGCTGGGCAGGGAGCTCCCCAGAGCAAGGCCCCAGGGCCCCACAGATGGCACCCCTTGCCCAGCCCAGCGCTAGCACATTGCCCACTAGCAGAACTTTTGGGGAAGGGAGAAAGTAGCCTCGCCAGCCCCCCAAGGGCTTCCCTGACTTTGGGTCGAGGCCATTTGGGAAAGAAGGGGACGATCTAAGGAGGGGCTGCTTACAGGCTATTTCTAACACCAGCAGAGGAGGGGGTGAGGGTGGGGGGGGGCTCGGTGCCAAAGCAGAAGACTAGAACCACCCCCCTTTTTTTTTAATCTTTATTTTTTCCAGGCTTTGAAGGCTGCAGAAATCCCCTGGGCATAAGACTATGGCCCTGGCACCGCCCCCCTCGGACCCTCCCCCCAGCTCGCACCAGGCTGGGTTCTGGGGCGTCGCCGTCGGGGGTGGGGGCGGTGTTGTGGGTAGTGGGGGCAGCCGGCGTCCGCGATCTCAGAGCCCTCTGTTCCCGCAGCACGCTCGCTCAGACCTGGCCTCCCGCTCCCGCCTGGGCTGCGGCGCGTTTCCGCGTTTCGTTGCAAGCGGACGAGCGGCGCAGGGCGGGTGTGCGCTGAAGCTCGGGGCGCCTCCCTGCCGCGGGGCCCTGGGCCCACTTAGGTTGCATGGCCGCCCGGCGGCCCAGAGGACAAGAGGGGTATTTGCAAAATCCCGCACCCCACGGTTTTCTGTGTTGCCCAACGTTTGGGGGCAGTCAAGGCGCAGGCATTCCGCTCACATAAATCTCCATTTCAGAAAGTGGTCTCCACGGCACCCCAACCCCGGGCAAGGTTTCAGGCACTGGGCTCCGGGCGGCAGGCCTCTGGAAACGGCGCGACTCGGGCCGTCGCCTGCGCCGCACGTGCCTGGCACGGTCACAGGCCCCCAAGGGCCGGAGTAGGGGGGTCCCTCTTTGGGCCGGACCCACGGGGCGGCCTAGAAGGCCCTCCCGAGACAACGGTTTGGAGGTCGCGGGCTCACAGGGGTTCTTGTTCAAACGAAAAGAGAGAGAACTAGGGCTCGGGCCCGTTTGGAGGCCGCCAAACCGGTGACTCGGCCGGAGGAGGCGCCGGGACCGGGCGAGACCAAGTGGGACCTGAGGCGGGTACCCAGGCCCCGGGCGCTGCCCACCCTCCGACGACGCCCACCCTCGCTCGCGCGGCCTTCTGTCCCCGCCCGCGGTCACGGTCAGGGCTGGGAGTCCCTTCGTGCCTGCGCCACGCTCCCTCCCGGGCTGGCAGGGGACGCCGGGCCCCTTCGCCTAGAGAGAGGTTGGGGCGCGGGCACGGCGGGCCGGGCATCCGGTGAGGCGGCCAGGCTCTCGGCTTTGGGTTCAGGAAGCCGCCTATGTCCGCCGCCCGGTTTTTGTTTTTGTTTTTTGTTGTTTTTTCTTTCGTGTGGGCCGCAGAGGGCCTTTGCGTCCCTAAACCTGCCTTTGGCCGGGTCTGCCCGCGAGAGCCCCCAAGCGGCAGGTCCCAGAGTCCGGGTCGTTGGGGGGATGCGCAGCGCTCCCAGGCCTCTAGCGGAGGAGGGGGAGGCCGCCGGGAGGGCCCGATGGTGCCTCCGTACCCACCGGCCCCCAGCACTAGCCGGACGTTTGCTCTGGCAGAGAGGCCACTAGCAGTGGGGCGCGTCCAGGAGGTGCGCTCCCTCGGAGGCGCACCAGGTTGCCGGGGTCTGATCACGTGATCCTTGGGGAACAGACACCGGCTTTTCACCCTCGTAACTCCACCACCTCTACTCCACCTCCTGCCCTCCAGCGTCTCCCCCCCCCCCCCCGCCCCAGGATCTGGATCTGCCTTGCACACAGTAGGTGCCCAGGAAATGTTTGAATGGATGCCAGAACGACCAGTGGGATTTGATTGACAGCCGCAACTGAGAAGAACCAGGCCAATGGGAAAACGGCCCTTTTCCTCTCCTTTTCCCCTGTTCTTCCCTCCCAGCTCTCGTCCTCTTTGTAGGGGAAGTCTCCGAGAGTTGTGCTGGCTTCCTCCAACCAGAAGCACTGGGTGCTGGAGTCTCCGTAGGACCGCATAGAAACTGCAGACGGAACGCGCTGCTCTTAGAAATTCTTTCCGCCTGTAGCGTTACCAGGTTCCCTTGGGTTGCAGGAAAGAAAGTTTTCTAAGTCGAGCTAGTCTAATTTTTCTGGGGCTGCTGTCTTTAGTTGCATTTCCTTAGTTACTTTACAAAAATCCTCTGTAGGCAACGTGTAGATTAGGTTTCCTATAAGAAGTGACTTTTTTTTTTTTCTTCTTCTTTCCATTACCTGTGAGAAATTCTATCCGGGAGTAGGGATTCCTGGCTTGGCACTTCTCTCTCCTGCAGTATCTATTTTTATTAGCATTAATTACAATGCATCAGTCCCACTCATCAGTGATACCCCCTCCCCCTGGCTGGTGACTGCTCTTGGCTCTCCTGATTTGGGTGGCACCTGGGCAAGGGGGTACTCTCCCCCAGCCATTGAAAGCAGGCACACAGGGCTTTCCACCAAGTTCTGCATTTTTTAAAGGGAACCTGGAAAAAGCCAGATTGTTCTTAGCTTGGAAATCCAATACTTTATTTTGTTGTCTCTGTGAATTAAGGCTAAAATCCAGGGGCTGTTTCCTATCGAAGACTGTGTGCTAATTAATTTATGCACTGTGCTGTGAAAACGCTCTAATAAAGTAGGTAGAAACAAGATACAGCCCTGCTGGGGGAGGGCACAGAGCTTAGGAAATCCTGTGCATGAGGCTGCTGCAGAGAGGGACCAGGTCAATGTCAGCCTCAAATAGATGTCCTCTGGTAGTGCTGTGGCATCGGGTTTGTGATGACAGGTGTGGTTGGCCCTCTGGCAATTGCCATCTTTGTTCCAATCATTCTAGTATGGTTGCACTGTTAGTAAATGCTCACAATTGGGGACAGTTGTGTGGGTTGAGCAGAGGGCGTGGGCTTTGTCATCAGACCTGGGTCCTTGGTCCAGACCCACCACTTCAGTAAATTACTCAATCTTGGAGCCTATTTTGCTCATTTGGAAAATGAGAATAATGACCCAGTGCTTGGCGCACAATGAGCATTCAACAATTTCTTGTTGAATTGAATACAGTTGCATTTGGGATTAGGGATAAAGTTTATGCAACATCTGCTTCACAACAGGTGCTCGATTATTAGGGCTATTGTTATCAGGATGTGGTGGGGATAGTGTGTTTGCATAATTACATACAATGAATGTTATTTCAGAAAGCACCCGACTTAAGTGTCAAAAGACAGATTTAATTTCCAGGTGACAAATACTATCAGAGCTCCATCGTATGGCCAGACCTGGGCTAGGCACTGTGGGAAATGCTCAGAGCTGTGGCTGGAGGTTCTGGAGCAGTTGGAAATGTCAGAACTTGCACACGAGAGACGACCTGGGTCTCTGCAGCTCACCGTCCGCAGCAGCCTTGGATGAGTGCAGGGTTTGGAGTCAGGCCATCTGGTTAAACGCTGCCTCTTCCACTTAGTAACAGTGTGACCAAAGGTAAGTCACTTAATTTTATGGAGTCAGTTTGCCAGTCTAGGGAGAATAAAAAGTTGGCATAACAAACACCTTGCTCCCAGGGTTTGGGGAAGAGGAGATGAACTAATGCACATGAAAAGGCTGGGTCCCTGTTTGGAGAGGAACAGGAGAGCTCTGGCTGCCGTAATGTTCTGCATTAACTTATGGTGTTTCCAGGATTTGGGTCTCATTAAGACAAGTCTCAGAAATCAAAAGACAGCTGCATACAAGTGTGACATAGCATGTTCCTATGGGGTGGAGACCAAGGCTGCTTCTTCTGCTGTGTTTGCTCTCACAAAGCAGAATTCACACTGAAAGCTCCATAGATAGGTGTGGATTGTGTTGTGACGTAGAGTAAACCCCTACCCCCCCAACTCCTTCCTCATCAGTCCCCTGTGTCCTGAGATAGAGCTTGTTATGGGTTAAAATTAAAAATAGCTTCCACGAAGAGAGTACCCTCTAGGCACAAAGCAGTACGCTAATGTATAGTGGGCGCCATAATGCTGTAAAATGGGTATTATCAGCATTTATGGAGGAGGAGACAGGCTCAGAGGCTAAGCAACTTGACCAACTTACCATACAGATGGTAAAGAGCCTATGAAATTTCAGTCCTTGATGCCAAAACCCATACTATAAACCATAAGGCTTACTGCCCTGAGTTCCTCTATAATAGCAAAAAAATAGGATAATAGTAACTGGAAGAATTTGCTGAATGCCTATTATGTGCCAGGAACTGTGGTATCTCACATAGTCTCAAAACACCTCCATGAGCGAGGCATAACTCATAGCTCTGTTTTACAGGTGGTGACACTGAGGCTCAGAGAAGTTAAATACAAGTCCAGCAGCTATGGAAAACCTGAGTTTTTCCATCCGGGTCATTTGGCTCTGACCCACTTCACTGGGGCAGCCTTCCACCAAGCTCTCCCCCCTCACCCCCAAGCCTTTCTTTCCTTTCCACTCAGGTTCTCTGGGCACTTCCAGCTCCCAGTGATTGAGAGTTGCTTGCCGATGTCAGAAAGATGGCTCTAGGTTCCAGGAAAAGCCATCTCTGCCCTCCTGAGATTTCAGCCCCCGGGCCATGGGGTTTGTGGCCTTCAGTCTTAGCCCCTACTGGGCAGGAACCCTCTGGGACCAGGGCAAGCTGTACAGCAGCCTCAGTCCCAAGCTGGTAAAGTCTGGACGGACTCAGGGTCCCATTATGCCTGGGGTAAACTTGGGGGACTCAGAGAATTCAAGTGTCTTAGTCAAGGTATTTTGGGGTACAAACCACGAAATCCACTCAGACTAACAGGAGAAACAAAAGAATAAATTTATTATAGGAATTCATGGGCAGGGTTCATGGATTCAAGGGCAGGGAACACCATTGTCCTTAACAGGGGTGGATCCAGAAACCTGACAATAGTTAGAAGTCAAGGCTTTTCCTCCCTCCTCTTGGCAGAGTGGTCTCTCCTCTGCTCCCCTCTGAGGGTCCGTCCTTGTTTTCTCTCTGAAGAGCCACTTTCCCTGGTGCCACTCCTTTTCATACTTCCCTGGCTTTTCATTGAGCCCCTGGTTCAGCCACTCAGGAGGCACTCTAGAATCTCTGCCCCTGTTTGGAATTCAGGGGAGAAAGAGAGGGAGGGGGAAGGGAGAGGGGGAGAGGAAGACTGAGGGAGGGAGCGGGAGGGGGGAGAGGGAGAGAGAGAAGTGGGGGAGAGGGAGAGAGGGAGAAGGAGGGAGAGAGGGAAAAAAGGGATGGAGGAGAAAGGGGGGGAAGGAAATCTTATAGGCTTATCTTAGGTCATGTGATCCCCACTGCAATCAGTGATGTTGGGTGGGTGGGTGGGAGGGACTCTATGGCCCACTGCCGATCTGCAGGGACTGTGAGCCCAGACATGGCAGAATGAGGTGATGGGTGGGCTACTGTTCTAGTCTGCTACGGAATGTAGAAGTTAGTGCCTGATACCTAAGAGGCATTAAACAAATATTCGTTCCTTGGCTTCCCCTTTCTCCTCACTCCCCAGTGTGCTGTTTTTTTCTGTCCTTCAATCAAGAATCATCCAGAGCCACCAATTTAGAGCACAGATACGATTGTGCCACTCTGTGTTTAAATCCCTCTAACGGCACCTATTAACCTCAGGATGAAATTTAGACTCCTTAAAGGCATGGTTTCTGAAGCGCTTTGTCATCGGACTTTGTGCACGTATCCAGCTCATCTTGCCACACTGCCCACTTCAGCCATCCTGAGTAATTTCCATGGACTCTTCCACTCCTGTGATACATATCCATCACCACCCACTTATTCCTTTATGGGAGAAGCCTAAGTCCCTGCCTCATTGACCCTCACATGACAAGCTTGACTAATGAAATGTCAGTGGGTGAACAGAAGCTTTTAGAGACATTGCAAATTGCCACCAGGACTCTCTCTTCTTTTGCCCTCATCCCCCAGACAGGTGCTGCTCCAGCTTGTGTCACAGGATGAAAAAGAAGATGGAG
Organism: Leptonychotes weddellii; assembly: GCF_054177405.1. Taxonomy (NCBI): domain Eukaryota; kingdom Metazoa; phylum Chordata; class Mammalia; order Carnivora; family Phocidae; genus Leptonychotes; species Leptonychotes weddellii. Next base: position 55,552,859 of record NC_138378.1, read on the forward strand.
CAGAGCCCCAACTTAAAGCAGAATCACAAGTGGCCAGCAGCCTGCATTTATTATGAGTGGGAAATACCGTGCGTGGCTGGAAGCCTCTGAGATTTGGGGGTTGTTTGTCACTGCAGCAGAGTTAAGGGCTAAGTCTCCCTCCCTCAGATCTCTGTGTGTCCTATTCCCTCTCCCTGGAAACCTCTCCCTCATTCCCAAACCCCTTATTTTTCAGGACTGAGATTGGATGTTACTTCCTTTGGAAAACTGTCCTGATGCTCTTCCTCCCCCACGTTGGGTCTGTGGCTCTACACCAGAGCCCATGTCACCTTCCTATTCTCATCCCCCCCATTACACCGTCCTATGGCACGACAACCCCTTGATTTCGTACCTGGCTTCACTATCAGGCTGTGAGCTCTTTGAAGGCAGGGACTGGATCCTCTGGTTCAGCTAGCGCATGGTAAGTTCTCAAAAAATATTTTTGAAAAGGGATGATGTTAATAATCTACCTTTGTGTGGCAGATTTGATTCTCTAAAGACGGCTACGACAGTAGCTCCATCCCATATACTCTTCTTTTAATGTGTCTTTGATATTCTTCTTCTCGAGGTGTGTGTGTGTGTGTGTGTGTGTGTGTGTGTGTGTGAAGGTGGTAGTCTATGTTTCTTCCCCTTACATTTGGGCAGGCTTGTCATGGTGGCAGAAATGACGCAATATGACTTCTGAGGCCAGGTCAGGAAAGGCAATACAGCTTTTGCCTAGTTCTCTTGGGACACCAGCTCTTGGAACCAGCCACCAAGCTGTAAGGAAGCCCTGTTGAAAGGCCCCTGTGGAAAAGAACTGAGCCCTCCCCCGCTGCCCTGCCCCAGAGCTGGCTAAGCTCCAAGCAGCAACCAGCACTCATTTGCCAGCATGTCAGTGCGCCATCTTGAAAGTGGATCTTCCAGCTCTAGTCAAATGGTCCCAGCTGAGACACAAAGAGCAGAGATGAGCCATCCCTGCCAAGCCCTGTCCCCATTGCAGATTCGTGAGTAAAATAAATGATTGCTGTTGTTTTAAGCCACTATGTTTTGGAGTGATTGCTACACAGCAATTGATAATGAGAACATTTGGCTTTCCTCTTAACAATCCAATTTTCTCTTGGATCAGAATACCTGTCCTAAACCCCAGCCTCCCTGCCCTCTCACCTTAGGGGGCAGACACCGTGCCCACATCCCCAGCCGCTGGCTGGGGTAACTGATAGATCTTAGCCTGTGGAACTCTGAGCTGCCCTCTATCTGGCTTTGGATAGTACTTTCCCCAATTCCTGTCTGCCCTAGACTAGAGCTCCTGGACACACATGCTAGGGTGGGGAATCCATCCTAAGTGCCCCAGTCCCCACTGGACAGCAGACATTGCCCACATGCTGTCCATCATGGGCCAGGACCCAGCTGGGGCAATTCCCCACCCTGAAGGGCGCTCCAATTCTTTTCCCTGGTCCATGCCACTGTGGCCCACGCCTTTGTTGAGATGCCTAAATTAGGACAATATTTCACGTTCTTCTTCTGCAAATAGATTCATATTAACAGCTGCCTCATGAGGTTAGTGTGAAGGCTAACTGTAATTCTATGCATGAACCATTTGGTAAACTTTCAGTATTGTTATAAGTTTATTCAGCCAGAATTAATGTTGCCTAAGAGGAGCTTCCAAAATAGACATAAGGGTTATAGCTACAAACAAATCTTTCTGAGTCATCCTCTCCTCCACTTCGGCCATACCCCTTCCCTTTTAATGTCTAGTCTATCATGTACAGCATCCCAAAGACCCTTCATGCTGTCCCAGCATACGGGTGGAAATAAATGCTGGATCCCCCGTTAGAATTGGCAGGATCTGGGCTTTTGAAAGTGCTCTTCTGAACTTCTGACCACATAGGACTCACTGTTTTAGACTCCATAAGCTGAGTTTGCTCCACACAGAGCCCATGTTGGCCAAAGTCAACATCCAGACTCTGGGGGTGTTTGAAAACTCAGAGGTCATGGGTGTTGCCCACCACCCACACACACATGCACACACACACACACACACACGCCTAAGGACATATGTGCACATCCATGAAGATCTGTAGGGGCAAGAAATCATATCCTGTTGAGTGCATATTCCCAGCCATAATGGGCACAGTCCTCCAGCATTGACCCCAGAAGTTCAGGTCCTTTTCTGAGTGGGTCTGTGATGGGCTATGTACCCAACTAATCGTCTCCACCCATGGCTGTGAGAGTCAAGCCTCCTCTTTCCCCATGCTTTCAGCATCTGATTAATACTTTTAGGGGCCTATGAAAGCTCTTGATACAATCTAGTATACTGTACTACTAGCAAGTGCATTCCTCCTCAAAGGACATCGACTGTAACTTGCTACAGAGGACATACAATAAAAATATATAATTTTAAGCAATAAGTTAATATTAGAGAGTAAACAAAAATAGTCTAATGTGGATGCAAGCTGAGGTACGAGTGGGTGAAGTTTCCTTGTCTTAAACGGAGGCTCTCACAAGATGGGGAGGGCTAGAGCCAGGGCCAGGAGGAGGGCAGACCCAGGGAAAGGCACCATGAAGAGACTCGCGCAGACGAGGAACAGATTCAGACCATGAAATCCATGAGCGGTTCACAAAATGAGATTTCCTCGTGGGGAAGGCTTAAATTAAGCCTCCAAGATTATTAAGTGATACATTTTGTAGTCTCAGCAAGACTTTAATTTCGGATCTTCTTTAGAGGGTGTTTGGAGACCACACACACACACACACACACGCACAGAAACAAAACAGGAATGTATACGCACACACATATAAATAAATGTTTATATAGGCAAATACCTGTCCCCACACATACACATGTGGATACACACAAACACATATGTACTTATATTCGTAGGAAATGAGGAATACACACATTCATACTCACATGAGAACATAATTCCTGAAGTCACGGGGACCATTTCACCCTCGATGGGTTGGTGAATATACCTCTGGGTCATCCCCAAACCAGTTCTCTTTGAGAGTTTAGTCATAACTGGGGGGTTTGGGGGAAGGAGATTTAGCTGGTAAGGGGTAGAGGCTGAAATTGGAAAATATAAACACATTCGGTGACTGAGGTTTTCCCCCTCTGAAGAGCAGGCGTTCTTCATTGGAAAAATTTGTATGCTCAACGTGCTACAGACTTTGTGGATACTTGGGACAGGGCTGGGGATAAGGTCATTCTTAAGGATTCTGTAATTTCTACTAGATTTTTTTCCTAGCTCATATTTAACCTGAGACCTTTCTGGAAGGTCAAATGTCACCCACATCAATACTGACAATACCCACCAGCAATTCAGTTCAATTCAATCTCATCCCATTCCGGTCAATGAAACAAATATACTTACTTTCCTAAAGTATCAGTCTAAGGAGTATTTGAAGTGCTTCTACTCTGTGTCCGACTCTGTGCTAGGCTCTGTCGGGGCGGGGGCGGGGAGGGGGAAGAGAGGAAGACACTATTCTGTCTTCTAGAAGTTCATGGCCTAGTAGGGCAACAGAACCGAGCTGTGTGAAGCTGTCAAAACGGCCAGGCACAGAGGTGGAGAGGAAGGAAATATCGTGTGTCTGGGTGGGCAAGGAAGCCTTCTTTGAAAAAGTGGTCTTAATGTAGGGTTTGAACAACAGGGAGAATTAGGATAGAGGGCGAGACAGACTAAAGTCTGGCTAAGCCTTCCTGATCTACCTTAGCTATGCCTGGGAAGGCCTCCCAGGGTTTGCGTTCATCACCTCTCTCCCTCCAGCTCCCCAAAGTGAGACAGTGAGATTTCTGGGAAAAGTCAAAATATGTAGGAATATTCAGAACCCCCCGAAGCATGTTTATTCTGGCCCCATCTGGGGACAGCCAGGGATGGCAAATGCAGTCTTATGGCAGAGAAAGGACTGGTGTTTGAATTGTAGTCTGAGAACCATACAAGATGGTGAAGCTATTCTGAAAAGCAGGGGCTCCCTAACTTCAGGGGTCAGAGATCCAGTCAGAAATGCAAAGAAATTCCTCTTCCCAAGAAAATGCCCATATGTACATGCACATAGAAGGTGGCATTCTCTTGCAGGAACTCACAGACGCCACACCCCCAGCCCTGAGCTCCCGCTGGGTCTGTGGTGCTTCCTGGGAGTTTCTAGCACCCCATTTGGGGGTCAAGAACAGAGCCTTTGCCTCCCTTCACAGCCACTAGCCTAACAAGCACAAGTGGATGGAAAAATCTTTGTGCTCATCCAGCCAGTCCCATTGTCGAGGGCAGGTACTGTTTTTAGCCTTTAGTTAATATGGTCGATTTCCTTAAACACCAAATATTTTTCCTTTCCTATAGCTGTTCAAAATTAACTGATTGAATAATTTCTCCCTCGCAGCCCTTGCCCATCCTTGAACGTGGAAATGGCCCAGCACGCTGTAGGTGCCCTGTCCCAGCAGGAGCTCAAAAACAAACTTAATTTATAAGTAATTGCTATATTTTACTGCATGTTTTACTATGTGCTGGCACCGAGCAAAGGGCTTTAAAGTCAGCATTTCAGTGATTTCCCTGACAACCCTCTAGAGTGGGTATCATTATTAGGCGCATCTTACAGATGGTGAAGTGGGTGCTTGGGGTGCACTGAGGTCCCATTATCGAAGTGGCAGAGCAAGGAGTTGAACTGAGGTCTGCTGGCAAAGTCTGAGCCTGTAACCACTCTCCTAGATTGCTCCTCTGAGCAGCATAACCGTTCAGTTAATGTTGAGGACACTGGCCACCATTGGGCAGGAGCAGGGGGGAGGAAGGGGTCCCGAAGCCTGTGCAGATGCCAGGCGGGCTCATGGGTGCCTGCTCGACGGAGCGCTGTGGCCAGGCTGGGACCCTCTGCCCCCCACTCCGGGCCGGTCCCAGGGACAACCTGAGCTGGGCTGCGAAGCCAAGCCAGCACAGCAACACCTCACTGGTGTTTTCTTTCAGCCAGGGGGTGGGCAGGAGGGAAACCGCCCCGCCGAAATAACCGGCTCATTCGGGGAGGGAGATTCTTTTCCCACTGCCCCGCGCCCCACGTCTCCCAAGCCGGCTGGTGTGTCAGAGGGAGGGTATTTTCCTAAGGATGAACTGTTCTTGAATGTTTCCTGCTGCTGTATGGGTCTCCCATTAGCAGGTCCGGGACAACTCCCTCTGCTTCCAAATATATATAAATGAAAATAAAGCCCCTCTATGAAAAGCCCCGAACTTTCAGGAATGAGCTGGATACGGAGGCAGGCGTAGTCTGCTATCCACACCTCACTCATGGTGAGAGCTGAGAAGTATTTGAGTCAATCCAGAACACATTTCCTTCAGGGTCTGGAGGTGTGCTGGGGACTGGGTCTGAGGTAGGAGGACGTCAGGCTTTTGCCCGCGATCCCACCATTAAATAGTCAGTCACTCTGTGATGATGCTGACTCAGAGGTCCAGTGGGCAGCATTCAAGTTAGCTGTGAACTTGGATGGGAAGAAAATTGCATCTGCATTTCCACCAATCCCTCTCTGAAATTTAGCTGCTTTTTCAAGAATGTAGGCTTCCACCATCACAGTGTTAGGCAATATTGATGACTTGCCCACCAACAGAAACCACGGATATTTTCATACCATCTTAGCGTTGATGCAGACATCTTGCAATTATTATGTTCATCTCTACTTTGACATTTTGGTACTTATCAGACCTGCTGCTAGATCTTGCCATTTATTTATTTATTTTCAAATATTTTATTTATTTGTCAGAGAGAGAGAGAGAGAGCACAAGCAGGGGAAGTGGGAGAGGGAGAAGCAGGCCCCCCGCTGAGTAAGGAGCCCGACGCAGGGCTCAATCCCAGGACCCCAGGATCAGGACCTGAGCTGAAGGCAGACGCTTAACCAACTGAGCCACCCAGGCGCTCCTAGATCTTGCCATTTAAAATGTTAATAAAGAAGCATGTATGTTACTCTATCACTTTAAAAAATTACTTTTATAACTTTATTTCAACATAATTTGTTTTCTTTGCAATCATGCTTTGTTTTATGCATTAGAAAATTTTATTCTGAGAAGGGGTGCATAGACAGATTCACCAGATGCCAAAGGCACAAAAACTGGTTAAGGACCCCCATGAAATTGGTGTGTATTTAGGGGTTCTTCCTCCAGTGCAGAGTTGTAGCCATTTTGAATAAGAGTTAACCCTTCAACCCTCCTTCAGAGGAGTCCTGACCAGACATCGGGGAGAAAGAGGAACGACCTGGGGAACCCTAAGAGGTTTTGATCTGTTTAGATCTCGACTTTTCCATCTATAAAATGGGGTGGCAAAGCACATCAATAGGAGGTGTTCTTTCCCCCTTCCTGACTGGTCAGGAGGTTGGCAGAGCAGTCCACCCTTTAGGTGCTGGGATTTGACAAAGTCAGCGGGACCCTCCGCACCTCCTGCATGCCAGGATGAAAACAGCTTTTCTCAGTTTGGGATCCAAGATGCTGAGTCACTGGCCAGCTCAGAAGGGTAGTTTTTGTAGTACAACAGCCCAAGAGGCCTGTCTCCCATCCCTGCCCAGCATGCTAGGCCTCAACCCAGTTCTGATTCCGAGGGGATGCCTCCAAGAAAGGGGTGGAGGGTGTGGGGCTATATGAAGCAGGTGCTAGGAGGACAGCCCGGGTTTCAGACTTTCCTAGGGATGAGCCCAAGCCAGGCACCTGCCCTGGGGTCCTCCTCCATTTACTTTGTCTGGAGTGGGTATTATGCCCAGAATTTCTATGGATCATCCCTTGTGTGGCCAGCCACATGCTCCACTCTGTGGGGACCCTGAAGAGGAAGACAGCTGCTGTCCTTGGTGACCTGGCAACGTAGCAGGAGCTGGGGGAGACGAGTCCAGCTCGCCAGATACAGCACATGTCCCGGAAGAATTTAGGCCCGTGGCCCAGGCAGGCCAGGAAGAGAGGCCTGGAGTGAGCAGAGGTGCTGAATGGGGGGGGGGGGCATTCCAGCAAGGGGTGTCCGCCCCAGCCCAGGGGCAGGAGGGGATTTGATTAGTGGTGGTGGTAGCGCACTGTAATGACATCAACCGGGATTGCGGTGAAAGGCAAGTCTCCGAGCGCCGGCTGTGGGAGGTAGGGTATGGATTACAGAGGACTGGATGACCCTTAAGTTGTTCTAAGCAGGAGAGGTGATTCTGGCTGGGGGACAGGTTTGCAGGGCAGGGCCAGACTCCAGGCCCAACTTATTCCTGTGTTATTGCTCTCCTAGCTTTCTAAGTGTGGCAACCAATCGTCCATCCATCCATTCACCTATTATCCATCTCTCCATCCATCCATTATTTACTCATCCATCCATTCAGCCATCCACTTGTTCCCTTCCCCTCTCTGCCTACCTCCTCACCTCCTCCAGCATAAGCTCCCTCACTAGGCTTGAGACTGTGCTCTCTGCTGTATTCCTGGTTTCTAGCATTGTTCTAGGCACATAGTAGGCCCTCAATAAACATTTTTGAACATATTCTCTCACAGAGCACTCATCTAGCCATTTACCCTTGCACAGGATGCTTCTGCAATATCGAGTCCATTTGTCCCTGCTCATCTCCAGAGCCACACCTGGTTATTTGGAGAGTCCAGAATGTCCCCTCACCATTCCAACAGAGCCTCCCAGGGTCCCTTGCCCCTCTAGTTTAGCCAAGTGGCTTGACATGCAAGAAAGGAGACTGGGTGCTGGTTCCAAATCTGCAAAGGCAAGGTGTATGGCCTCGGGCACTGTCATTCTCTGTGTTTCCTTGGCAGAGAGGTGGCAAGTGTGGATAAGGGGAGCTTTGAGATTCTTTACTCTCTGATGGGCTGTGACTCTCTAACCTTAACATGTCCCACTGTCGGGCAAGTGAAACCATGCTAACAACTGCTTAAATTCAATCAAAAGGGAAGTTTCCCCAGACTTAGTGGTTTAAGTACGTTTCTCAGCAACACAGAGCTCTCCTGGCTGAGCAGCTAACCATTCCTCAGCCCCAGGAAGCGATTCTCTTCTGATAGTCCCATCATGAACGCATTACCCGCCTCGTAATTGGGAGGATCCAGGAGTGCCCAGAAAGGGACTTAATTGCTCTGAGATTGTGTTACTTTCCTGATTAAGTCACTTAATAAATGACCACATCAAGTAGCCTGAAGGAAGGCATTTCCTGAGAGCACCTAAATCACTTTTAATTTTCAGGGCTGTGTGTTTTCCTTTCGCAGCCTGGAGCTGCTGTGCCCAGCCTGCCATCTGAGAAACATTTCTTCAAGGTGTCAAAAGGACATGTCATGCATTTGGAATGAGGGCTAAATTAAAAGGCCACACGACACATAGTCAGAGAAATAGTGAGATATTCCGGGCTGTTTCCAGTATAAACTACCCAGTTGGCAGTCTTTTCTTGAGGAGAAACAATGTGTAGTGGGACACTTGCCCAACACTGACCCCGCACAAGCACAGACCCGCACACACGTACACACATGCACAAACACTCACACGTGCAGTCAGGAAGGGACATGTCGCGTCCCCCGAATTGGACATACCAATTAGCCACGTGGGTTTTGGGGCTCCAGAAAGTGGGAGGATTGATGACAGGTGACTTGGTTCTTCTAGTTGTACTGAAAATGGCCCTGGGACGCTTGTCTCTTTGCCTTTTGAAAGAGAGAGAGAGAGACAGGCTTGAGCTCTGTGATGGACTCACATAACATGTTCTATTTCTTAATTCGGGGCTGAGAGGAAACTTCAAGTGATTTCGTCCAATTGCCTCCATTTCAAGATGAGGAAGGCAGTGCCCAGGGAGGCCTGGGGACTTGCCCAAAGACACACAGCTAGAGAAAACTAGATCCAGTCCAAGGACCCGGGTTTCTTGGTTCTTTGTGCCACAGAACCCTACCGTTCGAGGTTTGGGGGTATCGTTTACATCAGTGAGCAACCGCTGCTCTGCCCAGAAGCTGGGCTGATAGGCAACCCGTCCTCCACCAGCTGGTGTCCCACCCCAGCCCCAGCCCCACAGAAAGGACACGTGTAGCTAGTTCCCCTCACATGGCCCCCCATGAACTCCGCCCCCAGAATTCACACACTTTGTGTAGCCCCTCAGGCCCCGAACCTGGGCTGGCCTTTAAAGTAGCACCGTGTGACTTCTGAGACTGGTTCATAGACAGCCTTGCAGCTTCTGTCTTGGTCTCTGGGAACACACGATCTGGAGAAGGCCCCTACGGCGTGAGAAGTCCGTCACCGTCAGACTGCCATGCTGTGAGGAAGCCTAGCCAGCACCACAGTGGGACTGTGCGGGCCCCATTCCCCCAGCTCTTCCCACCATCTGAGCCCAAGCACCAGGCACATGGATGAAGGAGTGCTTTTGGACGGATGCCCAGGCTGGTCGAGGCTTGCTGCCGTCGGAAGCCCACCGCATGAGGGACCGCAAGGGAGCCCTGTCCAGCTAAGCCCGGTCAACCCACAGAAACCACGAGAAATGAGGATACATTGTTGTCTGAAGCCACTGTATTTTGGGGTGGTTTGTGACCCAGCCGTAGTTAACAGGGATGGGCACAGACATGTCGTGGCTTCCTCAGGGCCGCCTTCACCCCTTCCCCTCTGTCCCCAGTCCTCCTCTCCCTCACGCTGAAGGTCTCCCACCTCAGAGAAGCCAAAACGCAGATAATTGAGAGCAGACTGCCTTGGCTACTGATTTTACCCCAGGGAGAAAACAAATGCTTGCTACCAGCTGAGGAGTCCCAGCTGCTCACAGCATGTTCCGAAGCTATGGGCTCTGGAGGAGCCGTTGGCCTCTCTTCAACTTCATGCCATTAAGAGACCATTTCTAGGGCGCCTGGGTGGCTCAGTCGTTGAGCGTCTGCCTTCGGCTCGGGTCATGATCCCAGGGTCCTGGGATCGAGTCCCGCATCGGGCTCCTTGCTCGGCAGGAAGCCTGCTTCTCCCTCTCCCACTCCCCCTGCTTGTGTTCCTGCTCTCGCTATCTCTCTCTCTGTCAAACAAATAAATAAAAAATTAAAAAAAAAAAAAAAAGAGACCATTTCTAGTACCTGCCAGGAACCTTCCGATACTTTGCAGTTCCCATTTCTGCTCTTTATCTAGCCTGGAGGGTGGTTTTGCTTTTCATTAAAAAAATGTCACCCTTTTTCCAATTAAGCTCTCACTGGGTGGGAGAGCCCGAGGCCAGCCCTTCCAAGACAAATGAGGTGAAAGGGCCAAACCCAGCTCCGCAACCAGCCCAGGAATGAGCAAACTTCCAGGAAGAGAGAAAACCACCAAGCCCTCCTGGGTCCTTTCCCAGACTCAGTAACATGCTCTGTCAACCTTTTCCTGGCCCTGGGGAGCTAAGGGGCCATCTGGGATAAATGGACCAGAAGTTGGCCTTCAGAAAGCCTGGCGGGGGAGAGGACAAGGCGGTTTTCCAGAAAACTAGACCCAAACAAAACACAGTTTCTGGGCACCCACCGTCACCAGGCGCTGGGTGGGACACTCTCTCCTTGGGTATTTGAGTGAAAACTCTCTATGATCTGAGGACTCCTGGCCTGGTATTTACCTCAGGCTGAACTCTGGAATGTGGTGATCACTCATTCTTCCCATGGAGATCCATCACTATCTCTCTGCGATACCCTCCCCCAGAGAAACAGAGGCTCAGAGAGGCTGCTGGGCAGGAGAGCCGCAGAGCGCTGAGAAGTACCTTCTGCTCCCATAAGTTGCAGGACTTAGCAAACAAAAAGACAGGACGCCCAGTGAAATTTGAATTTCGGATAAACAACAAATACTTTTCTGGTGTGAATACATCCCATGCAATACTTGGGATATACGTATGTTAAAAAAAGATTCATTGTTTCCTGGAAATTCCAAATTTAACGGAGTGTTCTGTCTTTTGTCTGGAAATCTTAATCTACAGGGTTTTGGGTAATTCTTCATTTGACTAAAGGAGTCTGCTGCAGGGGGAAAAATGGGGGTAAATTATTGATTTAGGTTAGTCCATTTGTTTGATTATTTTCCAGGAAAACCCAAAAGGAAAGCAACTCTCCCAGCTCCCCAAGGAGCCAACAGTGAGAGTCAGGACTGAAATTCACCTGTGTCATGTCTTTGATCCAATGTTACCCTCTCAGTGAGACTGTCCCTGATCACCTTTTAAAAACTGCACACTCCCCATCCCTGGGGATCTTCCCTGTTTTATTTTTCTCCATATTCTATACTTTATCTACTTTTTCTTTTATGGTCTCTCACTGCCCGCTAGAATGTAAGCTCCATGATGGCAGGCATCTTATTTGTTTTGTTCACATCCATAGCCTCAGGATCTAGAAGAGTGCCTGGCACTTAGTTGGCCCTCAGTAACTTTTGTTGAATGGATGAACAAAAGAATCCGGGACTCACGGCTCTCAGTCAGAAGCTCTTCCCCCTGCAGCCCTCGCTTTCCTGGTCATCTCTCTGCAGACCCCAGCCTCCTCGGAGCCAGGGAATTTATGCAACAGCTACCTTTGGGGGACCGCATGAGAAGGCATGTCGAGGGTGGGATCGGGGAGGGCAGCCCTCGGAGTTTTGCCCCGTCGCCATCCTGCTGGGTGTCAGGCAGGAGAGTGAGGGGACAGACTCCCAGGAGGGGGAGAATGGTGTGACTAGTGTGCAGAGGGGGCTTTCTTTGCAATGATGAGAACTTTGTGGACCATGCTGGCTTGACAACCTTCCAGGTGGAGGGCTGATCCCCACCCCGAGCCTCCTTGGCCAGACCCCCAGTCCCACCCTGCCATCTACCCCATGGGAACTCCCTGGGCACTGAACCTCAATGAGAAATCAGAGAGAGATTTGCGGTCCTGTGGGGTGGCTGGGTCAGGGAAAGAAGCCCACCCCATTACCAGAGACCTATCAAAGCCCCAGTCCCACGGGGCAAGTGTCTTCTTTTTAGAAAAGGAATGTCAAGCACCTCTGTTGAGTCTTAGACTTTGTAAAAATAGTAAAATAGATTCTGAAGGAGATAAGAAAGAATAACAAAAGAATATATAACTGGGGAGCACAGGGGACCTTGGAGTTCCTCTAATCAGCCCCATTTCCGGATGAGGAAACGAAGGGCCTGGGAGGCTGGGATGGGCCAAGTTCATTTAGAGACTTGGGGGAGTCTCGGGGGAGAGGTGGGCCTGAGCTGGGGTCAGGTTCCCTCTCCCCTCTCTTGCCACCTGCACACATCGAGAAGTTATTGTTGTTGGACAACTCTGAAAATGGGTCTCAAGGGGTCAGATCTATTGTTTGGGGAGTTCAACTGCCCATGAGGGGCTTAGGGTCTGCAAAATGGGGGATCTCTAGGGTTTATGGTGAGGGTGTCTCAGACAGGGAATGAAAGCAGAGCCTTGTCACAAAGACAGCTGTGGGCTGAGGGATTTACTTGCTCTTTTGCCACGACCTTGGACAGACCTTGTAAATGGATGAGATCCTTGACTTTCGGGAGACTCCTTCGCTTACCTTGATGGGGTGTGAGGCCTTGGGTGAGCTCCCAGCATGCGCGAGGGAGCGTGAGGTGGGGGAGCTGGTACCTCACCCCATCACACTGGGGGAGAGGTCACAGAGGGCCACCCAGAAGGACATCCACAGATGAGGCTGGAGGGCCAGAGAGGGGAAGGGCCTTGTCCAGGTTTCCCCAGATAGAGATTCCTCAACAGACACAAAGCATCTCCCTTTTACTGAGTTCTGACTAACACCAGCCATAGTGCTGAGCACATTACATATATCAGTTCATGCACAATTCTAACAGCAATATGAGATTGGTATAATTTATTTCCATGTAATAAATGAGGAAACAATGACTCAGAGAGGTCAAGTCTCTTGCCCGGAGTCACTCAGCTAGGAAGCAGCAGAGGAAGCATGAAAAATCTTTGCATGTTCAGCTTTTGTGTACCTCCGGGGGCAGGCCAGAGAATGCCACGGTGTTTTTTTCTCAGCTGCTTAAGGACCCAGCTGTGCCTTTGTACCAGCTTTCCCAAACTCTAGCGTCATTGGTTTAACATGAAAACACATGCCACCTCAGATTTGCAGCCAGGGGTCCTGATTTATTTTGTTAATGATTATATTTATCAGTAGCCGTATTAATGTGTTCTCTGAGTGTCCAGATTACAAAGTTTATAAAGAATTGTTTCCTTAATTGAAACATGTCAGGAGATTAAAGGTGCGAGTCAGTTAATTAGCTTTCCTTTCCAAATGGAAATTGACCTTAATTGTGAAATTTTGATCTATATATTTTATGCATTACACAAAACCCCCATTTTTTACATGAAGAGCTAGGAAGGCAGGTCTGTGGTTACATAATTGTTTTTAATGTAAGTGAATCAGTTAATTAATACTTGCAAAAAAACCCAAGGTTTTTTAGAAACTTACAATCAATTTAAGTGTACCGCTACATTAATATGGTGACAAGTCCAGTAATAAAACTGAAATGATTGCAGGCAAGTGCTGAGCAGATGTGTGAATAAGCAGGCAGACTGTGGGTGAGTATCAGACCATACTGGAATGTGGAACAGTCGCTCCTGCACCCCTCCCTCCAGCCCCCAGTCTTAGTCCCCAGCGTCAGTCCCCCAGCCCTTAGCCTCCAGTTCCAGCCGCCAGCCCCCAGCTTCCAGCTCAGACTTCAACCCCAGCCTCTTTTGCATGATTGTACAGCTGGATCCTGAAATAGGCCATAGACAGATCTGCTTGCTATATGTTGATCAATATACAACACACACATTTGGCAGTGATCTCCTTACTTTATTTATCTCCTAGCTATCAGCGAGAGTTATTTCTCAGCACAGAGAAAGTGGGCACCTCTCAAAGTGGTTAGAGTCCAAAATGGTCAGAGAGATCCAAGGAACCCACCCGAGCAGAGAAGACCACCAGCCCCTCCCCGTCCTTCTTGGCCCTGCCGTCACCTTCCCGAGATTCTCCATTAACGTATCGCCTATCAGGTGCCAGATAGGAGGATGACACCTCTTCAGGGAGCGGGGTGTGACTTTGACTCTGCTATTTTTCTTGTCAGCTGCATGACATTGGGCAAGCTCACTCACCCTTTCTGGGCCTTAGTTTTTCTATCTGTCCAATGGGGAATTGTGGCAGTTTTAAAACATGTTGGGAAAATTCTTTGATACTCCTGCCATTGAGAAGCGGTGGGGGCGGGGGGTGTCTATGTCCCTTATCCTTGAATCCGGGCCAATCTTAGTGACTCACTTGTAACCAGTAGAGTGTAGTAGAAAGTGACCCTGCATGACCTTGGAGACTAGATCAGAAAAGGTCATACAACGTTTGCCTAGTTCCTCTGGGACACTTGCCTATGGAGCCCTGGGCCACCATGTAAGAAGTTCAACTACCCTGAGGCTGCAATGGTGTGAGGAAGCCCAAGCCACATGGAGAGGGCACTTGTAGGTGCTCTGGCTGGAGGCCCCAGTTGAGTCTCAGCGGCCGGCCAGCACCAACTGCCAGATGATTCTAGCCTCCGGCTGAGGCCCCAGACATCACATGGCCAAGTTAGGAGTATGTTATCTTCATTTCCTAATTTGCAGATTTGTTGGGATGAGCAAATGAAATAATATACCAAAAAAGCCTTTTGAAAGGCTGTATAAAGAGAGCTATTGTTTTTCATGGTTATTTTTATTACAGTGTTCAGTCCTATACTAAGTTATACAGAGAGAAAATAAGGTCTCTTCTCTCAAAGAGGCTATTCTAATGGGCAGAGAGAAGAACAAGAAACAGAAAAGAACAACAAATAATATAGACTAGGGCTAAATAGTAAGGTGTAAGGTACAGACCAGGGATGGTATGGTTGTTTATAGGAGGCAGGACAATGGTGGGGGTAAGACGGAGAAGGGCCAAGAAAGGCTTCTTGGAGGATGGGGGACTCACGTTGAAGGATGGGGAAGGTTTGGGGTGCTAGAGAGGAGGGAGGGAGGATATGTTAGGCATGGGGAAACCAACTGAGCAAAGGCATTGACAAGGTAGCCTTGTCAAGGGGAGGGAAAGACTGGAGGCAGAGGGAACCTACCTCATAGGACTGGATGGGGTCAGACAGGTCTACTTCATGAGGACCCGAAAGCCAGCCAGCACTCAGATTCTTGTGTTTGCTGAATCCCTCCCCTCTACGTAGGAAGATTTCATGGTCCCTCTTGGTCACCCTTTCTGATATCGTCATTGACCTTCTTGGCTCACAATGACCCTCTTTCAGTAAGAACTTCTTATTCTACCCCTTCCTGGAATCCTTTGTGTCTGTTCCTGCCCCTGACCCATTGGCCAAAGCTGATTGGTCTGGGATATATGCCTGACCAAGCTGGGATCTCTGATTCCTTTTTTCTAAGAGTTTTGAAGCTCTGACCCACCAAAGATGAGAGTTGGCACCAAGTGCCTTGGACAGAAGGGCCCACCAATCCTGCTGCTCAGGCCCCTGGCTGCCCTGCTTCCTTCCTGCCTGGGGATGCAGCTCTCCATCGGATTCTGAGAGCCCTCTAGAAATCTTCCAGTAAATGCTAAGCCGTCTCCTTACTCCTGTATTTATTTATTTACTTCTTTATTTAGCCAGCCACTGTTGGTGTCTGGCACCAGTGACCCCAAGAAACTTAACCCATATGAACCACTGTTGAAGTGTGGATAGTGGTGAAGAGGCCAAGGCCACTCCACATCTTGCCTCGCCCCCTCACCAGCTGTGTGACTTTGGGCAGATCACCTTCTCTGAATCTTGGTTTCCTTATCAAAATGACGCCAATAAGACCAAATGCTTAGGTTTCTTATGAGGATTTTAGGAGATGGTCTATGTATGGCATACATTCTGTTCTGGAGAAAAACAAAACCTGTTAGCTACTGTTATTATTATAATTTGAGCTTAAGGAGTTGGAAGCAGGCTGCCTGGAACTAGGAGCTCCCATCTACCATGCTCGGTGTAGCACATGGAAAAAAAACACAGATGATAAAGGGGGTTAGACTGATCTTTAAGTGGCCTTTTTTTTTTTTTTTAGGTTCATCTCATTTTTTTTTAAATTTTATTTTATTATGTTATGTTAGTCACCATACAATACATCATTAGTTTTTGATGTGGTGATCCACGATTCATTGCTTTCGTATAACACCCAGTGCCCCATGTAGTACGTGCCCTCCTTAACACCCATCACTGGGCTAACACATCCCCCCCACCCCCCTCCCCTCTAAAACCCTCAGGTTGTTTCTCAGAGTCCATAGTCTCTCATGGTTCATCTCCCCCTCCGATTTCGCCCCCTTCATTTTTCCCTTCCTTCTCCTAATGTCCTCCATGCTATTCCTTAT
>NC_138378.1:55569188-55586444 GCF_054177405.1 Leptonychotes weddellii
CTTTCCACAGTTTGGCTATTGAGGACATTGCTGCTGGGAACATTGGGGTGCATATGGCTCTTCTTTTCACTACATCTGTGTCTTTGGGGTAAATACCCAGTAGTGCAATTGCTGGGTTATAGGGTAGCTCTATATTTAATTTTTTGAGGCACCTCCACACTGTTTTCCAAAGTGGCTGTACCAACTTGCATTCCCACCAACAGTGTAAGAGGATTCCCCTTTCTCCACAACCTCTCCAACATTTGTTGTTTCTTGCCCTGTCAATTTTTGCCATTCTAACTGGTGTAAGGTGGTATCTCAATGTGGTTTTGATTTGAATTTCCCTGATGGCTAATGATGATGAACATTTTTTCATGTGTCTATTAGCCATTTGTATGTCTTCTTCAGAGAAGTGTCTGTTCATGTCTTCTGCCCATTTTTGGACTTGATTATTTGTTTTTCGGGTGTTGAGTTTGAGAAGTTCTTTATAGATCTTGGAAATCAGTGCTTTGTCCGTAGTGTCATTTGCAAATATCTTCTCCCATTCTGTGGGTTGCCTCTTTGTTTTGTTGACTGTTTCCTTTGCTGTGCAGAAGCTTTTTATCTTGGTGAAGTCCCAAAAGTTCATTTTTGCTTTTGTTTCACTAGCTTTTGGAGATGTATCTTGAAAGAAGTCGCTGTGGCCAGTGTCAAAGAGGTTACTGCCTATGTTCTCCTCTAGGATTTTGATGGATTCCTGTCTCACATTGAGGTCTTTCATCCTTAAGTGGCCTTTTGACATCCAATGGAAGGCACTTGACCCCTGGCAGCAAATTAATTTCTGGAACAGGGTCCCAGCCTTGATGTTCGTTTATCCAGCTCTTTACATCACAAAGGGGAGTGACCAGGGCTGGTTCGCCATGTTGACTGGAGCCAAGCCTGAGAGATGATTCGGTCAACCTTTGAGCCTACAAGCCAGAGACGGGTGTTTCCAGGCCACAGGCTGCAGCCTTACGTTAGCCAGCCAGTATGTGTGGTGGGTCGTCCCATGGCCTGGGAGAGAGTGCTGATGGCTCCAGGCAACCCTTCACCACAGCAGGAAATGGTTCAGGGTGTTGGACCCCAGCTTAGCGTGAAGCTGGGGTTGTTAGCTGACTTGGCTGTCAGGGACTGGGGTATCTGGGAAGCAAGACTCAGAAAGAGGGTGTAATAAAATAAAACTCCAGATAGATTCACCTCTTGAGGTGGGAGGAACAGGTGGGAGCAGGAGGCCCTGGTCCGTCAGCCTGAATCATCCCTCGGCTCTCCCACCCTGATCACCACTGTTCCTGCCTTGTTGGCCCCAGGAGAGGGGCTGTTCTTTGAATGCCCGAGTCCAATGGAGCACAAACCCTTTCCCTTAACTGCCCTCAGCTCAGTGGTGACTGCTGGAATTTCTCAAAAAGATTCTGTAAATCTTCAGGGAGGACAAAAGGGAAATATAGCCAGAAAATAAAAGAAACCTGGCTGGCTTTAAGAGGACAGCGACCTTCAGCCCTGTGTCATTCCCTGGAGGATCCCAAGGAGATATTTATTCCTTTATCCTCATCCCAAGGGTCAAGACACCTCTGCAGGCCCCTTGCTGGCTTTCTTTAGCACCAGATCCGCATTCCCACCCAGAAGGGCCCTCCTGTATGTTTTAGCTCCCCCTGGTTCTGGCCAGAACTCCTGAGGTCTCCCTTTATCAGCAAGACCTGATGTACCCAGGAAGATCCTCAGCCCCTCAGAGAAGGTCCCACCTTGCACAAAGAGGAAGCAGCTCTGGCCCTGCGTTGGTCCACGGTTGCAGGAGCATCTACACTAACTTTTACCCATCAACGTGTCTGGAGGAGCGTTTTCTTGCAAAGGTGCTTAGGTACATGCTTTTTTCACAGGTGAGAAAACTAAAATTCAAACGAGGTCAAATGACATGCCCAGGGTCACTGATTGATGCTACCATCAGGATTCAATTCACGTTGCCTGATGCCAAGCCACCCTCTCTTTATACACACAGCCCACTGCCTTATTGTTCCATGCCTTCTTCCTTCCCCGGCTCTCTCCACCCCACCCCCAGAACTCACTGTCGCATGACCAAAGTCACTGGAGTTGCTTTGATTTACAGATGGAGGAAATGTTTACAGAAATTCAGTGGACACTCAATAAGTCTTGGTTGAGTTACATTGACAGAAAGAGTTGTTGATAATCGTAGTGATAATAATGAAACTAAATGATCCATTTTAAAGGGGAAAAAAATGTTTGCTGAAAGGGGATAAACAGAGCAGTGACTTAAAATTCAATGACTTTGCAGGGCCAGGGTAGGTCCCCCCCGCCCCGCTGGGTGGCCTCTCAGCTCCCACGTGGGCTCTGGCAGGAAGATATACCTGTTCACAAGAGTGTGAGGGACGACAGACTAATTAACATGAAACATTTTTCTTCGAAGGTTCTGCAACTGAATAACTAGAAACAGGAAAGGTTTAGTGTGAGAAGCCAGGGAAACGTGGTTATAGGAGTAACATTCATATTTAATTGATTTAAACGACAGCCTCAAATACAATGCGATTAAAAAAAATACAACAAACATGTGGTGGAGTTTAGAGCATCTGGGTCTGTTTAAATTGCTCTTGTTTTTCAAGATCAAGGGTATTATTGATAAAAACAAAAATCTTTGTAATCACTAAATTTAATCCAACTAACGATGATGAGAAGACCGTTGTAAACATGAAACATAACTTGGGAACTGAATCTTACATATTTTCCTCATTGGGAAAGGCATGTTTTCGGTCATTTGCATTGGGGAAAACAGCAGAACCAGCGAGGCAGGGCTGGTGGATGGCTCAGTTGCCAGAGAGCACCCCACAACAGCTAGCATTTCAGGATGGACGGGTCAGTGATAGCAACACTGAGCAGCAGGAGGGAGTGCCTTTCCTTGGTCTCCTACAATTCTAAAAGGGAGAGAAGGAATCGTGCATTGGGTGAGGAAGCAATTGAAAATTGATAGAAGAGGGGCGCCTGGGTCTGAGTGAGTGTCTGAGTGAGTATCTGAGTGTCTGCCTTTGGCTTGGGTCATGATCTTAGCATCCTGGGATTGAGCCCCATGTCGGGCTCCCTGCTCATTGGGGAGTCTGCTTCTCCCTCTGCCCCCCCTCAGCCCCGCTCATGCCCGCTCTCACTTTCTCTCTCTTTCCTTCTCTCAAATAAATAAATAAAATCTTAAACAAAATGGTAGAAGGATAAAACTGTCCCCTGGGGAGAAATGATGCCCAAGAACAAAATAAAAATGAACCTGTCTGCGCTTGGCTTTAGCAATTCAAGGGTTAAGTGTAGTTTTAAACTTTTATGCCTTCTTGATTCCTCGGGTACTCGTCCCATCAAGATTTCAACTTAACTAACAAATGTTTATTGAGTGTGTGGTCCAGGGCACCATAGGGGTCAGAAGATGACCCCTCTTCTCATTTGTGTAAAGGGTGGTGCACTCACATGGGAGGAGGCACTGCTCTGGAACCAAGTGGGAATCTTTTTTTTTTTTTTAAGATTTTTTATTTATTTATTTGAGAGAGAGAATGAGATAGAGAGAGAGCATGCGGGGGGGAGGGTCAGAAGGAGAAGCAGACTCCCTGCCGAGCAGGGAGCCCGATGCGGGACTCGATCCCGGGACTCCAGGATCATGACCTGAGCCGAAGGCAGTCGCTTAACCAACTGAGCCACCCAGGCGCCCCCCAAGTGGGAATCTTTTAGGTCTACCCTGGGCATCAACTTGGTGACAACAACTGTTGGTCATTGCCATTCCTGCCTCACCCCTGCCTCCTAAATCACACATGCATTTTTGCCCTTGTTCAGGTATCAGCCCTTAATAAGACATGAATGGGATACTTGGGACTTTATACGGACAACAAAGGATTGAGAAGATCCAAACTCACACAATGGAATAAACTAATACCCAGTTTATTAAACTGCTAACCCAAACACATCATGCACCGTAGCAGCCAGACTCTGATGGTTAATACTACCTCCTCCAAGCTGGGAATAACTCTCAAGGAGGGGGTGTCCAGGCAACATTCTTCCTGGTTTTGTGTCATCCTCCAATCTACTTCCGTGTCACAGGCTGATGTCCATGTTGAACTGCTATGCAAGGCAATAGGTTATTGCAAAACTTTCATGTCACTGATATCCCTAATGTTCAAGTTCAGTCTTTTAGACAATATTAACTGTGTTTCTATTGCATGAGCTGTCTACCTTGCCCCCATCAGTATTCATGAAGCACTCACTGTTGAAGGTGGTATGGCTTTCTGGATACACAAAACAGTTTAGAAATGTTTCCTAGCACAGATCTCTGGGTACCTCTTTTAAAATATTGTCTTCTTGGGGTGGTTGGGTGACTCAGTGTGCTAAGAGTACGACTCTTGGTTTTGGCACAGGTCATAATCTCAGGGTCCTGGGATTGAGCCCTGAGTAGGGCTCCGCGCTCAGCCCAGTCTGCTTGAGATTCTCTCTCCTTCTTCCTCTGCCCCTCTCCCTGCCCGCAGGCGCACATGCTCTGTCTCAAATAAATAAATAAATCTTTAAGAAAATAAAAATAATATGTTGTCCTCTTATGAGTAGGGGAAAAATCCATCAATTCATTAGAAAAACAGGAAAAGAATATTTACAGAAAGTCACAGAATAGAAGGTAAACTACAAATGTTCAAGTCTAATGAAAAGATGTTCAGTCTCTCCAATTATAAATAAGACAAATTAAAACAATGGCAGTTTTTTTTTTTTTAAGATTTTATTTATTTATTTGACGGAGAGAGACACAGCGAGAGAGGGAACACAAGCAGGGGGAGTGGGAGAGGGACAAGCAGGCTTCCCGCGGAGCAAGGAGACCTATGAGGGGCTCGATCCCAGGACCCTAAGCCGAAGGCAGATGCTTAATGACTGAGCCACCCAGGCGCCCCAAAACAATGGCAGTTTTTACAATTTTCTAACAGAGTAAGAAAGATGACAGAGACTGCTATTACCCCATTTGGCAAGGGTATGGGGACAACAGAAACGTGCATGCTGGGGACAGAAGAGTAAACTGACACAACATTTTGGCAGGGCAATCTGGCATTATCTATAAAAATGAGAATGTCCATATCCTTTCAACCAGAAATTCCACAGATAGGAGTTTACCCTATGGAAATACTCACACAACGGTAGAAGCAATAGATATATTCATTACATTATTTATAGTAGCATAAATTTGGAAACCCCCTAACTGTCCATCAATAGGGGATTAGTTAAATAAACTACACTAATATGGTAACCCTCACAATGGATCGCTGTGTGAAAAGATGAAATGATTCTGTATGTACCCATCTGGGAACAGCTCCACAATACGCTCAACTGAAAAAAACAAGTTGCCCATCAGTATGTATATATACTATGATCTTTTTTTCTCTTGAGAGAGAGAGAGAGAGGTGTTTTTGTGTGCATAGACT
Source organism: Leptonychotes weddellii (assembly GCF_054177405.1). Lineage (NCBI taxonomy): Eukaryota > Metazoa > Chordata > Mammalia > Carnivora > Phocidae > Leptonychotes > Leptonychotes weddellii. The sequence continues at coordinate 55,574,624 of NC_138378.1, forward strand.
GTTCTGGAAAAAATAGGTAGTGTTTATCTTTCAGGAGGGAGGATTTACGGCACACTTTTACTTTTTGCTATATAGATTTTTTGCCTTATTTGAATCCTCTTTTCAATCCTTTTTTATTTAAAGCAAGGAATGTGCTTAATTTGTAACATTAGAAAATCCACAAATAATGATTTTTACATGAAAGCCTACGGGGGCTGCAAGGAGATGAGTTTAGAGAATGTTACATCTTGGTGGGAAACAGGCTCCCAGCCACTCTCACTGCCCAGGAGCTGTTTCTGGGTCTCATCCTCTCTTCCCCATCACCCCGTGGCTCCACACCCTGCTCCAAACTCATGGTGCAGGCTGAGGTTAGTTGGTATGCCCTTGTTGCCCCCCGGGTTCAATTGCTTGAGCTCCACTACATACGAGCCTCCCTGCATGTGCCCTCCTTCCTCTGTCCCGGCTCCTTTCCACTCGTCTGCTCCTGTCTTCCTCAAAAGCTCTTCCCCTGCCTTCCCTCCCTATCACTCCAACGGGCAGCCCCTGGCATTCTGTCCACCCCTTCTCACTGAGAGGCTGTCCCCTCCCTGAGGTTACTCATTCCACATGCTCACCTCACTCCCACACTCTCCCCCTTCCTGCAGCCCCATGGCTCCCCTTCTTTTATTTCTCTTCCTCCCATCCAGTTCTCTTCAGCCACAGAGCATTCCTATTGTCTTCCTCAGTTCCGCTTCCCTGTAGAAGACTCCCTCCTCCAGATTCCTAAATCTACTCTCTCTCCTAAATCCCAGACCCCCATTTCTTGTTGCCTGCTGGATCTCCCCTCTGTGATGTCCTCTGCCGGCCAGCATCCCACGTTCCGCACACCAAATATGGAGCTCATCAGCTTCTTCCCACTTCCCAATGCAGGCTTTCCTCGACCCTCCTAGGGTCCCTGCTGGGTCTGAAAATTAAACAGACAGAAAAAAGTTAACAGAGGACAAGCACACAAATTTTCATAAATTTTAACGTGTCCTTGGGAACCTTTAGAGGAGAATGAAGAAGTGGCCAGAGCAGGAAGCTTGTATACCTTTTAGGCAAGGAAACAATGCATTTGTGAAGAATCCACCAGACAGAGGGGTTTGCTGGGGTGGTGAAGTAACCAGGAAGATAAGGGTTGGTTTAACAAGATTTGTTTGAACAAATTTTTTGGCCTCAAATTCCCTGTCTCTGGTGGTAAGAATGTCTTCCTTCCTCCTGGTGCAGGGAGGGGACCTTAAACAGGGGAGTTTTGTGATCTGTTTCAGGGAAGAAGGATGAGGAGAGAGGTCAGAGTGACCTTCCCACTTCCACCATTTTTTTTTCAAACTCTTTCAGCTTAAGATATTCAATATGCCAAGGTGCCATGCTTTGGGGTAGGGTGTCCTGAACCCATCACCGACATCTTCCTTCTTATGTTGACAGTGTCACCTGGAATCCCAGTGTCATCCACTGCCTTCCTTACCCCTCATATCTCTTCAGTTGCCAAGTTCTGCAAGAGTAACTTGCATATTTCTTACATTCCTCCTTTGCATCCCCAGCAAAGTAGAACAGCTTTTCCTGAACCCCACATCTTAACATGACCACAACTTCCCCCAAACTCCAATGCATTGTTTTCCTTCTCTGATACACAGCTCTGTTGTGTTTTGTATTGATTTAGTTCTGTGTGTTTCTCATACCCTCCCACCCTATGTAGATCACAAGCTCCTTCCAGGAAAGGGCTTTCTTACTCACTTTTACCTCTGCCAATCTTGCACAGGGCGTCTCAGGGGTAGGTGCTCAATTTATACACTTGGTGGATTAACTTGGATCCCAGACTCCAAGCGTAGGGCGTTGACTTTGAGTTAAAATGGTCGCTGCTATTGCCCGTGGTCTGGAGCACCCCACTAGTCTTGACTCCCAATCTCAGGAGAGGCCTGAGGAGCAGGAAGGTGCTACTTAGATTCTGGTGGCTATAAGAAACAGAGACTTACTCAAGTCACCTCAAGAGAAGGGAAGATTTATCTTAAGGATACTCGTAGCCTGGACCAGAATGTGGTCTAGAACGGAGGGGGCTGTCAGAGGGTTCTTTCCCATGAGCGGCCTAGTTGCTCTGTCTTACCATGTTTCTGCGTCTTTGGGTGTGTCTTTTCCATTCTCCTCCTGATAACTCTTTGAGTCTGGCTACTTATAATTTTTGTTCCCATGTAACTTTGGCTCATACTAGATTATCATGGCTTCTCCGGTTTCTCCTTACCTCATAAACCTTCTGTTTTAGTTTTATTGCTAATTACACCCTTCACTTGGCATTTCTTGGTTCGAATGCCTTAGAGAGTTTAATGGGGATGGCTCATCTTTTGGATTGGCTGTCCTTGATCCAGATGCCCACCCCCTTGATTCCAATCAGCTCTTCCAGTGCTAGAAAAGTGAGAAAGGTGGGTCATTAAGGTCCAAATAGGACTGCTTAAAGACTACCCATAACACAGATATCTTCTCCCAGGATAGCACTGAGGGTGTGGCAGGCTTCTGAGGCTGGGTCTGCCCAGTTTAGGGATTCCACCCAGCATCATCTCCAGCTGCTGCATTGGGAATGAGGAACCCATGTAAATGTAGGAAGGGTCAGAAAGAAGAGCATCCTAGTTGTCTGGAACCTGAGCCCTATCACATCACCTTCTCCCAACACACTCCCTCACCAGACACAGAGAGCGTTTCCTGACCTGAGATGCATGAGGGTGCACAAGCTAGAAGGAAACCAGCAGACAAAGCTGTCCTCACACTGATGTGAGGAAATGCTGTGAATTACAAGTGAGAACATCGATCTTCGCTAGGAAGATCACAAGGAGAGAAAAAGAAGATAAACCCAACAGAGAACTTGATACCTAGCCAATTCAGAGGATGCAATAAGCCAGGCCCTCAGGATGCTGAAATGAGAATCTAATAAAATGGCAATTGATGTAATCAAGAGTAACCGCAGGTTTAGATGTGAGAATGAATTTAAAAGGATTGAGTATTGATTCTCCAACACTAGTATAGAGTTGACCAACAAAGAGGACACATCCTAGCCATTCTGTTTGTAACTTGAAGTGAATTTCATAAATTCTCAATGGATTTGTCTTTTCTGCACTGCAGGAATTTTTCTCTTGCTGTGTATATGAAGATGTTTTATAAGAAAAAAGAAAACTTAGCTACGGATCAACCTTTCTTCTATATTTAGATGCTACTATAAATTCCTTTTTATACCTTTTTTCTTTTCCTTCATTCCTTCTTTCCTCCAATATTTATGCACATCTCTTTTATACAAAACATGGTATGCCCAAATAGAGTTGTTGTTTTTTTCCTCAACAGCATGAGAAATACAAAATATAATACAAATAATGTCTGTCATGTATGGAATTCTTACTGTGTGTCAGGTACTGTTCTCTGCACTTTATCAATTAATCCTCTCAGTAGCCTTAAAAGGTAGGTACTAATATTATCCTCACTTGTAAAATGCAGAAACTAAGGCACAAGTGGTCCAGTAGCCTTCCAGAGATCACAGAAGGTTGGAAAACAAGACATTTGGCCTCGTTGCTAGAAGATGACTGGCAATGTTAGTGGATCACCTGGACAATCTCAGGATGTGGCAAGAGAGAAACTCAGTGAGCGAGGGTGGGGGGCAAGAAAGAAAAGGAAGAGTCTGCTTGTCAGCTTGCAGGCGACTCCCTTTCCCCCAGGATGGGGGGGATGTTTGAGGAAGAGAAGGACGGCGGGGTAGTCTCCCACAAACGCAGCCTGACTCATTAATGTGGAGGCAGTCATTGGGGAAAGCACTGGGATGGAGGTCCTGAATTTCAACTCTACCTTTACCACTTCCTACTTGTGTCACCTTGGGCAAGTCTTTTACCCTTTCTTTCTGTAGTTTTGATCAACCGAGGAGGAATTTTTTTATATTGTGAAGGGCCATTCAAATATTTGATATGAAATAACCATGGCCAGGAGGGACATAATTTGAGCAAAGCTAATTTTCATGGTGGTGGCCGACCCTTGTTCTGGTCCTCAACCAAAGTGTGTTCATGTGCACTGAGCTGTCCCTTCAGTAAAGCTGAGTCCCAACAAGGATGTGGGGCGTGGAGGAGCTGCTCTGAGGAACACGCCAGAAAAGAACGGCCAATGACTTTTCTCAGCAGAATTTGCTCCAGGAACATTACCATCTTTCTCAGACTAGCAACTTCTAGACCTTCATAGGAAATTATTGAGACAAGTCTGCTTGTGGCAAGATAAAAGGGAAGAGAAGCCAGACACGAACAGCCACATATTGTAAGATTCCATATGCATAAAATGTCCAGAATAGGCAAATCCACAGAGACAGAAAACAGATTAGCAGTTGCGGGGCGGGGGGGGGGGGGCGGCGGGGGGCTGGGAGGGGAGGGGCAAATAAGGAGTGGTTGCTCATGGGTATGGGGTTTCTTTTTGAGGTGATAAAAATGTCTGGAATTAGATAGTGATGATTACACAATCTTGTGAATATACTAAAAACCACTGAATAGTACACTTGAAAAGGGGGATTTTGTGGTATGTGAATTAAATCTCAATTGAAAAAAGAATGAAGGGAGGAGGCTCCCAGCAAGATTCCTATTGCCATGGGAGAGTTCTTCTTTGTTGAAGTCTCTTTGAGTGGAAGGGAAGCCATAGGGACCCAGGGCTTCAGAGAAAGCAGCCCACTGAGGGGACTGACTGGGGCCCATCCTGCAAGCAGAGCAGAACTCACAGGCAGCACCCCCCACCAGCCAGCCTGTGGAGAGAGAGAGAGGCAGATGGGCCCCTGGGCTATTCCCCAATGGGAACCAGTCTCCAGAAGACCAGAGCAATGTCAGCTACCACAGAGGGGACCCAGGTGGAATTTCTGCCTTTAAAAGCATGCCCCAAGCACTTCAAGATGGTCACTGGGAAAGGAAGCTATATGACCCAGACTTGGTGCATATTTTGTGGTTTGGGGGGGGGCACTGTGCTCTACGTCAATGTCAGTCTAAAGTTGAAGAGTTGAAAGACTCCCTTGACTCTCTGCACTTTCACTTGTGGCTTACCTCAAGCACATGCACACCCTCTCCTCCCTTTGGAGGAGGCCTTGGGAGAATTCTTTTTTTTTTTTTTAAAGAAAATATAGCAAGTATTCAACTTGGTCTACAAGACCAAGGCGCGGGCGCGGGCGCGTGCGCGCACATGCACACACACACACACACACAGACAAATCACTTTATATATTTTCTTTAAGTCAACTTAATTCCAACTCTAAGCTCCCATCTGGTGGGCTGGTAGGAAATTCAGTCATTGCTGGCTCTACCTACCACGTGGGCCTGGACAACATCAGGATCTGGCTTTATGTGGTAGCTGGAGTAGGGGAAGTGTCTCCAGTGCTTGGCAATTCAAACTCCAGGACCCAGTATTCCCTTGAAGTCTAGCGGCACGGGGCAGGAGTCTTGGACTCTCTCATCTTCCCTGCTCGGGTCTTACTAACATCCCTGGGTTATGTGGGGGTCCCTGCTCTTGCAAGACCCACCACAGCCAGTTTTATACATTAGATACTAAAACCCAAGAACTTTTCAAGGGCTTGGAAAAATGTCTGATCTTTGGAAGAATGTCCATGGGCTCCAAAATACAAAAAAAGAGAATGGCAAAATGGAAATTAAATATTCTGTGTTCACAAAAATCTAGTATTATCATCTTCATTCATTGTTAAACTTAATATTCATGAACATTTTACTTTATTTGAAAACAGCTTTTTAGGGGTGCCTGGGTGGCTCAGTTGGTTAAACATCTGCCTTTGGCTCAGGTCATGGTCTCGGGGTCCTGGGATCAAGCCCTGCATCAGGCTCCCTGATCAGTGGGGATCCTGCTTCTCTCTCTCCCTCTGCCCCTTCCCCCACTAGTTCTCTCTCTCTCTCCATCTCTCAAATAAATAAACCCTTAAAAAAAAAAAACAGCTGTTAGTTAACTTCCCTCACTTTGCAAGAATTTCTGAGTACAATAATGTTTGCTAAGTCATCCTTGGTCAGGAGACAAGTTAGCAGCACCAGGGAACGACTCTGGAACAACCGAGAGTGGCATTCACACTATGTCAGGTTTCTTAAAGCAGGGCTTCTCGAATGTTAATGTGCCTGTGAGTCACCTGGGGGTCTAGTTAAAATGTAGTTCCGGGACGCCTGGGTGGCTCAGTAGGTTAAGCGTCTGCCTTCCGCTCAGGTCATGATCCCAGGGTCCTGGGATCGAGTGCCGCATCAGGCTCCCTGCTCAGCAGGGAGCCTACTTCTCCCTCTCCCTCTGCCTGCCATTCCCCATGCTTGTGCTCTCTCTCTCTCTGACAAATAAATAAATAAAATTTAAAAAATAAAAATAAATAAAATGCAGTTCCAATTCAGAAGCTCTAGGATGGGATCAAAATTGGGCTTTTCTAGAAAAGCTCCCAGGTGGGGTAAAGCTGATGCTGATGGCTCGCAGACCACATTTTGTGAGCAAGGTTCGAAAGTAGCTTTCATGTATTGCTTCTTCTTCAAGAACTTCCAGGACCCTTGGCAGACCTCAGGGTTAAGTCCCAAGTCCTTTGGCTCCAACAAGTATTGATACTCAGATTCTGGCCCCTTTCTCCCACTCGGGTCCCACAGAACTTCTGTGCAGGCAATGCTTATTCCTGCAGGCAGTGCTTATTCTGGCCTTCGCTCAGGCTATTTCTCTGCCTATGCTGCCCTCCCTTGTGATCTCTGCTAAGCAAGATCCTTTTTACCCTTCCGCATCCCACTCAACTGCGGCTTCCTCCGTGAAATTTGTCTCAAACTTACCAGCCAGCATTGCTTCCTTCCTCCCCTGAATTCAGTTTTTATAATCCTCGGTTTGGCTCTGGTTATGTACTCTCTTCTGTTATTAGCTAACTCTTTTGAAGATGTCTGTCTTACTTCTCTGACGAGGCTGTAAGGCCCTGGCGGACGTTGCCACTTTTTCTGCAGTCTAGACTTGGCTCTGCCACTAATTAGCCACATGATCTTGGAAAAAAATCACTTTATTTCTCTGGGCCTTGGGTCCCTCATTTGTAAAACGAGGAGCTAAACTAACTCAGAGACTGCTGAAAGCCTGTCTGCCTCAAACATTCCTTGGTTCCATATGGTTCTGACTGCTTTACGTTGCCTAGGACATGGTTGACATCCAAGAACACACCTAGTGGATTTAATTAAATTGAAATTTTAAGCAAGGAAAGGCTATATGTCCCCAGAGAGGTCATGGATAAATGGCCCCGGGGCAACGCAACAAATCATGGTTGCAGGAGAGATTCATTCTTCCTGTGCCTCCCCCGCTTCTGGGAGGCCTCTCCTCTCTGTCTGGAATTTGCCATCTCTCCTCAGTGCTAGGTGCTTCCCTCCTCCCATCTTTACCAAGACCACAGAGAGAATAAAATACAATAAGGGGTGTGCCTAGGGGCATGGGGAGGGGGAAGTGGGGGAGGAGGAGGAGAAGGAGAAGAGCAGAACATGAGGTCATAATCTAGAGGGACAGACTTTTCAAAAATCATCTGTCACAGCAACCTAGCCACCAGAAGATGTAAATAAATTAAGATGGCAATTCCATCTCAGATTTGTGGTGCTGTGAGCAGCCCTTCTAAGCTCGGCTCTCACGGTGTGTGATGTCACCCACATGCCTTGATGGAATTAGAGCCCTAATTTATTTATGGTCGGGGATATGCTATTCCTTATGGCATTGCAATTCTCCTTATTTTATAGGCTGCTTGAAGCAATTTAATATGGTTGGATCCCACAGAGGATGCATACCAACAGAAACTCAGCAAGTGAGAGTTGGCTAGCCAGAGGCACCACAGTCCTCACTTCAAGTTTTCCGTCTTCCTTGGGTGCATCTCCTTCAGGAAGCAGGGACCTCTCCCGTGTGAGACTCAGGAGTAGTCACACTAGGAGTCTGTGGAAACAAAGCCCCAGCGGGATCAAACAGGGTCAGAGCTCAAGAGGACAACTACTCCATGCTCAGAGTTGAAGCAGACTTTGTTCAAACTACTCCACACCATGTGTGGGGGTACCTAGACCATCACACAGTGTGGAATAATTAAGGATTTGGAGTCAGAATCCCCAGATGCAAGTCTTGGCTTTGCCACTGTCTGTGTTGTCCTGGACGATTCACTTAACTAAATCTCGGTCCTTACAGGTAAAATGGAAATAGTATTTTCTACCTCAAAAGGTTGCTGAGATGACCAAATGCCAATGATGGTAGATGAGTGTTGCTTCGATGGCGACTCCAACTTGGGGAGGCGATGTGTGAATGACCTCACCTGTGGCACAGCCTCTCCTCTGGATGCTCTTGAACTTTCAAGGGAACCATATCTCAGGACAAAAAAGCACCTACTGGTATCCTGCCTGCCCCACCCTCTGACCAACGATTGTCACGGATACTGACCGAGTCTTCTCTTGGTGGCGTACCCAGGCATCAGACTTCTCCAGGATACAATGCTGTCAGGCTTTAGATTCTTATGGGCCAGGGGTTCCTTCCTTCTTCCAACTTCTCCTCTCATCCTTCTTCTACAGGAGTAATACATATGCTTTACTTATTTGATGGTTTTATATATTGATCTGGTCTCTTTGAATGTATTGTAAGCACTCATTGTGTCATGGAGCAAAATATTTCTTCTTCTTAGGTTCCAGGTTTCTAGAATGTTCTGAAGTCTCACTTGAGGATGAAACACCGAGGTGGAGAAAGGAACTGTAGTTTAGAACTATATAACTTATGGTATCCAAATTCCTATGGGACACAGCTATATGTATTTAAAGAAATAGTTAAGTGATGGATGGATGGATGGATGGATGGAAGGAAGGAAGGAAGGAAGGAAGAAGGAAGGAAGAAATTTTATACAACTGCATGTGTGAGCACATACTGTAGTTTCTTTCTTTTTTTAAAAAGATGTTATTTATTTATTTGAGAGAGAGAGCATGAGTGGGAGGCAGGCAGAGGGAGAAACAGACTCCCTGGTGATCAGGGAACCCAATGTGGGGCTCGATCCCAGGACCCTGGGATCATGACCTGAGCCAAAAGCAGATGCTTAACTGACTGAGCCACCCAGGCACCCTTGTAGTTTCTTTACATATGAAATGAGGAGTTTTGACCAAATGTTTCTGGCAGTCATGTCCTGTAAATAATATCCTATAGATCTATAGTTTACTCCATCATTGGCAAATACATTACATAGGGTTCACTGCCCATAACAGACACTATTAATTAACCACAGCACTATTTTTCCATGCTCTGAACAATACCTTCCCAAATCATGTCACCACATGAGATGAAACGCATCTGCCTCCTGGGTTTGCTCATTCAATCATCAAGCTATTGTTGAATAACCTTCATTTTTTTTCTACTTAAAACAGTTTATTTTCCCACCTTCCCTATTCCCTTAGCTCCCTTAGTGACCATGTCATGAGAGAAGTTCTATAAGGAAAATGCAATGGATAAAATTATTTTTGGATGAAGCCATGAGGAATGGCATCATGGAAGAGTGGCACTTGAAAAATTATTAAAACAAAACACTAATAGCCACTACCATTTAGCAGAGGGCCTGTTCTGTGACAGGCATGGAGTCTGTCCTTGATCTTACCAATCCTAACAATACTTCAAGATACTTGTTATTTTAACCATCTCATGGATAAGGAAACTGAGGGTCAAAGGAGCTAAACCACTTGCCCAGGAACACCCAGCATACAAGTGGCAGAGCTAGGATTCACCTTTGAAACCCATGGTTGGTAGGATTTTCACAGATAGAAATAGAGGAGGAAGTGGAGACCCCTATTAGCATCCCCCCAAATGAAAGTGTTTAGGTATAAGTCTAACAAAGTATGTACAAGATCTATATAAAGAAAACTACAAAACTCTGATGAAATATATCAAAGAAAGATATCAAAGATGTCAAACCATGTCAAACCATATCTCTCCATCAAATAAATGGAGAGATATTCCATGTTCACGGACAGGAAAACACAATACTGGCAAGATGTCAGTTCTTCCCAACTTCATCTGTAGATTTAATGCAGTCCTAATCAAAATCCCGCCAAGTTATTTTGTGGCTATCAACAAACGAAGTTTACATGCAGAGGCAAAAGACCCAGAATAGCCAACACAATATTGAAAGAGATCAAAATTGAAGACCGACACTACCTGATGCCAAGACTTACTATACGGCTACAGTAACTGAGACAATGGGGTCTTGGTGAAAGAATAGACAAACAGATCAATGAAACAAAATAGAGAGCCAGAAATAGACCTACATAAAAATAGTCAAGTGATCTCTGACAAAAAAGCAAAGGCAATATAATAGAGCAAAGATAGAAAAACAAATGGTGTCGAAACAACTGGATGTCCACATGGAAAAAAATGAATCTAGACACAGACCTTACACCCTTTGTAGGTCGAAATAGAGGTGAGGGGACAGAAGAGGCCCCAGGAAAAGGGAATTGGATAACTGTTTAAAACATATTGAAGTTAATATGCAGATGGTCCATGCATAATGAGATCAGTGTAAGGTGAGCACACAAGGAAAACTGGCTCATTTGAAAGCAGACCCGTGCATCTCAGAGCACAGAGGGCCACCTAAGGTCATTGAGCACTTACCTGGCCAAGAGGAAGAAGCAATGAATCCACAGGGAAACTTCTGCAGACTGTGCCTCGATTCCTGCAATCTTGCTATAGAAGGGGACAGGCCTCAGAGCTAGGTCCTCGGGAGAGCTTGGAGGACCAGCAGTGTCTGGATGGGCAGGTTTCACAATGGGAAGAAGGGTCCCTGTGCTTCATGGTTCATCATAGAAAATATAGAGTGCAGAGGGGTTGGTGGTGTTTCAGTTTTAGTAACGTCATTCTTTGATCTCTCTGTGTCGGGGAGACAGGGATGGGTCATTCAATGGTCACTGTAAAGTCCAGCTACCAAAAGGAGCAAGGGTGGGTTGGGGGTGACCAGGCCAGGCTGAGCCAAGTCAGTGGTGGTATGGATCGTGTTCTGAGAAAGAATTTCTGGAGGCAGCTGTGAACATCAGGTGGGGGTGGGGGGTGAATGGCAGTTTGGGACTCTTGAGTGGGAACCGACTGAGCAGGACAACCCCTTAATGCCTTCTTCCAAAAGTCTGAGCAGTTAGGGAGTACTGTGAGGAAGGAGTGGAGAAATTGGAGGCCAATTCCAAACCCAATGTTAACAGAATTTCAGGGCCTCTGGATGAGGGGCAGAGTGAAGGGAAGGCTTAGGAATGGCTTGCCACTTTTGGGTGGCTGTTTGAAGTGATGGCTGGTGCCCTTCTTTGGGGAAGATGAGGGTAGATGGGCTTACATCACAATGAAGATACTTGAGAGGATACTTGGTGAATGTGGGTTCTCACATTCAGGGTATCCTCTCAATCATTTCCCATCCCTGGGCTTCAGTTTCCTTGCTTTTGTTCGTTTGTTTTTTAAAGCAGGTTGCGTGCTAGGCCAGGCTTGAACTCATGACCCTGAGATCAAGACCTGAGCTGAGATCAAGAGTCAGATGCTCAACCAACTGAGTCACCCAGGTTTCCTCATTTTTTAAATGAGACTCTTGGAGTAGATGACTCCCTATTGTGCCTTCCAACTATAAACCCTGTCCTTTGATGAGAAGACTCTGAAAGCCCTTGTCTTCAAGCAACTTAGGGTCTAATTAAGGAGGTGCAGACCAAGCATGCCAGTGTGGAAAGGAGCTGCCTGGACAGCCAAGGTGGAGAGGAGGGGTGGGCTCAGACAGCTGGTTAATGCTTGGGGAGCTCAGAGCCGGGAGCTTGGGGCCAGGACTGAGCTAAACCAAAGCCTTCTTTTTTTTTTTTTT
>NC_138378.1:55586944-55742976 GCF_054177405.1 Leptonychotes weddellii
AGAGAGCATGAGAGGGAGGAGGGTCAGAGGGAGAAGCAGACTCCCTGCCGAGCAGGGAGCCCGATGCGGGACTCGATCCCGGGACTCCAGGATCATGACCCGAGCCGAAGGCAGTCGCTTAACCAACTGAGCCACCCAGGCGCCCCTAAACCAAAGCCTTCTGACTGGCATACTGGGCAGATACTGGCTGTGGCTGTGAAGCTCGTTCCCAGACCCACGGCTGCTCCCCATTCTCCCAGTGGGGCAAACGGCCAAGGTCGGGAGCTGCCGTCTCGGAGAGCTTGTTCCTTGTAAGCCTGGTGGTTCCCCTGTATCTTTGGGCCGCAGAGATGCTAACCTGCAGGCCCTGAGAGGCAGCTCAGCCTGCATCTTGAACTCATTTTCCAGCACGAGGGGGTCTGGTTTTATGTCACAGTCCAAGGCACGTGTTTACTCAGCTTCTCTGCTCCCCAGCCCAAGGAAAGATAACTGAACTTGATGGATAACCACTAATTGGATCATTACCTTCATTTCGAAATGATTGCCCCTAGCCACCGGGGGCATGAGTTCTGAGCGGGGGGCCCCCCAATCCGGCCCAAGGCAGGCTGCGGAGCAGAGGACGGCTCCATCAGCTCAGACCCCAGCAGGACTGTGACCTCGCAAGGGCTCACAGCTGTGCTCCTGCCAAACTATACCCTCCAACCAGCCCCCACCACACATCCTCCCAGACTCCTTGTGCCCAGCCAGTCAGGGTGCACCTTGCTCCCACGGATGCCTCCCCTAGGGTGTGCTCCTGTCATTGTTCCCAGTGCTCCCAGGGAACACACCAGTTCCCACCAACCCCTCCTCTCTGCCTTTCTGAGCACCCCCTCCCTCCGGGTGCCGCCTCCCCGGTTCTTGCTGTATACAGCTTACCTCCCCAGATGGAGAACAGAGTCCTTGAAGGCAGGTGAACCCCGCCTCTCTCGGGCAGCCCTTGTGTTGCTGGCGTGGAGCTGGGCACCCAGGGGTGGCTCATTGGTTGATGGATGTGATAGGGCAGGAGGGACGGGCCGGAAGGGAGGGCGATTGATTCCAGCTGAGGAACGAGGGTGGCAGGCCCAGGCTGAGGGTAACAGATGCCGGGAGGGTGGGGGCAGGAGGGTCAGTAGCTCTGAAGGCGCCCCCACCCCTCTGCCCTGGTGGCTCCAACCTGGGACCCCGGGCTTAAAAAAAAAAAAAAAGGTTTACAGAAGTAATCCCTCTGAGAGTGATTAAATAAATCACCAGAACTCCTAAGATGAGATATGACAGCCGTTAAAAAGGCTTTGAAAAATATTTAATGACATAGGGAAATGTTCATACTAAATGAGTGAAGAAAACCTAACCAAGTTACAAAAGATAATGTACGATATGATTCCATTTAAAAAACTGTTGTTAAAACATCCATGTAGGAGAATGGTAGCTGACGGGTCCTGGGCCCTTCGGCACGCCCTGCATGGGGCTGTGGGCCTCCTGTGTGCTATCATGCAGGCTTCCGATCAATCCCAGGAGCTGGGCTCTGTTCTTATCCCCACTTCATATGTGGAAATGGAGGCACAGAAGGGATAACTTCCCCAGCTTTCTTTCTATGAAGCCGTTAGAACTCAGAATCTCTTAGGCTGCCTGGAGGGCCCTCACACAGGGGACTCACGGCCAAACGGCAACCATGTGCTAGCGAGAGAAGCCCGGGGAATGCCGTATGGAAGACGCTCAGCTGCGCTCCCTGTGTCCCCAGAAGAGGGGAGGTGGGGACAGGGAGGTAGACCATGGCTGCCTGGAAGGAAGAAGGGCTTCCTAATAGTTGCTGGGCAGGGAGGAAGCCTGTGTCCCCAGAAGTGATCAGGAATGAGCTGGGAACCAGCTTCTTTGGACACTGGAGAGGGGGCTTCACGCTGGAGTGACCTCAGACAGCCTCGAGTCCTCACAGCCCATGAGGAGGGCCAGCCCAGGAATGGAATCCAGGGCTCTCCCTGGCCAGGTGGCTGGGCAGAGAATCCAGGAGCTTGGGACCTGCTGCTCTTTTGCCCTTATTATGGACGAAAGGTTTGTGTCCCCCCCAGATTCATATGTTGAAACCCTCCCCACCAAATGGGATGGTATTAGGGGATGAGGCCTTTGGGAGGGGATGAGAACTCCCCGGGGCCCTAAGGGTGAGGACCTCATGGTGGGATCGGTGTCCTTCTGGAGTCATGAGAGAGCTTGCTTCCTCCCTCACCTTCTCTGCTTTATGAGACAAGAAAAGAGCTGCCTGCATTTCAGAAGAGGGCCCTCTCCAAGAACCCCGCCATGCCGGCATCCTCATCTTGGACCTCCAGCTTCCACAACTATGAGAAATAAATTTCGGTTGCTAAAGCCGCCTGGTCTGTGGCACTTTGTCACAGTAGCTGGAGCTGCCTGAGGTCGCCCTAGGCGCAGTCCCCCTTGCCCAGGCACTCCTGCAGATTTCCCTGAGAGAGCACAGACCGTGGCCTCTCCTCCTCGCGCTCTCTGTCACTGAAGCACGCATGAGCTCCATGTGCTAACGACCCTAGAGCCCAAGGTCCAGTTTTCCAACGTTTCCTACATGGGGTACCAGGGTGAGCTTGGGCGGTGGAACTGAACATTCTGGAGAAAGGCCATGCTCAGTAACAGTGTTGTCCTGCAGGGAAAGGCTCAAAGTGGGGGCAGACGACGTCCCTTCTTGCTTTCTGGGGCCTCCTGAGCGATTGTGTAAATCTGGCCAACTCTGGCCTGGGAGGTCTGAGCCGTGTGTGTGGTGGGGTGGTGGGGGGACGCGTCACCTGACTGAGATCTTAAGAGTCCAATTAGTTTTCTAGGCGGCGTCCTGACCTTTGGAAAGGACACCAGGCTGGGAAATTCAAGCTGACATCGCCCCCTTATTTCAGAGTGCCCACTGGTGTGGATCATGCTGATTGCTAATCAATCAACTCTCTTTATTGCCTGATAATCGTGTGGCCAGCCGTACGTGTGCGGGTGTGTGTTTGAGGGGGCGAGGCATGAAGAGAAGGCACGGCCCTGCTCTGGGAGTGAGACGGACCCAGGGGGAAACCGTTCACAGTGAACCCAGCAGTCTGGACGCTGTCTGCTAGGAGACGAGGGAGACACGAGTTGCTTGTCTGCTGGAAGAGCTGAGCACGAAGCAGCGTGTGCCTGTGGACTGGAAAAGCCCCAGGCAGTGCTAGGACATCTATACTTAGTAAATTCACTTTTACCCTGTGTCTTAAAAGAGGTCTTTGAGTGCTCTCAGATATGGAAGGGTTGCTATGAGAACTCTCACGCCTGTTGCAGCCCTGGGCACCTGCCCCTCCTCCAGCTGAGTCTCCTTCTCTACCCCCCTTCTCGGCTTTTGTCTCCCCACTCCTCCCCATTTCAACCTATGGGGAAATACCTCCCTTATCCTGACCCATAAGCAGCATTGTTTTTCTTCCTGAGGGGAGGGCTTAAGGCGATGACGCAGGGTCTGCCGGGGATGGGGTGGGGGTGGGGGTCAGGGATGGCACTGGGGCTCCGTGCCTGGGTGGCTGTGGGTGGCTATGGGTGCTGTGGGCAGGGGTAGGGAGTGTGAGGGACAGATGAGGAGGAGGAGGGATGATGCGCAGGGGAAGATGAGTCAGTGTTTGCCCAGCCTGACTCTTGGCAAATTTCAGTAGAACGGGTGGCAATTAAAAACCACTGTCCAGGGCGCCTGGGTGGCTCAGTCGTTAGGTGTCTGCCTTCGGCTCGGGTCATGATCCCAGGGTCCTGGGATCGAGTCCCACATCGGGCTCCCTGCTCGGCAAGAAGCCTGCTTCTCCCTCTCCCATCCCCCCTGCTTGTGTTCCTGCTCTCGCTATCTCTCTCTGTCAAATAAATAAATAAAATCTTTAAAAAACAAAACAAAACAAAAAAACCACTGTCCAAGCCCCTGGGATGCTTGACCTCTGTCACTGACCCTGGCACGTCTGGCAAGGTGGGCATGTGGTCTGACATCTGACTCATTCTCTGTGCTTTCATGCCCCATCCTTCCCAGAAATCTGACCTCCTCCCCTCGACTTCTCTGGTTATTTACTACTGGGCTCTGTGGGAAGCATCCAGAATGCGAGTGTACTCTGGGCTGTCTACCCAGGCTGTGCTGAAAGCAGCAGAGTGAGGCTTGGGGCTTGGCCTAGCCTCAGTCCTCTCTTTCCCGCTGAGCACTTGCCCCCAGGTGTGCGTAGGACCTGTCTGGAATGCCGCCGCTGGACCAGGGCTGATTCTGGTGCATTCGATGTGACCCAGTGCTGGGCAGCACCACCTTCCGATCTTCAGGCTAGACCCTGCCTTTCGGCACTCTCAGCAATGCACTCAGGACTGTCTCTGTCACAACAAAGAGAGGAACAAAACATCAGATTAGGAACAGCAGGCCCGTGGAAACAGCCCGCAGAACTCTGTAATGGATTTCCACTGGGCCCAGCTGCCTCCTTGCTAGTCCAAGGTGGCTGCCCCCAAATGGGGGGCGGGGTGGGGAAAAGAGAGGACAAAAGTTCTTTCTATTTTGGGCTTAACACCTGGGACTGCAGACAATGCCAAGTGGACTGAGAAGATTTAGGAGTCATTCTGTAGGAAGCCAGAGTGTAATAAGCTTTCGATCAATGATTCAATATGCTGAAAGTTCTTGCCCACCGCCCGGGAGAGGCTTCCTAATACACGGTAACCTGCATCTTCCCCCTGAAACATCTTAGCTCCATGAAGCAATAAAACAGTCTGGCCTAAGTTACTGAACTTCTTTGAAGTCCTGGAGAGGCCCATAAATAAGGTACGTACTTTGGAAAGGGGCATTCATTTGGAGGGATCCCTATACAACTTTTTCAGAGCTGCATTGATTTGTAGCTGCCTCTAAGTCAATTTCCTGGGGTTCATAAATCTTGATTCGAGCAAAACTAAAATGTCATCAATATTTATTTGATGCATTTCTTACCACTCCATAAGAAAGGAATAATAATAATAATAAAAAAAAACCATGTCAGCATTCTCACCCGCCACCCCGGAGCAGGCCTGGGATGTGACCGATCCCGGGTCCTCCCAGACCATCTCATCCTGAACCATAAACCCCGGTAACAAATGTACCATTTCATGGTCAGCAAGAGTGGTAACTGTCACTGGAGAAATAAAATTGAGTTATTGTTTCCAGTTTCAAAAGAACAGCAACAAGTATAAAAAAAAAAAAAAACTGTATGTGATCCTGTCCTCTTCCCCTCAGACACCTGCAAGCATCTAATGTTTCACTGAACCCTGCCACATAAATGCATAGCTTCACTCACTAATCCATATGGCTCCAGAGACCACGGTTACATGAGAACTTAAACTGATGGGGCCAGGCAGCCCAGGGCAGCTTAATCTTTTTTAATTCAAATCGACTGAGTCCCATGTGGCCCGGAGATGATACTCTATATGCTGCAATCAGACTGACCTAGACTTCTCGTGCTCTAAATGATTAATGAAACTGCCTCGAGTTTGTTTCTATGGTGATTGGAAACCTGACCCGGACAGAGGAATCTGCCATTCACGGTGAACGGAACCGAAAAGGGGGGCACGGGGGACCCTGGCCGCTGGTGGGGAAGAGAAGATGCCCAAATGCTTCACGGTCCCCTCCCAGGGCTGCCGCTGGGTTCAGAAAGTGCAGTGAGGAAGAAAATGGCCCATTTTAGGCGAGTTTTAGCTCAACTGAACTGCAGAATTATGTTCCCCCCCAAAGAATTTAGGAATTCTTAAGTATTCCTGTGGCAAGTGAGTGAAGAGTTGAGGGGAGACAGCGTTTACCTCACCTTTGGTTTCCTAAAATAAATACACGAATAAAGAACATGAAATAAAACTGTGAAATCTTTTTTTTAAAGATTTATTTATCCATTTGAGGGGGGGCAGGGACAGAGAGAGAGAGACAGAGGGAGACTCTCAAGCAGACTCCCCACTGGGTGTGAAGCCCAATGCGGGGCTCGGTCCCTCCACCCTGAGATCATGATGAGCTGAAATCAAGAGTCTGTCGCCCAACGGACTGAGCCCCCCAGGTGCTCCCAAATCATGAAATCTTTTCATTCCTTTTTTAAAAAGAGTGTTTTTGCCTGTGAGAGTGTTGTGAAGCCAGCTGAGTACCCCACATCATCTGTGTATTCTCTGGTCAGGCTCTTTTCTGTCTTCATTTGAAATAAGTCGTATTTGGCTTCGCGCAGCGAGACTTTGCTGTCAGAACTGGCAGAGGCAGGCAGCATGGGACTTTGGGGGAACTGGATGCTGCTGATGGAGAAGCGGTGGGTATGAATGTTTGTGCCAATGATCACCTGTTGCCATCCGCCCAGAAGGACAGTTGGGTCATGCTTCAGCATGAAGTCCATCCTAGCTTTCCCATGAGAGCCCAAGCCCTGCCCAGGTGCCTCAGTGCCATGATATCCTGCACTTTTGGAGAGGTCACACGGGGAATACCAAAGAATATACCTTGTCATTTAAAAATCCAAAGTTTAAATGCAATGTGGCTATTGAGTGAGAAATAATGAGTATGAAAGCTGGTGGGGCATCATTCCCTTTTTTCTTTCTTCCCCTACTTCCCACCTACCTTTCTTCCCATGGTCCCTGGACACCAACTTAAACAGACCCCTGCCTATAAACCTTTGATGCCCCATGTTCCCTGAATGTTTTCCCTAATTTTCCCATATTCTGCCATTGCTTTGCTGTTCCCTCCTTCAATGCCATCTGTTGAGACCACCCTCTCTGTTGAAACCATCTCAAGACCCAGTTCAAAACCATCCCAGCACATGGACACCCTAGCTCCTTAGTCACAGGTGCTCTCTCCTTCATGCCGTGTCTTTCAGAATAGTGTGTCCCAGGCTCTGCCTTGCATTTTGGGACATCTTGCTCCTGGCCGGAAAGCTTGGTGCGTAGTGTGTCTTCAATCCACGTTTGTTCAATTGAATTTCGTCTTCCAAACTTACTCCTTGGTCCCTGGCTCCACTGACCACTAGCTGGGAAATTCATCAGGCCACCATATCGTTGTCCCCCTGACAGTCCCCCTTAGCTATTTCTGGATCACCAGAGACTTCAGGGCTTTGTGGCTCTGCAAACACCTAGGAATGCTGCTGGGAAAGCAACCAGTAACTGCTTAGATTGGTTCTAAGCCACTCTTAGGGCAAGAAGCAGGAGCTCAAGTTTCTGTAGAAGTTTCTCCAAACTAAAACCTTCCCTGTTGAAGGTCTGAGACGGGTTCCAACCAGGCTGAGTGCTGTTTAAAAGGTCTGTCTACGGGGCGCCTGGGTGGCTCAGTTGGTTAAGCGACTGCCTTCGGCTCAGGTCATGATCCTGGAGTCCCTGGATTGAGTCCCGCATCGGGCTCCCTGCTCGGCAGGGAGCCTGCTTCTCCCTCTCCCGCTACCTCCTCTCATGTGCTCTCTGTCTCTCTCATTCTCTCTGTCTCAAATAAATAAATAAAATCTTTAAAAAAATAAAAAAATAAAAAAAATAAAAGGTCTGTCTACCCTTTCTGATGGTGACTTGGCCATCCTGGGGTGCACCTGGCAGGCAGTGCCCTCCCTCTGCCCTTGGCAGGGGAAGGAGAACCTGAGTAAGAATGGGCTTCAGGCAGCCTCTCGCCCGTCCAATTAGATGCTTTCACAAAAGACCCACTGGAGAGGAAGCCCTTGGACTTATCAGACTGTCCCACAGAGGGGGGTATCATGTATGTCCCTTTTGTTCTCTGAAGACACAGGTGGCAACACTTGGGCACAGGCCCTCGTGAGAAGGGAGTGGCCAGCATCCAGATGCCCAGGAACAGATGCTTGCGTGAGCAGAGACAGGTGACTGCCTTTCCTGGCAAGTGATAAGCCTGAATGAGTGGGCGCCTGAGTGGCTCAGTCTTTAAGTGTCTGCCTTCGGCTCAGGTCATGGTCCCAGGGTCCTGGGATCGAGCCCCGCATCGGACTCCCTGCTCGGCGGGAAGCCTGCCTCTCCCTCTCCCACTCCCCCTGCTTGTGTTCCCTCTCTTGCTGTGTCTCTCTCTGTCAAATAAATAAAATCTCAAAAAAAAAAAAAAAGCCTGAATGAGTTATGTCCCCAGTCTCACCTCCGTTTCACCACCCCAAGTCTCTCATCTGGACTGCCCCAGCACAAAGCTCACAAACACTCCTCTGTCACTTGTCCCTGCCTCTGCTTCATTTGGTAAATGGCCAAACTCATAATCCCTGAGTCTGTAACGCTTTCCTGTTCTCTCCCCTTGCCCATCGCCCTGTCTAAGCAAAATGTTACTTGTCATGGCTGTGCCTTTTTTTAAGCCACATTTTATTTTGAAGTGTTCAGAAAAGTCCCATTGCCTCTCTTCAGAAGGTTCTTCCCTGGATGCCCTGAGCACTCTGCCAGAGCCAGGCAGATGGGGGTGGCTGGGAGGACAGGAGAACCTGGGGACGCGTCAGCCCTGAGGTGAGGAATGTGAGACGCGCAGGAGAGGTGGCAAGAGGGAAGTGAAGCCATGAATATTTAGTCGAGGGGGAGAGTGGAATTCAACCCGACACTGATACACAGGAGGATTGGACTGATAGCAAAATCTAAAATTAGAAGCAGTCTGTCATGGGAGTTCAGAGAGCTCTAGAGACAAGCTGGATTTAAAACTGAATCTGCCACTTACCACCTGAGTGACCTTGGGCAAGTGACTTAACCTCTCTGTTGCCCCAGTTTCCTCGTCTGTGAAGTGGAGATAATAAAGTACTTCCTCCATGGGATTGTTGTGATGAGTAAGTGAATTCCTGCAACCATGCCTGGTACATATATGTACAAGCTTTGGTTATGATGGAATAAAGGTCAACATTATGTCCTTCCAGAGCCCGCCAGGATCTGTCTCCTAGAGTTCCTTCAGCTGCTCTCCAAAATCCTTCCCCCTCCTTTTATCTATCTATCTATTTATTTATTTATTGGCGGAAAAGAGTGTCTAGGCCTCCACTCTCCAATAAAAACATAACGCAAGACACATATGAAATTAAAAAATTTCTGGAAGCCACACTAAAAAGCAAACACACAAAAAATCAGGTTAAATTAATTTCGCTAATGTATTTCATTTAACCCAATACATCTAAAATATTATCCTTTCAAAGTGTAATCAATAAAAAGATTGTGAAACATACTTTCCCTCTTTTTGCGTACGAATCTTGTAAATCTAGTGTGTACTTCACATTTACAGAGCATCGCAACTCAGGCACCAGATTGCCATTTAGAATACTTGGTCATACTTAGATTTCCATAAGTTGACAGGTGAAAAAGTAGCTCTCCACATGCCCACGTTCCTCCAAACAACTGGATACTCTTTCCAATGACTGAATCCAGTATCCATCGTTAAACTGTAATAAGTTAAAATGAAATAAATATTCAATTTTTCAGACGTACTAGTCACATTTCAAGTGCTCAGGAGGCTACAGTCCTGTAGCTACATGTGGCTACTGTACTGGACAGCACAGTTCTAGAAGTTGCTGGAAGGAATTAAGCTTGAAGTGGTGTCTGGCTGTGCGCAACTCATGCGCAAGGAACTGAACTGGAACAGAGACTCTGCAACATCCTGTGCTTGTTTCTGAGGGGAGGCAGTTGGGTGGTGTGAGGACATGGGTGTTCTGGGAATTCTGATTTCTCCTTCGAGAATCAGTACCCACCATCTACCAGCTGCTGCCCTCGGTGCCAGAGATGGTAAGCACGACCTCGTCAGTATGACACATGTGACAATTTACGTGTGGAATAAATGAGTGGAGGGGGTGCAGTGTCCAACTTCTCTGTCTACACTCCTAAGCCGATCACTTAATGCTCGAACTGCCCGGGGGTTTGTATTACAGGTGACCCTCCACCCATCCCACAGGCCAGGTGGGGTCTCCAAGCCAGGCAAGCCCACTGTCCCTTTGCTTTCAAGATGTCTGGCTCCAGTTTCCCCACTGACTTTAGGCCTGACCTTTGCTCCTGAGTGTGGACAACAAAGGCCTCCTTCAATCTCTCTGGTCTGGGAGTTCATTTAAGAAGAGGCCACAGGGCCATGAGCTGACTGAGTGAACACATAGCAAGGCTGGGAGTTGGGAGACCTGGGTTCATAGCTAGTTGGATCCCGAATAGGCTGTGTGACTCTAGGCAAGTTGGACTGCCTCTCTTGGCCTCTGTTTATTTATCTATCAAAAGGACATGCTAATGTCTGGACTAGCCACTTCACAGGGCTGTTGTGAGGAAGGAATGAGATAATATATAAGAAAACACCATCAAAAGTAGAAAATGTCTTATATAAGCATGGTGAGGTATTATTTTAATATTTTATTAATAAACACATACCTGTTCTGTCAGACTATTTCAAAGAAGGAAAATATGTTACTTGAGCACAATGTGGTATTAGTTTAATCTTTTGTTAATGAGTTAAACCAGCTCTGTTATTTTGTTTGATGCTCTTGAGGGATTTTTTTTATCAAGAAAGAAAGAAAGGAAGAATGAAAGAAAGGAAGAAAAAGGAAGAAAGAAAGAAAGAAGAAAGAAAGAAAGAAAGAAAGAAAGAAAGAAAGAAAGAAGAAATTAAAAAAAGAAGGACATATTTCATAGAATAAACCAAAGTTGGAGTTTGGGGAATCTAGCCAGACGTGTTCTACCCCAGGAACAGAGGGTTCTGGAAGGAGGACACATGAGAAGTGTTCAGAATGTGCAAAGGGATATTACACCAGACCAGGACAGTCTATTCTGGGGCGGTTAAGGTCAGCATGGCAGCAGGACTGGGGCTAGAATCAAGCCACAGTGTGGAAACATGCAGGTTGAGGCTCCGGGAGATGTTCCCGAGCAGTCCGAGGAGATGAAGCAGCGGTTCAAACCCTGGGGTCCTCTGCCACCCGAGGGCTGGAGTCTGCCAGGGTGTGGAGTGGGGACCTAGTGGCATTAGATTCATAGGAATGGAATATGTCTCAAGTGAGTGCCCAGAATGTCAGATGCTGCCTCTTCCTAGTCCCCAATTCAAGGTCATCCCCAGAGAGACCTGAGACCGCAAGGTTTGAAGTGAAGCCTTGCTTTGTGTTTGCCCAACCAACCAAGGTGGGGCAGGGGACTCCATCCCTTTTGTCTGCTCCTTTAAAGGAAAACTGAGAGCCCAGCCCTGCCCCGAGGACATTCTGGGTTAAGAGGTACCCATCCACAGGAAGCAACAGATGGGCTGGACAGAAGGAAATCTCTGTCGTCTTTTGGGAGTTAAGCAGGTAGATTAAGGAGCCAGATGGCCCATGTCTAAGTCCTGCTTTGCCACTTTAGTTATAGCGTTAATTAACTTTGTTCCTCAGTTTCTCAATCTGTAAAATGGGATAAAAATAGTACCTACCTCAAAGGCGGTTAATAAGAGAAAAATAAGTGACCCTTGTGGAGCACTTAGAATGGTACTGGTTATATGTTTGTCACGTAGATACAGTTTTTCTAAAGGACTACTGACAATTTGCTTCACTTGCAGTTGTCTCCAGCCTCTAGTGGGCACTCAGTAAATATTTGTGGAGTGAAGGAAGTGTTCTCAAGGAGAGCTCTGGAAACAGAGCAATTCTTTGCTAAGCCACAGAAGGAGCTCCTGGGGGAAACGGAAGAAGTGAATAGTGGGCAGCATGGGGGTCTCTGCAGAACCTTTGCCTTGTGAATGGGGGCCAAGGCTGGGCTGTCTTCCTCTGCTCTTCTCCCACTCCTCTTACTGTTTCCTCCATGTGTTTAATGAATGTTTAAAGGCGACTGGTTTGTTTCAAGGGGTGCCCAATGATGGGTCTGCCCAGGATACTCCAAGTCTCTGTCTGGCCCTGCCCATTGGCTCTGTCCACCTCTGGGGGGACACTAGAGAGTGGCAAAGATTGGCTGGCCAATTAGACAAAAGCTCCTCTAGATAGATTCCAGAAGAACAGTCCAGAAACACAGGCCAATTCTCCCAAGGACATGGGAATTGACACCACACTGAATATCCCCCCCACCCCCTGCCTGGCTCAGTGATCTGACTGAAGCTCCATTTTGATAACGTGACTGGGGAGCTCCGGCTCTGGGCCAGGCACTGTGCCCTTAAGGCACAGCACGCAGCATAACGGTGGGGCAGGGAGGAGGGGAACTTCCAGCTCCCTATTGCCTCTGGCTGTGTGGGGAGCCTGTGACTCCCCCCTGCCCAGTACACCACTGGCTTTCCCCTGTCCCCTACTTGTCTCCCCACCTTGCGCCCCATCCACCTTTTCACTATCCTCAGCATAAGCTTTGTGATGTATTTTGGCTCTGGATCTTTGTTGATTTCATTCTCCTTTCCTGGAATGACCTTCCTATTTGTATTGCTCACTATCTACCCAGATCCTACATGTCTGTCAAGGTGCTCCTTCTCCAAGCAACCTTCCAGCCCATGGGATCTCATTTTCCCTACAGTCCTAGCTCTCACTGTCTGTAACCTCTGTGCGTGGTTAGCTTGGAGCTGCAGGCCTAGTGGGCTGCCGTACTTAACATCGCCTGTTCATGCTTTGTCTCACAGTGCCCCCGAGAGCTGGACTGTCTGTCTGTCGTGCTTCTGTGAGTCCTACACATCTCCCATTTCATGCCTGCTCCCTCCCCGCCCACCGGCTCCCTCCAGCACCTGTGTGCATAGGGGGTGCTCAGGAAATACCTGCTAAAGGACTGATGTTCTAGCCAGGAGTTCAGCCTCTGTTAGAAAGCTTGGGAGCCCATTCTGCCCAGGCAATTGTGTATCCACTCAGGGCCAGCCATGCCTACGTAATGCAGGCCAATGCTGACGTATCTGTGGGAAAATTAATTGCCCTGGATGCAGCCTCAACTGAGTTCTCTGATACTGGCCTGCTCTTTCTGCTGATCTGATTGGGCAAAACGAAAGGCCTTCTTCCCTCAATTAAGTCTTTATTCACCTATGGAACGAATTTGCTACGGAGAAAATGAATGATAGTGGTCGTAATCGTAGTGGGTATCACTAACATTTGTGGATCACTTACCATGCGCCCGACACCATGCCAAGTGTTTCACACGTATCATTACATTTCATTGCTACAACAACCCAGCGAGCCTGACACGGGTGGGAAGCTCAAGCTCAAGGGCTCAAGTACCCCTGCTTGGGTGATGGGCAGCCTGGTTCACTGTTGCCAGTTGCGTGATTTTGGGCAAGTGTATTAACCAGCTATAAAATGGGGGTGATAAATGTACCTATCACAGGATTCTTGCCAGTATTGGAGAGGTGGTGTATGCAAAGTGCTTAGAAGCACAGAGTCTACATTTTGAAGATATTTTAGCAGTTATTATTATCAGTGTCCATTTTATAGGTGGGGAAACTGAATTACAGGGTAACAAAGTAGCTTGCTTCAAGTCACAGAGTTTATAAGAGCTACATTAAGATTTGAACTTCACCTGGCTTCATAATCCTTGCTTACAATCACTACATTCTGCAATGATTACAAATGCATTCATCTTCTTTGTCCCGGGCCCTATTCTGGCCAGGTGGCAAACAATTACCTCATTTAATCTGCCAAGTAATCCTGTGAAATGAAGTTATCTCTTGGGCAGGGGGAGGTGTGGGAAGAGCTGGGCCCATATGTGAGGAGGAGAGTCCATTCTGGGTACAAGAGAGCTGCCCCAGTAGATCCATCCATGGAGTATTATGACAGAAGGAAAGCCTGCTGGCCTGGTGGGAAAGGACCAGGGTCTCAGGGCTTACAGAGGACGGGGTCTCAACACCACTCGAGAGGTCAGGAAGGTCTTCCTAGAATGGAATCTTCTGTAAACTTGATGAAAACAGGATTTCTCATTTGTTTTGTTTACCGCTGTATGCCGGTTCTCACGCTGTGCCTGATACACAGTAGGTGCTTAACAAGGATTTATTGAATAGATAGAAAGTGATCTCTAAATGGCATTCCAGGCAGAGAAAACAGGGTGTGCAAAGGTCCAGAGGCGTGAGAGAGGGCAGCCACGGGGAGGCTAAATTGGTTGAGCCTCTTCTAAACCATGGGAACCGTGCTATAATGCAGGTGAAGTTCCTTCTGGACAGGGCAGGCCCTAAAGGCTCACACGAATCCACTCCTGCTAAGTAGGGTAGCATTGCTTACCCTGGGCTGGAAACACTTGGGAGTAATGAAGAGGACTGTCCTTGTGCCCCTCAGGCACAGGTGGGTTTGTGACAAGGGGCAGACAGACAGAGGAGAGCCACGGGTAGGTGGCAAATGAAAAACCCATGAGTGCCCCCAGTCCATGAGCTGAATCCTGGCTCACCTTGCGGGGCTGCAAGGAAGGAGAAACGCACAGTGAGACAGCCTAGAAGTCCGAATGACATCCTAGCGGTACAGCTGGAAGCAGCCCTACGTCTCTTATCGGACAAAAAGCCTGGGAACCAATTCGGATAAAAAGTACTAAGTTATCCATCAGTTCATCAAAAGCGCTAAACATTTTCCAGCACCTTCTATGTGCAAAGGCCTTTCACCGCATCTCTGAGCTGGGAGGGACCTAAGGGAGCATCTCTACCTTCTCCAGTTTGCAAATAAAGACAAAGTCCTTCTGTGAGAGAGCCCAAGGGTAGGGTGGGAGCCTCACATTTGCCGAACATCTTCGATATCCTGGGTATTCTTTAGGTCATTTCATCCAACTATGATGTTGAATTTCTTCATTTTAATTTTTGGATGAGAAAGCTGAGACTCAGAGCTTCAGGAACAGGTCCAGGGTCCCCAGCTAATCAGTCATGACACCAGGACACGACAGGAGGCTACCTGATCCTCTGCCTCTTAAAGATACGGTCCATACAACAACGACAAACAATGGGAGGAGGTACTGTAAGAGCCCTCTGTAAACTAACTTGACAGGTGGTCTTAGACACACTACCTGTAACCCCCGAGGGCTCTGTTTCTTTATTTGCAAAACGGAGAAAATGGAAATGGCCCCTAAGGTCTCTTCCAGCTCCAACTTCCTATGGTGGGGATCTAATTAGAGAAGGTATTACCTGTTGATTCTCAAATGAGGGCAATATAAAATACACCGCATAACCCAACAATGGTGGGGACAATTCGGATGTATCTCTGAAGACTGGAAACTCACTAGGGCAGGTGGCTGAAGAGCATTATAAGGACGTGGATGTTGAGGGTGCTTGGGCTGCCATAGCCAGTCTAGGTGTCCATTTGTTTGGCCGGTATACTAACTAAGGACAACACCTGAAAAGCACCGAGTTCCTAAAGCTGGTTTCCAACCCACTGCCAACACTTGGAATTTATTTCTATGGACTCTGTGGCCCTACTACCTACCCTTCAGGCCTGCTACCCTTCAGCGGGCTCCCGCACCAGCCCGGCCTGGCCTCTGGTGGACACATGGGCTGCAGTTCGCTCTCGCCAGAATGCAGACACTTTTGGTTCCTATAAGTAGCTTTGACAGAGCTCAGTGGTATTCCCGGGATGAAAGCTGTTTTCTTTTAAAAAACAGATGTTGATGACAATAAAGTCTGAAGAGAAGACTGCAATATAAGTGGATTTTTAAATCACTTCTACTTAGAGGAATTTACAGAACATGTTTTAAAAAATATAGCCCCCTACATGATTCTTATTACTAGCTCCATTGATGAAAAGGCTCAACCACATTTGGTTTAACATCCTTAATACAAAGGGGCACCTCAAAACACATTTCCAGATGAAAAACGATGTAGATTTTTTTCCTTTTCAATTAGACCCTACTTTCTGTCAGTGGGGCTCCCCTGTTACCTTTTTCTTCCTTTTTAAAAATTTAAAAATAATGCAAGTAGTCTCTTTCCATTTATGAGACAGTAAAAACAGAGAAGCAAAAAGGTAAACGATGATTTTATGGGTATATTTAACTCTTGTGAAAATAGGAAGCATATCAATATGATTAAAAATTTAAAAGGAACCAAAAGATAATTAGCAAAACCTTCCCTCCCACCTGACCCCAGCCACCCTGTTCCCCTCCCCAAAGGCAGCGAGCATTAATCGTTTTGTGTGTGTGTGTTACCCTTCCAGAGCTATGTTACTCATAAGTAAACATTCACCTGCCTATTATTTTCCCTTTTTTTTTTTTACATACCTTACTCATATACTGTTCTCTCTATTGTTTTTTCATTTTAGCAATATATCCTGGAGATCACTCCTTTTCACTGTAGAAAGACTCTTCTCATTCTTTTTTCAGCTGTATAGTATTTCATCCCAATTTATTCAGTAAGTCCCCTTAGTTGGTAGTTGGATTGCTTCCAATCTGTTGCTATTACAAAAAGGCTGGAAAGGAGTGCCTTGTATATGCATAATTTCTCACATATGCTCATATATCCATAGGATAAATTCTGAGAAATGGAAGTTTAAGGTTAAAAGATATGGGCATTTGTAACTTTGATGGATTAAACTTTCAGTTTAAAATCACCTATAATCCCTTCTTCAGTGTTAGTCATGCTAACATTTTTATGCCTAATCTTCCAGAGTCGCTCATTGAACAAGCATTTACTGAGCCCCTAGGGGCTAAGTGTTTTGTTAGGCACCGGACATACAACACTGAACAAAACCAACTGAGAGAGCGGGGGTGGGGGTTGCACACACGTGGGCCAAGCAACTGGTATGAATTGCTCCCTGACACTTGGGTGTGAAAGAAAGGTTCCCCCCTCCCCCCCCACCCGCCAAATCCTAACAAATCTGGTCCTCAGCACTACCCATGCCAAGGTCTGCACTAAGTTCAATATTAGTTGTTGGGGTCATTTCCTTTCCCATGAATTGTACCAAAATCCTGGGGTTTTGTGGCCAGAAAATCGGAGGCGGCTCTCAAACGCCCGGCCCACCATCACAGTCCCTGCGGGTATCCTGTCCAGCCTGCTCCCAGCGCTGTTCCCAGCAAACCCCTGCCCCCTCATCCCCCGTGGGTTCCCACCAGCCCCAGTTGCTTCAGAGTTGAGGCACCGGCTTCCAACCTCAGAGGAAATCCTCGCTCCCACTGCATTCCGCCCCTGGGAGTTTACTCAGTTTCCTGGTGCAACCCCCTCTGCCTTGTTTTCAAAACACCAGCTTCCATGCCTTCCTTCCCTTGCCCAGTGCCCCTTGCCTCCTTAGAAACCCGCCAGTACCTGGGAGATGCGACCCTCCCAGAAGTGCCGAGACACTGGACTACAAAAGTTAAGCTGCTTGAGAACTGGGGAAAGGGAATCACATTTTGCTTCCTGGGATGTCTGTATCCATGGGGATAAAAATTCATATGTAAATGAATAATCCCACTGCATGAATAGATTAATGAAAATACAATTGCATGCTGCGGTGAGCCTTGTCTGGTTCACTCCTATATTCCTTGCACCTAGAATAGTGCCTAACACATAATAGGTGCTCAATAAATGTTTGTTGGCTGAAAGAATGAAGCATTATAAAGCACAGGACTGGAGGAATGACTAAGAGAGAGCATTGGTGCCAGTGGTCACTGAGCTGGCCTGGGGGTCAGGGACGGCTTCTCTGAGCTGACATTTCTACTGATCCTTGAGGATCTGTGAGCTGTATGGGGAGAAGACATCCAGACCGAGGGAGTGGAAGAGCATTTTCGGGGAAGTGAGCACAGAAGGAAGCCTGGGGCAGAGTTGGCGCAGGAGGTGACAAATGAGGGCAGAGGCCAGCCGTGGAGGATCTTGTAGGATGTGGTAAGGGGTATGGAATGTACGCAAACTGGCCATGCGAAAGCTGTTGGGGATTTTAAGGTGGAGAACCAAGTGGTTTTTTAAGAATCTCTTTACATTCTGAAGGACCTCTCTGGCAGCTGGGAGAGTGGTTTGGAGCAGAGGTGTTTAAACAGGATGGCAATCTGTCCATCCCAGCAAGAAGACGTGAGTGGTGCGGGGAGGGTAGACAAGTGCGTGCAGATTTAAGATGCAGTTTAGAGATAGACTAATAAGACACGATTATGGATCGAATGTGGGAGACAGGAGAAAGAGGAAGCTCTTCAGAAGATCCCCATGTTTTCAGCTGGGAAGTATGGTGGGCTGTGAACAACAGTGAGGTGTGAGAGGACGTCTTGCAGAAGAGCTGGCGAGCCAGGCTGGATGGAGTGTACGTGCTGGGTTATGTGTAGGGTTCAGAGCAGTGTCCCAGGTCTAGTCCTGTCTCCGCCAGCTCAGCTAAAGGCTACTGGGTTTCCTCTTCGCTGTGCCCCCATTTCCTCATCAGGAAGGAAATAATAATGTTCCTACATTTTTATGGGTGTTAATTGACATAATCTATATGAAATGCTTCTAATAGTGTCTTTTACATAGGAAAGCACCTAATAAAATTTCACTGTCTTTATCATCTACTCTATTGGCATTCAAAACAGATGGACAGTATTGCATTTTAGGAATGAATTACTTTCCCAAATTTCCAGTTGGATTGTTTCCAGTGCTACTGCTTTAGTGATAATAGCACTGTGGTTAAGAACACTGACGCAGGAGCTAAATTACCCAGGCTCCAATCCTGGCCCCAGCATTTGATAAATGTAGAGCCTTGGCAGCTTACCCGGCCTCTCTGGGCCTTAGGTTCCTCATCTCTAAAGTGAGGACGACAAAAGTAAATAGGTAAAAAAAAAAAAAAAAAAAAAGAGGGCAACAATACAGCCTATCCCAGATGAGAGTCCATAGAAATCAAGTGAGTTAAAAAGCCTAGGTCACTTAGCACGTATGAAATACCACGCAGCATTACCTTTTCTCACTGGTGTGCCATCTCCTCTTTGAACACGCTAAGTGTATTTCCTCTTTTAATATTTACAGCATCCCTATGAAGTAGGTACTAAGGAGCTATTATCCCAATGTCCCAGCCCAGAAAACCAAGGTCTAGACATGGTTTGCACCCGGACTCCAGAACCTCTCTGCACGCGCATCACTTTTATATGTATCTTTGCTCATCTGTACAACAAATTCTTTAGGATAAATTCCAAGAAATGGAATTTCACGATTTAAAAATTCTTTTTAAGGCCTTTGATACATACCAACAGATTATTTCCCAGAGAGTTTGTAGTGATTTACAATCCCTGAAAGTTATAATAGCTGTGTTTCCTTGGTGGATTTACCATCAAGTAATTCTTATTATTATGGTTGAACCAGTTTTCTTTTGGTTAGTATTTGTATACTGTATATTTTTTTTGATTCCTTAATTTTAATCTTTCTGTGACCTTATTTTAGGTATGCTTCTTGTAAACTATATATCTAGATTTTGGCTCTTAATTCATTCCAGTACACTCTGCACCATAATAGGAAAACTTAATTCATTTATATTTATTATAATTACTAACATAGTAATCATACTCATTCTCCCTGACATATTACTTTGCAATTTTTATTTACTGTACTTCCCTTTCCTTCTTTCCCTTCCCATCTTTTTATTCCTCCATTGGATCGATTGAATTTTCCTGATTCTTCCCTTGGTTTCCTTGGTTAGTTTGAAGTTATATGTTCCATTTTTAACAGGTGCTCTTAAATTTGTAATATGCGTATTTAACTTAACAAAGTTTATCTTCCAAGCAAGATTAGGATCTTAAAATACATTAATTCCAAATTAACTCTCTTCCATTCATCTATGATGATATTGCTAATGTATTTATCTTTAAAAATGCCTGTCTCTCCAGTCATTCTTTAAAAAATATTAAGGCAGGACTTCTGGCTATGGACCAATATGGAGACTGGCAAACTCTCCTCCCAAAAAAACTATGAAGCCAGACAAAATTGACAAAAATAACCACTTTGGTCCCCTGGAAAGAGCAGAGGCATAACAATCTGAGAAGCTACTATGCTTGAAAAACTGCTGGATTTAGGGTAAGGACAGTGGAATTGTGTGGTGTTCTAGCCCGGGGCTGCTCGCCTCCTTCAGCTCAGTTTAAGTGAGGTTACTGGCCAGGGTGGATCAGGAATGCTAGCAGCTTCTCTGCCCTGGTTGGAGACACTTCACTGGATTTGGAGTAGTAGGTGAAGCCACCCCTGGTGACGCTGTTGGTGGAAGTGACTCTTTCAGCGACATATCAGCTTGAGGGCCCGTGGCTCCACTGACCTGAGGTCGTGGGGCTGGGCAAGCATATTCCTGGCTGAGGCTGTAGGCATATACAGCTGGGACTAAAAAAGGTGCAAGATCACACATTGTGTTTAGTTGTCCTGTCGCCTTAGTCTTCTCCATTCTGGGACAGTTCTTCAATTTCTTTTTGATCTTGACACCTTTGAAGAGTTCTATCCAGCAATTTGTAGGATACGCTGCAATTTGGCATCAGACAAGAAATAATATTATAAAGATGTTAAAGATTTTATAGGAAAAGACGGATATGATGAGTAAAGAATTATATAGGGGTATTTCAGAAAGGAAATGGAAACTCTACTATAGAACCCAATAAAAATTCTAGAACTGAAAAATAAATGATCTGAAACCATTTCATTGGATAGGATTAAAAGCAGATGGGATGTTAGGGTATTGTAGGCTGAAGGAGCCATGAACTTGGAGCTGGGACAAGATCAATTAATCAAACCGAAGCAGAGTGAGAAAAAAATATTTCTACAAACAAATAAAACAAATCATCAGTGACATATGGAATAATAGTCTAACATATATGTATTGGAGTCATAGAAGAGAGACTATGACAGAAAAGTTTTAAAGAAACGATGGCCCAAATTTCTCAAATTTGATGAAGAATGTCAATATGCAGATCCAAGAAACTTAACAAACCTCAGATGGGATAAATATTGACACCTAGACACATCATGGTCAAATTGCTCAAAAATATTAAAAGAAGGGGTGCCTGGGTGGCTCAGTCGGTTAAGCAACCGGCTCTTCATTTCTGCTCAGGTCATGATCTGAGGGTCATGAGACTGAGCCTTGTGTTGGGCTCTGTGCTGAGTGTGGAGCCTGCTTGGGATTCTCTCTCTCTCCTTCTCTCTCTGCCCTTCCCCCCACTCCTGCGTGCTCTCTCTCTCAAAAAAAAAAAAAATTAAAAAAAGGCACAGCAAAAAAGAAAGATCACACACAAGGTAACATGAATATGAATTATGTTTTTTTTTTAATTAGAAACAATGCAAGCCAGAAGAAAATGGAATAACATCCTTAAGGTCCTGAAAGGAAAAAACCTCGTCAACCTTAAGTCCTAGAGCTAGTGAAATGATGTATTCTTCAAAAATTAAGGTGAAATAAAGACATTTTCAGAGAAGCAGAAGTTGAATTTATGGCCAACAGCCCCTCACTATAAGAAGTGCTTGCTAAAGGGAGTTGCTTAAATGGAAGAGAAACAGTGCTAGAGAGAAACACAAATGAACAGAAAGGAAGAAAGAGCCCAGAGACGAGAACCATGTGGTAAGTGAAAAAAGACTTTTTTCTCTTTCTTTAATTTCTTGGGAGTTCAACTGATAGTTGATAGCAATAATAAGAACAACAGGGCTTATAATGTACGTAAAAGTAAAATCTGTGACTATAATGGCACCGAAGGAGCTAAATGGGGCTATGTTGTGAAGGGAGCAGGGAGCCTGCTTCTCCCTCTCCCTCTGCCCCTCCCCCTGCTCGTGTTTGCTCTCTCAAATAAATAAATAAAATCTTTAAAAAAAAGGTTTTGTTTTAAGAAGCTCACTAATGTGGTACTGTATTCAAATTCTTTTTCTTTTCTTTTTTCTTTTCCTTTCTTCCTTCCTTCCCTTCCTCCCTCCTTTCTTTCTTTCTTTTCTTTCTTCCTTCCTTCCTTTTTTCTTTTCTTTTTCTTTCTTTCTTTCTATCTTTCTTTCTTTCTTTTTCTTCCTTCCTTTCTTCTTTCTTTCTTTGTTCTTTCTTTCTTTCTCTTTTGTTAACGTTTTATGGATGTATAACATACATACAGTAAAGTATGTGAGTGTACTGACCTTAAATGTTCATCTTGATGAATTTTTCTATGTATACACATATACCCAGGTCAAGATATAGAATCTTTCCAGTACCCCAAAAGATTCCCTCATGTTCCTTTTCCATCTACAAAAACCCCTGAAGTAACTACTGTTCATGTTTTTATTAACAAGAAATAGCTTAGCCTGCTTGCAAATTTAATATAAATGAAATCATGCAGTATGCACTTTATTTAGTGTCTGGGTTCTTCCACTCAACATAATTATCTTGAGGTTTATCAATTGTACTCGTCAGCAGTTTGTACATTTTTATTGCTTTGGAGTATTCCATTGTATACGTGTGTATGAATATATTTATGTGTGTGTACCCATATGCACAAATATTTATGTATACACACATATATATCACAATTTATTTATCCATTCTCCTGTTGATGGGTCTTTGGGTTGTTTTTTGGTTTTGGCTATTATGGATAAAGTTATTATGAACATTTTTGTACATGTATTTTTGTGAACATATGTACACCTTTCTGTTGGGTGTATGCACGTTTGGATGTGGATTTGCTGAGTCATAGGATATATACTTGTTTACTTTACTAGACACTATCAAATAATATTCAGAAGTGGTTATATGATTTTACATTCCCATCACCAATGTTTAAGGGTCCAGTTGCTTCATATCTTCACTAACATTTGGTATTGTAAATCTTTTATTTATTTTTTATTTTTAAAAATTTTTTTAAAGATTTTATTTATTTATTTGACAGAGAGAGAGTGAGCACACAAGCCTGGGGAGTGGCAGGCAGAGGGAGAAGCAGGCTTCCCACTGAGCAAGGAGCCCGATGTGGGACTCGATCCCAGGATCCTGGGATCACGACCTGAGCCAAAGCCAGATGCTTAACTGACTGAGCCACATAGGCACCCCTGGTATTATAAATCTTTTAAATTGTAGTCATTCTGGTGGGTATGTAGTGATATTTCATTATGGTTTTAATTTGCATTTACTTGATAAATAAAAGTGTTCAGCACTTTTTCATATGCTTATTGGCCATTTGGATATTCTTTTTTTTAAAGTACCAGTTCAAGGGTTTTACCCATTTTTAATTTGGGTTGTTTGAATTTTCTTATTGATTTGTAGGAGGTTTTTCATATATTCCAGATATGAGTCTTTTGTCCTGTCTGTTCAAAGATATTTGTTTGGGGCTTGCCTTCTTATTCTCTTAATGATTTATTTATTTATTTATTTTAGATAAACAGAAATCTTCAATTTTAGTGAAGTTCAATTGGTCAATTTTTCACTTGTATGGGCTACTGCCTTGTGTTCTGTTTAAGAGATACCCATTTACCCCAAGGTCATGAAGATACTCTCCTATATTTGCTTCTAGAACTTCAGTGTTTTACCTTTCATACTTAAATCTGTGATCCATCTTAAATTAATTTCTGTGCCATGTATGAGGTGGGGGGGTCACACTCAATTTTTTCCCCATTACGGCTATTCAAATTTTCAGCACCACTTGTTGAAAAGATCATTCTTTCCCCCAACAAAGCACTGGTGCTTTCCATGTGAATCAGGTGAGCCTGTTCGAGGGTTTATTTCTGCACTTGATTTTGTAACTTTGGTCTATTTATTTATCCTGTCACCAATGCCATTCTGTCTTAATTACTATGGTTTTCCATTTTTATAAGACTTGAAATCTGTAGTGTAAATTCTCCAATTTTGTTCTTCAAGGTCATCTTAGCTATTCTAGATCTCTTACATTTCCTTGTAAAATAGAGAATCAAACTGTCAATTTCAACAACTAGTAACTTTTTGGGATTTTGAATGGGATTTCATTGAATTGATGTATCAGTTCAGGGAGAATTTATGCCTTAACAATTTTGAGTCATTCAGTCTGTGAGCGTGTGTGTCATTTAGCCCTTTTTCAATGTCTCCCAGCAATCCATTGTGTGTTTTCAGTGTACAAGTCTTGCACAGATTTTGTTAAATTTGTTGCTAAATATTTCATATTTTAATGCTATTGTAATGCTATAGGGTTTTAAATTTTTCATTTTCCAATTTTTTGTGGCCCTTTTATAGAAAACATAATTTTGTAAGTTGACTTTGTATTAATTCACTTATTACTTCTATTGGTTTGTTGTAGGTTCTTTTGGAATTTCTACATAGATAACCGTGACAGCTGCAAATAAAGAGTTTTACTTCTTTCCTTCCACTTTTTATGGACTTTTGTTTGTTTTTCCTTTTGAAAAGACTTCCAAATAATCTCTCTGTAGACTGATGGTCCTAAATCAAGTCCTAGATAAAATAGAGGACTAGAGCCATAAAAAAAGTGTCAGGCCTAGAGCCATAAAAAAAGTGTCAGGACAAGGAAGACTTAGTTAGAAAGGATATTGGCTAATTTAATTGAAGCAATGATATGAATGCAATTTCTCACGGACTGCCCCCGTTGATATAAAATGTTTGCATGCACAAAAATGTATACAACGCCCATGCACAATACATATGCACATCACCAGCCACATGGTGAAATATTCATAGAAAATGCAAAACAATCTTGCCTGAAGGAACATTTTTGTTAAGTCACCACAAAATGTTCAAGAACTTGAATGCAGAGTTCCCAAACAAACCTTGCTTATGTCCAACTTGACCCGTTGGTCTTTTGGGACTTTTTGGAAAACAATTTTCTCTGTATTTATCCACCAAAGGACACACAAGGTAAGGGCAGGATTTCTATTTTCTGTTCCTACTCTGTACTTTGCCACTGAGGTGTTCCATAGATGTTCCTTGAATGAGTGAAGGGATGAATACATAAAAGAATGAATGAATGGAATTCTATGGCTGAGAGAAGTCAGCTCCGATCTTCAGTTATCTTTGACAATGCATCCTGTTGGACTTTGAATTTATTTGCTATTTTGTTTGATGTTAAAATAATCTGGCTTTCCACTTACAGCTTGGTTCCATTAAGGGAATATTCCGTCCGCAGTAGAATGTTTTCAAAGACAACCACAACAATCTCTCTCCCTGCCCCAATTCAAAGCCACTTCTCAGAGGTTGTCACTGCTGAGTCAAAAGGTAAAGTAGGAGAGGTGGATGTTGGACTGAAGTGGAAGTTTTTTGAAAAGCTGAATTGGGTTGCACCGCTCAGTGTGTAAACACTGCGTAGTTATAGTCATGGAAGAAATGTCCAAAGTGTCATCCGGCTTCGGTGAGCTTCAGCCTCGCATCTGGCAGCACTGGTAGGGAAGTGAAAGTGGCTTCTCTTCATCCATCTTTAGGCAAGTGCTTTCACCCTCAGTCCACACCCAGTGCTCTTGGCAGTGTCTGCCAGACCTTCACCTCTTCCACAAACAGTTCACTCACCTACTCATGTCCATGTCCTCTCCATATATATACAACTTCCTTAGACCCCGGGCGGCTGGGTGGCTCAGTTGGTTAAGTGTCTGCCTTCGGCTCAGGTCATGATCCCAGGGTCCTGGGATCGAGCCCCACATTGGGCTCCCTGCTCAGCAGGGAGTCTGCTTCTCCCTCTCCCTCTGCTCCTCCCCCTGCTTGTGCTCTCTCTCTCTATCTCTCTCTGACAAATAAATAAAATCTTAAAAAAACAAAAGCAACTTCCTTAGACCCTAAGTGCTTTGCAGAAAGTGGACCCTCGGAACAATATCTGCTAGATGCACAAAATAAAAGAGGAAACGAGGAGGGGGTAAACATCAAAGATGCAACGAATATATACTGGATGTTACAATCTGCAAGGTACAGTGTACATACATTTAATTACATTGGATCGCTTTCTAGTAATTATGGTTCTGGGCTTAAAATGGTTTTTAGAGAGGCATTAGAAATTCCTACTTAAGTTTAATCACTATGTTTAGTTTTCTCTCGGAAGGCACCTAATTTATTTAATGTCACAATACTAAAATCATTCCATTCTGCAATGTTCAATAAACAGACAAAACCCCCAACATCTATATTAAATTGTTACTAACAAGGTAAACATTTCTCCCCCTGGTTTTTTCTGAGTTGATTAAGCACCAGTATATTTAAAAACTGTTCCCTGAGCCTGAGAAAGGCTCCCCTCTGAATATACAACTATTCATGGAGAATGTTTTTCCTACCACTTGATTACAATTTGGCAGTAGTTTCTGAATAATTTACAAATTTTAAATTTCTGTGCCCCAAACACACATGTGTTTGCAGCTAAACAGACTTGAAAGAATATGCAAATTGCACTTTTATGTCAAAAATGAGTGAATGCAGCTTCATGCAGGAAAAACTAACTGTCACCCTCATGTTTTTGTTTAGACTAATCTGTGTGCTGTCACCCCCACATCAGACTGCATCAACATTTTCTTTGGGATATTAGACGTAAATGTTTATGGCTGCAGATAGCTAGGAGGGATTGGCACTTATTAAAAACGACCCTGGAGTATTTTCTTTGGTTTCCACATAAATATCCCAGGGAAACGTTCAATCAAACAAGGTTGCCAGGTAGAGGGAAATGAGCATTGCAGCAGAGTGCTGGGGTCTCCTGGGCTCTGTCAAGTGGGAGTCCCATCCAAGAATGCGGTGAGGCTGAGCCCAGAGAACCGGCTGGAGCTGGCTTCTTCTCTGCGTGGAAGATAATGCTGCCGCTGACTGGAAATGTCTCTCCCTGAGGCCAGGAATCCATCCCTTCCCACAAAAAAAGCTTCACATTTTAAAGAGTCATCAAAAAACTAGATACCATATGTGGGTTTCATCCCATCTTTCGCTGTGGGGGCCAAGCCTGGGTGTGTTCCCAAGATGGGACCGTCGCTCCCAGCACAGCTGGTTTCCTTCATGGTTGAGGCAGGTGCCAGTCCACTGTGCCTTCACAAAGGGCGGGAGCTGGTTTCCCAAGCTGAGGTCTGGAAATGTCTGTTCTTGACTCTAGAAATAGCAGGGAATCTTATTCCAGAATCTCAGACACTGAGACTGAGGACACATGTCTTACCCTCCCTGCTTCAGCCAAAATGTGTCCCAAACCGATGGTATAAAAGCTCAGTAAGTTCCCCAGATGCTAACTACCTTCTTGAATGGAATCACTGCCCTCTAGCTTCCCTAGAGTCCCTGAAACCTAGGGGATGACCTCCCGCTCTGAACGGTCTTGTGCCTCTTCTTGTCCCATTACAACAGCTGTTGTGAAGGTCGAAAACAAACCTCCACAGAACCGATCACATTGAGCATTTTTCAGTCCGCCTCTTATTATAACTCTCAACAGGACTGATAGTCTCGGCCACTCCCTCCTTGAAACCGTCTCTGCTGTTGGCTCCAGGAACACCACAATCGCATGGCTTCCCTTCTCTGGCTGGCTACTTCTATCTCCTCTGCAGGTTCCTTTCTCTCTGCACAGTCTTTTACAGTTGACAGACCACAATCCACATAATTGTCCCAAGAGGCGCCAAGGAAACATTAGACAAAATCCAACCCGCTTTCGTGTTAAAAACACTCAACAGACTAGGAATAGAAGGGAAATTCCCTAACCCGATAGAATACTAACAGAAAACGAACACCGATTCTGGTACCTAGAAGTGGGGTGCTGCTGTGGCAGATACCCAAAATGAGGAAGTGGCTTTGGAATCGGGCGATGGGCAGAGGCTGGGAGGATGCTGAGAGAAGGAGCCTAGATTGCCTAGAACAGACGGTTAGTAGGAATAAAGATGTTGATAGCGCTGCTAATGAGGACTCGGGAGGAAAGGAGAAGCAGCAGAGACAACAAATTGCCTTAGATGATGCCTAAATCATCATGAACAAATATATGGGTGTTAAAGGATCCACTGTGGAAGGCTCAGAGGGAAATGAGCAACATGTTATTGCAAACTGCAGACGAGGGATTCTTGCTAGAGAGTACAGGAAGCTGAGCAGAATTTTGTCCTGCAGTCATGCGGAGGGCAGGACTGGTGAATGAGGAAATTCTACACTTAGCTGAAATTTCCAAGCAAAGTGTTGAAGGTGTGACCTAGTTTTTCTTGCTGCTTATAATACAATGCAAGAGAAAAGAGGTGAATAGAAGGAAGAATGTTTTTTGTTTTGTCTTGTTTGAGAAGGGATCCAGGACTTAATGACTTAGGAAATTCTCCACTTACCCAGATTGCAAAAGACTAAAATCAAGAGATTCGCTGTCAGGGAAGTGTATTATAGGGGAAAAAATGGATATCTCAGGAAATAAAACAGAGTAATCAGTCACACAAAAGGCTCTTAGCAGTGACATGTATGACACATAACCCCCCCCCCCACAAACCATCCCAGCAGAAACCAAAAATAGAGATGGGCTTATTTAGGAAGAAACTATGGAGAGACCTCTTGTCTAATGGGAAAATGATAGATTCTTGATAATTTTACACCAGCACAAACACTACCAGCTTGGACCAAAGAAACAGAGAAAGAACAAAATGCAAGAAAGATGTAGGACCCCCCTCCCCCAAATTCTGCAGGCAAGAAACAGGCTGAAGAAGCAAACTACTGAGTTGCAAACACATGTCATTTATCATGGGAAAGGAAGGTGGCTCAGAAGATGGAGCCTCAGGCCCAGACAGTGGAGCCATGACCCAGAGATTGGAACTGAGGCCCCCAGAAGATGATTTCCAGGTCTTGAAACCCAATAGAGTTTGCCTGGCTGGATTTCTACATTTGGGGGGGAGCAGTGGCTCTTTTTCCTTTCCTTTTTCTCTCTTTTTGAACTAGAGTGTCTATGTCTATCTTACCTTTATATTTGGGGAACATGTAACTTGTTTCTTTGGTTTCACTCGTCCATATGGAGAGGAACTGTGCTCCAGGATAGGTTATACTGAGTCTCACTCATATTATACTGATGGTTTAGATGATGACACTTGGAACTTTTGAACTGATGAGATATAGGTGTGGTTTTGGACTTGTTGATGCTATTAGGGGTTGAGGATTTAGGGGATCTTAGGATGGGGTGAATGTATTCTGTGTATGAGATAGACATGAATCTTTGGAGGTCAGAGGGTAGAACGTGGTGAGCAGAATAATCATCTCCCAAAGACATCCACATCCTAATCCATAGAATATGTGAATATGGTGCCTTATGTGGTAAGGTGACTAAGGTTAAGGACCTTTAGATGGGACCAGTACAATCACTTGAATCTTTAAAATTGAGAATCTTTGCTGTTGCAGTTATCCAGAGAAAGATATGACTATGGAAAAAAGGTGAGAGATGCCATGTTGTTGGCTTTGAAAATAGAAGAAGTGGGCCATGAGCCAAGAAATGTGGGTGGTCTTCAGAAGCTGGAAAAGGCAAGAAGGCTCCCCTAGAATCTCCAGAAAGGAACACAACTCTCTGTCACCTTGGTTTTAGCCCAGTGAAGCCCGTATTGGACTTCTAAAGTACGAAACTGGCAGATAATAAATTTGTGTTGTTTTAAGCCCATCAAGTTTGCCATAATTAGTTATAAGAGCCATATAAAATGAATATGGCATCTACAAAAGACCCCCAGCTAACATCAACTTAATGGTGAAAGACTGAATGCTTTCTCCTTAAAATCAAGAATAAGGCAAGGATATTTATTCATGCCACTTCTACCCAACATTGTACTGGAGATTCTAGCCTGGACAACTAGGCAGGAAAAAGAAATAAAAAGCATCAAGATTGGAATGGGAAAAGTAAAACTAGCTTTATTCACATCTGAAATGATCTTATAGAAAATCCTAAGGGATCCATTAAAGAAAAAACTATTAGAACAAATAAATAGTTCAGCATGGTCGCAGGATACAAGATCAATATGCACAAATCTATTATATTTCTATAGCACAGGCAATGAGCCATCAGAAAATAAAATTAAGAAAAAAATTCCATTTATTTTTTATTTTTTTATTGAAGTATAGCTGACATATGATGTTATATTAGTCTCAAGTGTACAACATAGTGATTAGACAACTCTGTACATTGCACCGTGCTCATCATGATAGGCGTAGTTACAAACTGTCAGCATACAAAATTATTACAATATTATTGACTATATCCCTATGTTGTACTTTCAACAATTCCATTTATAACAGCATCACAAAAAATAAAGTAATTAGGAACAAATTTAACAAAACAAGTGCCAAGATGTTCGCTGAAAACTACAAAACATTGCCGAAGACAATTTGAGAAGACTTAAATAAATGGAAAGTCATCCCATTCTCATGGATTGCAAGAGTTAATACTGCTAAGATGACAATACTCCCCAAATCAAACTACAAAGTCAATGCAAGCCCTACCCAAATCCCAAATGCTTCTTTGTAGGTATTAATGAGTTTATCTTAAAATCCACATGGAAATTCAAGGGATCCAGAGTAGCCAAAAACATCTTGAAAAAGAACAAAGCTGGAGGACTCACACCTTCTGATTTCAAAACTTAACTACAAAGCTACACTAATCATGACTGTGTAATATTGGCATAAAGATAGACATATAGATCAATGGAATAGAAATGAGAACCTATAAATAAGCCCTTATGTTTTGGGTCAATTGATTTTTGACAAGGGCATCAAGATAATTCAATGGGGATAAGTCTTTTCAAGGAATGGTGCTGAGGCAACTGGATATTCACATATAAAGAAATGAATTTGGACCCCTACCTTCAAAACATACACAAAAGTTTACTAAAATGGATCCGAGATCTACATGGCAATGGTTTCTTAGATATGACACTCAAACCACAAATTATAAAAGAACAGGTATAAAAAACCAGGTATATGAAGTTGAACTTCATCAAAATTAAAACATTTATGCTTCCAAGAACATAATTGATAAACTGAAAAGACAATCCACATAGAATAGGAGAAAATGTTTGTACAACATATGTCTGATGAAGGACTTGTGTCCAGAATTAAAAGAAAAAATTTGTATAACTTAATAATAAAAAGACAACCCAATTTAAAAGTGGGCAAAATATTTGAACAGACATTTCTCCAAAGATCTACAATAGTAAATAAGCACATGACAGAAGGTGAAACCTCATCAGAGAAACACAAATCAAAACCATAATGAGATGTCACTTCACACTCCTAGGATGGCTACAATCAAAAAGACAGAAAGTCACTGGTGTTGTTGAGGATGTGGAGAAATTAGCTTTCATACATTGCTGGTGGAAATGTAAAATGATGCAGCTGCTTTATTTTTTTCATAAAAACCTCTCAGCAGTTCCTCAAAAAGTTAAAGAGTTACCATATGACTCAGCAATTTTACACAATTTTTAGTTATATAAGAGAATTGAAAACATGTTCATACAAGAACTGGTTCATAGTAGCCTTATTCTTATTCACAGTAGCTAAAAAAAAGGGCAACACTCCACATGTCCATTAATTGATGAATGGAGAAACAAAATGTGGCGTATCCCTACAATGGACTATCATATAGCCATAAAAAAGGAATAAAACACAGATACATGCTACGGCATGGGATAATCATTATCCTAAATCATTATCCTAAATGAAAGAAGCCAGACACAAATGAAATGTTCAGAGTAGGCGAATTCGTAGAGACACAAAATGGATGGGTGACTGTCCGCCACTGGGGGCAGGGTCAAAATGGAAAGAGACTATTAATAGGGACAGGATCTCTTGTAATTTCTGGAATTACATAGTCGTGATGGTTGCACAACTCTGTGAATGTATTAAAATACTGAACTGTAAATACTTTTTAAAAGGTTGAATTTTAGGCATATTAATTATGTCCCGATAAAACTCTTCTGTATTAGAAAAAACAGCTGATGAGCTTCAAGCCCTGGTCTAAGTCCTGTTCTTTTCTCTACTCCCTCTAGGTGAGCTCTTCAACAAGTCAACCTCAAGTGTCTATCTCTGTCATGGACCCCTCCTCTGCATTCCTCCGAATTGCCCACTTGGAAGTTTCAACAGCATCTGTAGTTCACCATGACTGAGGCTCAAGTTTTGCATTCCCCTTTGCCACCAAAGCTTGGTCTTCTTTCAGTGTTACCTATTCAGCAAACGGCACCCACAGCCACTGAGATGGAAACCACTGGTGTTGAGGAGGTCCAGTAGATGCCAGACCTTTTCCTTGGCTCAAGCTGATATTCTATGATGCCGGTTGATATGGATGAAGATTTCAGTGTCGGCTTTATGGCTGATAGAGTCAATACTAGAAAATGTGGCTTAATTGCATAGCATTAGGTGATTTCCTAACACAGAACCCCAGATGCAGGCTGACTGAACATTCATAAGCAGAACCAATTGTTGCAGGGCCCTGCCTCTGCAAAACTTAGTGTGAAGAAGAACAGGCAAGGAGGCAGTTTTGGTGGACAGGAACCCAGAGGAAGGATTTGGGTAAGAGCTATAAAC
Organism: Leptonychotes weddellii; assembly: GCF_054177405.1. Lineage (NCBI taxonomy): Eukaryota > Metazoa > Chordata > Mammalia > Carnivora > Phocidae > Leptonychotes > Leptonychotes weddellii. The sequence goes on from NC_138378.1 coordinate 55,619,029, forward strand.
TTTGGGGTTCATGGATAAAACACAATTGAGCCACAGGAGCAGAAGAGATTTCGAGGGAGAGCATAGAGAAAGAATAGGATTCGGAGCTAAGGCTTGAGGCCTTCCACTTTTAAAGGCTGTGTAAAGGGAAACAAGCCTGTGAAGAAGATTGAGTAGCCACGAGACATAGGGCAAAGCAACTGTGGTGTCGTGGAGTCAACGGAGGAGAGGGTTCCAGAGAGGGGGAGTTCTGTACCAATCCTCCTTGACACAGGACCTTTGCACACATTGTTTTCTGTTGGAATATTTGTCCTCACTTCTTTTTTTTAAAGATTTTATTTATTTATTACAGAGACAGAGAAAGAGAGCGTGAGAGCGAACAGGAGCAGAGGGAGAAGGATAAGCAGACTGAGCGTGGAGCCCGATTCGGGGCTCGATCCCACAACCATGAGATCACGACCTGAGCTGATAACAAGAGTTGGACGCTCAACTGACTGAGCCACCCAGGTGCCCCTTCCTCACTTCTTTATCTGCTTAACTGACTCCTCTACTGAGTCTCTATTAAAATGGGATTCCCTCGGGGAGACCTTCCCCAATCCCTGAATGTTAGCCCCAACCGAGTCTCTCTCTTCCTTTACGTGCTCTCAAGGCAGGCAAGTGTCCTATGTGACTTATCACAATTGAGTTGGTTGAAATGGGACTAATACATGCAACTAATGAATCACTGAATGTTATATCAAAAACTAATGACGTAGTATACATTGGCTAATTGAATGTAAATAACAAAAAAGAAATGAGACTAAAATAAGTGTAATTGTATTAACTGAAATGTAATTAAATGCATAGGCATCATTTCATGTCCCCATTTCCCATCCTTCAATGTTATTTCCATGACAGTCTGTTCTAGTCACCTCTCTAACCCTTTGCTCAAAAATATTGATGAATATACGGGTAAGTGAAGGAACTGTTGAAAGAGTTCCATGTGGTAAGACAGGTTTCTGGCTCACTGATATATGGGTGTTACGTTTGGAAATAGTGGCCCTCAGTAGAAAATGCACTGGCTTACTATGCACATTTCCTACTAAAGAATGGTAGGGAAGAAGACGTATTTAGACTTGGAGCCTGAACTTGACTGAGTGCTCCTTCCAAGAGACACCACAGAGATTATTCTGCTATGAGTGTTGACCTTCTTGGAAGATTTTGAAAACCTACACCTGCACATGGGAAGGCCCTTCATGCCTCATGAGTGTTTGCTGAGTGACACTGAGTACTTGGCAGTGGGGAGGTCTGCACTCTCTTCCATAAAGATTTTATGGCAGTGACAATATGGATGAGAGCATTTCTCACATGTGGCAGAGCAGAGACCGCCTCGTGCAGCTCCCTGACGCTTGCAGCAATAAACCTTTTATGATGGTCCTGCTATCTTGCATACCACATACACCTTCTTGGCTAATTTCGGTCTCATTCTGTTCTCCCTGAAGGAGGGACCCAAAGGGAGACTGATGTCACAATCATGTATGTGGTCCTAAAAGGAGCCAAAGCCCTCTTGAGCTTTGCATTTTCCCCTGGCAGAGGCCAGATTTAAGTTACATGATCCCAGTCACTCACAGGGTATGTGCTAGGCTCCTGTCCGGACCACAGCTGGGATATCTTATATGTACTCAGTATTGGGGGGAGTGACAAACACTTGGACTTGGCCACCCTCAACCATCTGTGCTGTAACATGCCTCTGCTCATTATTAGGATTTAACCCAATGGCAGCATAAGCTACTCTGTGTATTTGCTGAAAAGCATAACCTACGGAACCCTACAGAGACATTAAAAGGTGTGTTGCCAGACTCACAATTTTGTCCTCCTTCCCAAAGCTTGGTTCAGGGGGCCTGAGACAAGGGGAAGAGGCTTAGAGAAATGCATTTTGGAGGATTGTTTTCTCTTCTCCTCCATCAACAAGGATTGCTGGGTGTCAGGTTGACAATGCTGTATCCTGTGCATCCTGACCTTGACCTTTGCCATGGTTGTCCCCCGTGGCTAACTGCACACTCTGAGTCCCATGCTTTCTATGTGGTTCAACTTGCGCTACGGGCGACCAATAAAAACAAGCTTAGCAGCTAAGAGCACAGACTCAGGGGTGAGGCAGACGTGGGTCTGAATACTGTGTGACCTTGGGCAAGCTACTTAGCTTTTCTGTTTCCTCACCTGGAAAACTGGAATAATAATAGCAACCCCCTCAAGAGGTAGGTGGAGGAATACGTGAGCTAACATAGGCAAAGTAGAGTGCCTGGAACGTGTGGGTGGTAGCCCATTAGCTGCCACCTCCCCCAGGGCCAGCACCACCCGCATCCTCACATTCATCATGGCCGTACTCATCAGTCTTAGTTGCAAGGAACAGAAACCCACGTCAGATGAGTTTAAGCCAAGAAGGAAAATAGTTTAGTTTAGTTCATTGAAAATCCTAGCCACATGCTGGATTGAGTTTCCACAATGTTGTCTGTGCTTGAGCTCTCTCTGCCCAAACCTCACCTTACTTTCCTCTATCTTGGCCTCATCCTCCAGCAGGTGGTCCAAAAGGCAACCAGGGGACTCAAGTGTGCAGAAGCCCATCCCTTTCTTTTCTCACCAAAGGGCCTCTGCATATGCACATGGATACCCAAGCCCACGGGCCCAAGCTCCATCTACAAACGCACCTCCCAGCAGGCAGCCCCTCCTTGGCAACTCCTTGGCCACTGATCTGGGGAAGAGGCTCTCATGCGTCCTGGAAATAGATTCAGGGCTGTTTGGGCGCAGAATTCTGGGGTCCTGGCTGTCAGGAGCATGGTCTTAAAGTGGGGAGTGGAAAGGATGTAGGCCAAAGATGGGTGTGTTCACTTGGTCCCACAGAACTATCATCACCCCATGGGGAAGGGTGGGCTGGAGGGGCCCAAGCGGGGCCTTCTGATGTGCAGGGGCCCTGGCTGATAGGTCTAAGAGAGGTATTTATTTACTGTATAGCAGATATGTTCATAGAGTGATGGTCATGAAACAGTCTAATAACAATTCAAGACAGGACCGGCTAAGTGCTGCGGAGTTTTCAGAGAGGAGAGACCCCTGCCGGCAGGGAAGAGTTCCTCCAGAAGCAGGTCTGGCGGGATGGAAGATGAGGATAGGACAGGACATAGGTCAGGGCTTTCCTGGTAAGGAGAGCAGTGTGAAGAAAGGCCATGAGGTCAGAGTACACCGTGGGTTGGGACAACAGGGAGGCCAGTCTAGGAAGACGGAGGGTGTGTGTACAGAGAAAGGGGGGATGGCCGGTGGGATCTGGAGGAGACGTTTACAAGAGCTGTAAGGGGACTCTAGGTCCAAATCTATTACACTACGAGCTGGGGAGTCTCTGCAGTTTTCTGAACGAGGAGGATAGTTGGAAGTGGTGTTTGAGGGGGAGCCTCAGTCAGTTAAGTGTCTGCTTTCAACTCAGGTCATTAGCCCAGGGTCTCAGGATGGAGCCCCGCATCGGGCTCCCTGTTCATCGGGGAGCCTGCTTCTCCCTCTGCCTCTGCCCCTCCCCCTACTTGTGCTCTCTCTTTCTCAAATAAATAAATAAAATAAAATCTTTAAAAAAAAGGAAAGAAAGAAAGTGGTGCTTGAGAAAGCTGGGCTTGGCAGCACCATGCTGGTGGACCAAGGGGTCCCCCAGAGCCGAGATCTGGGCTAGTGGCTGAGGAACCGGACAAGGCCTACTGTCAGGATGATGACTTGCTGGGAGGCGGGGGGAGGAAGGGAGCCCTGATGTGCGTGCGGTCAGTGGCCAAGGCCAAGCTGGCAGAGTGACCGAGTCCAGAGTCCAGAGCTGGCGTCACCAGAAGAACTGATGGCCAGGCCTGAGTGAGCTGCACACAAATGCTTTCCCAAATTGAGCTGTGGGGCCGGATCAGGTGGACGCACGTCCAGGCTTATTTGTGGTTAGGATGACCAACTTAACGGCACCAGGTGTTTGCTTTTCAATTTTGCTCCAGTTCCCCTGCTGGGCAAATTAAACCCAGTGAGTCCATGCGACCTGGCCTGGCCAGGGTTACTGCCCCTGGGTGTCCCTGTGGGCAGAGCCGGCGCCTCAGGCTCGGGCGGACGCGTTGGTGAAGTTCCTGTGGCCAGAACTGAGGGCTTTTTCCTGGCTGCTTCTGCCGGGCGGTTTATAGGGCCCCGTCTGTTGGCCAGGAGTGAACGTGAACAGGAATGTGGGTGTAAAGGGGGCTTCCAGGCCTGGCCTGCGCCTGCCGGCTTCGCATATAAACAAAGGGAACCGCAGGCGTCTGGCCAGCCACATGATGGCAACTGCGTGCCAACGGGTCCGGGCGGGTCCTCTGGAGCCCTGGCTCCCGGAGCGTGGGGTACTCGAAGGGGCCCAAAGGTATTCCCGAGTGAGAAACAAAATCCGGCAAGGCCATGTGAATCTACCCCAGCCTTTAAGCCAGACAATGGATAAGTATGTGGCATCCATCAACCCACAACCCACAACTATGTGGCATCCATCAAACCACAACTATGTATCGATCGCCTGTTATGGACCTGCACTGTGATCAGTGAAGAAGAGAGCCAAAGGACTTCTGGAGAGCCTAGGGGTTTAAGCTGAAGGACTTTGGTTCAAGTCCCAGCGTTACCTTTCCTGTTTATGTGGACTTAACAAGTCTTCTAACCTCTCTTGTCCTTATTTTCCATATCTGTAAAATGGGCATAGAAATACAATCCATCTAAGAACGTTGATATGAGAAATAAATGAGATCACCTATAATGATACATAATTAACAGAGATATTTAGTCTGATCTAATAAATAGAGATTAATAAAATTTCTAATTTTATAATTTTTAAAAACTAGTAAGATTTGTTTTGAAATTTAGTGAGTTCTGTGGAACTTTTTTCTCGCTCTTAAGAAACATGTAATCTGATTGGGGAAGTAAAAACACACACATGTATAACAGGAATAAATACATGACACAAAGAAAATATACCACATTTTGTGAAACAGAGGGTAAGAGCCACTTCGTATTTTCTCAACTTTGGCCCAAATAAATTTGGTCATTTTCTTCCTTTCTTGTGGCCACCTCTCTGGAAGCATTTGTTTTCCCCATAGGCTCTTGAAGGTAGAAAATGTCTATGGTTAGAAGCCACTGTCCTCTCAGTCTTGTTTACAGATGGGACAACCAGGGCCCGAGGAGATGAGGAGCCTTGCACTGCAGGTTATGCGTTTCGGCAGCCGTAGGGCTGGGCCTTCAGCTCAGGGCTTCGGGCTCTTTCCAATCCACTCAGCTGCCCTCTGAGCTGGCCATCATTCCTAGTGCCTAAGATCTGGGCCCTGGCTCCTCACCCACTTCATTGCAGGCCACGCCTTGCTTTCCTTCCCTGGGAGGGTCCTCATACAGAACCACAGGGGGCAGAAAACACTGTCTTTGGAAACATCAATTTTGGAGGAAAAAAAAAAACAAACCCAAAACAGTAAACCAGAGTAATGGGACTTTCCAAATGGCAGCTGGGTGGAGGAACAGGTAAAACAGTGTCCCTCTCCTCAAGCACGGGCCACTCCTGTCTGGCAGACCTTCCTGAGCCTCCTGCCTCAGCTCAAGGAGAGATCACCCCAGACTTGTGGCTGCTCTCGGAGCAGAGTCTGACCAGAAGAGAGCGGATCACCGAGCCCCAGCAGAAATGCCTACCTCTGGCCCAGGGCTGGGGAGGCTGAGGCGGGTGGGGCTGTTCGGGCTGTCCCTTCCTGTGCTTCGGGGGAGGTGGTGGGAGTCGAGGTTGGGAGGAGCGGCCCCCAGCCTCCCCTGAGCTGAGTGCTGGCGCCAGCAGCAGCCCGAGGGTTCTCCTTGGTTTTGCCACTTCCCTACCTGGCAACTGCTGCAAATCCTTCATGACCGAAAATGACTTCTTTACCCAGGACCCAATCGCCCTGAAACCTGCTGTATCATGAGGATGCTATTTCTGCTGCTCCTGTCTGGTAACTGATTTTCCTAATGATGTCCCTGAGGCCCCAAAGCACCCTGGAATGCTTTCTGAATCACTGAGGGAGTATGCGGTTGTGTTCAGTCTCATTTTTATGGGAAGCGATTCTCACCGTGTTTTTCTAATGCATGGAATCAAAGGCGACTCTCAGGGGACCTGCCCCAATGTTGCAGAGAAACAAAAGACACCTGTCTGCAGAATGGCAGCAGGCCCTGGTCATTTCAGCTGCTTCCGGCCGTCCCCTCATCCACGTCAATCCACGTGTATCCGCTCAGCTCTGGTCATACCCATGGCGTCCGTGTTTGTGGAAGGGGTCAGCGGCCCGGCATTTAGGGTGTATCCTGCTTCCCTCATTTGACTGCAAGGTCCTCAACGGGGAGGACCGGCTCTCATCCTTTGTCTTCCAGACATGTTCTGCTGATGACTGCGGTCACCCAGGAGCCAAGTCTGTGCGGTTGCTGAGCTCATGGCGGGGCCTGCTCTGGCCAGACAATTGCCTGTTGCCTATAGACACATGTCGTAAGAAGAAAGGCAAACCTGCGTCCCCAAAGTGATGGATCCTTGGGCTCGAGCTTCCCAAATACTTGGGCCCTTTCCTTTGGAACTTGTCTGCCCGAAGGTCCTCCCCAGGAGAGGTATCCACTCCGTAGTTTCTGCCTGCCCTCCTCACATCCGGCCTTAATTACCCTCTCTGCCTCTGGGGACAGCAGTTGGCGCAGGGCATGAAGGGAATGGCAGGGCGGAGGCAATAAGGAGCCCTTTCGGTGATATGACAGGAAGCACAGATGTGTGCTTCTTTCTATAACAGAAGGCCCTCAAGGGCAAGAATCTGATGTCTCCGGTTCACCTTGATATTCCCAGCACTGAGGAAAGAGCTCTGCTTACATTCAGTAAATATTTGCGGAGGGAATGAGACACAGGCTTCCCACCAGCTCAGCCCTGCCCGAGCTCTGGGGGTCTTTCAGCTTTTCTCTCTCTATTGTTGTAGTTCTCCGATTGTGTTCTGTTCCATGGGATAAATCGCAGAAACCTAACATTGAGTAGGAAAGAAAAGTAAGTAGTAGGCAATGACGTTCCATATTAATTTATCATTTTCCCAAGTTCTAAAGCAAGCAGAAAGAAAGTATGCTGTTCAGAGATGTCTTGTATATTAGCAGCCACTGCCCCAATAATGTGGCCTGACAAACTCAGTGGCTTCCAAACCTTCACATATTCTTACTCAGGTATTTGTGGATTGGCTGGGGGTTGGCTGGTCTGGTCTGGGCTCAGTCGGGCTTGGTTCTGAGTTCAGATGGGGTCCGGCTCTGCTCCACATGTCTCTCATCCTCCTGGGACTGGCAGGTGACCCGGAGCACTTTCTTTCCACGACAGAGGCAGAGATACAACAGGGAGAAATGGAAATGTGATGTCTCTTAAGGTTTAGGCTCAGAACTGGCCTCCGTCACTGTCTGCAACATTCTACTGGCAAAACTAACATCATCGGGCAGGTCAATTTATTCCATCTCTAACGGGAGGAACCACAAAGTCATATATCGAAGTGTATCTATAAACCCGGAACAATAATGCAACCTACACAAAATGTAACTAACTGGCCAAACTATTAAAAAAATCAAGAGAACGGTGAGCACAAAATTCTGGATAATTCTGGTAATTTTGGTGGGGGAGGCAGGAGCAAGGAAAGGGAGGGGCATGCATTGTAACCGCCTAATTGTAAGGTGGGTGGTGGATTCACAGGCTTTATGACTACTACATTTTATAATTTACATGTATATTTTCTGTACATGTCAAATGTTACCGAATAAGAAAAGCAAGTTTAAACAAATAAATAAAGGGTGTGATCCACTGATAGGAGAGTTTCTGTGTTAACCTTGTATGTTGTACAGTTCTAAGGTAAACAGAAGCTGAGAGCTCTCCTTGGGAAAGCACCTGAACATTCAGTCGTAATCCTGGCAACGCAGCACACAGGTTAAGAAAGAGAAATCAGCCTATGCTCATTCTGGAGAGGCCCAGCCCTGCACTAGAACCAACGGGGAAGATGAAAAGAAATGGTCTCTGCACTTGGGGCTCTAGGAAGATTCTAGAAAATAATTTGGGTTGCAGCTGTGAGGTAGCCCTCAGGGCCCCAGCATTGCCTCCAATCTCATTGGCCTCAAATCCCAACTGAGACACGCAGCACCTGTGTGACATTGGGAAAGTTACTTAGCCTCTCTGAGTCTTTTTCCTTCCCTTAAAGGAGACAGCTCTACCTTGGAGGGTTGCTATGCATCCTCGAACAAGGGAGTTTTATTTGCTTTCTGATGGTGAGCAGAGAGCCTGGGTGGCGCAGTGAGTCGGGCAGTGGGTCCTTCAAGCAGTGATTTCACTTTTCCAAGTCTCCATTGCCTTCTATAATGTGGTGGTTACTAACATTTTTCTTCAAAAGGTAAGTTGGGTGATTTAAATTAAATATTGTCTGTGAGGAACCCGACACATACAAGGGGGCTCAATAAATGTTAATCCTCTCCCCTCCTGCTTCCAGCCTCTATTCAGCTTCTCTCTGGATATGGCACAAAGAGGGTGGGGGAAAGAGGTCCAGTCCACAGCCAGGTGCCTTAAGAAGATGGGTGTGGATGTTGAATCCTGGCCTCCATGGATAGAATGGGAGGCGTGTCTCAGGTGCGGGTTCTGGGAAGGAGCTTGGGCCCGGGGAGGGATTATGTTTTCCATTACCCAAACATCTCTGATTTCAGCCTCCAATTTGGGGAAGCAAAATAATTTTGGCCCCCCACACAGTATCTGTCTCTGGAACTGATTATCTGCTTTGTTAAGTTCAGAGGCATTCTGATAAGGGTAATTGAATTAGGCTTCTCAGGGCTCCTAGAAGCAGGCTCGCTGCCACAGTAGGGGGTCTCTCTGGCCGGGCCCCCTCAGCTGCAGGCTCTGGTCATGGAACGTGCTCTCCTGGGGTGCCCAGTGCCTTGGGCTTTGCCTTTGAAGATCTTTGCAGAGATGCCTCTCCACACCGTGCACCCTCCCAAGGCCCTCCATGCTTCCCTGGGTTCCTGCCCTGAATCTGTTCCCAGCCCACTTAGGAGGCCTCTGGGGGCAAGGGAACCTTCCCTTGAGGCAGAGGAATTTCTGGAGGTCAAGGAAAAATGTCTGTCAGGGGACAAAAGGGCAGGAGATCAAGGTTCAAATGAGGTTGACCTAAATTTTTCCCACTCCCTGTCCCCATAATCTTGTCAGGACTCGGCCCACCTGAAATGACAAAAGTCCAGTTGTTTGGGGATATTACTATGACAGTAGCCATTCAGGGTTTCAAGAGTGAGCAGGCTGCAAAAAAAATTTATCTGACCCCCCAAGTATGTGCAGATTCAGCCCCCATTTCTCACACTTCTCCATGGTCTCCCCTCCCCTCCCCCTCTTTTGACCACACTGAGAAAATCACAGGGGTTGTCCTTCTTCCTCCCACCAGACAAGGTCCTGTGGAAATTCAGCACAGAGAAGGAGACAAAGGGGCGAGGGGCTGTGTAGTGAGCCCTCAAGGCTCCGTTCCATGATCTGTCGGTCCCACCCCACTTCCTCAGCTTCTGCCCCAACAGGCCAGCCTTCCTCTCCATCTCCTCATGAGCCCACGGAGTGCCCATCATTATTATAAGCAAAAGTGATGTATTTTAGAGACCACTGGAAGAGATTCTGGTTCGAATGTCTACTCTGGAACTTACCACCTGTGTGATCTTTGGCAAATTTGTAACCTGGGAGGATTGGCAATAACACAGAAGTTCTTGAACTTTCTCAGTTAATGTACTAACGAGTTCGTACCGCAGTAATTTTTTCATAGTGTCTCTAGGCTTTAAGAAACACCGAAAAGTCCCATTTATTAAAAAGTTAGAACCAAACAACTTAAGAGGTATTTATGTCCTGACAAAGTAATACGTATATATTGAAAGAAAAAAGTAATAGTTTTATTTCATTCTTAAGGAACAACAAGCACTTAATGAGAGGTGTGCTCCTCTTGGGCACCGCCCGACTTCAAACCTTGGAATCTCATTGGACCCCGTTGCCCTCATCTCCTGTTCCATGTTGATTTTCACATGGCTCTTGTTTATTTATTGTGGCCGCCGCCAAAGACCCAGCTCCACAAGATATGACGTCATCAAAAGGAATGTGGTATGATCTCATATTAAAACTGTGAACTACCTCGAGCTTGTAGCTGGCACAGTGTCTAGCAGACATTGAGTATCATTATACTTCGTTCGAAATTTAAAACAACTCATGGTGCCTCTGTGTATTTGCTGCAGTACCCCAGAGTGGGAACCGAGGCAATGATGTTTGAAAAGAACCTAACATATTACAGATGCCTAACAATATGGTAGCTATCATTACTTCTCTTTGAAGTTTTAAAGTGACTGTTGGATGACTTATGACTGGGCTGCCATGTCAACAGACTAGACTGCAATCTCACTGAAGGCTATTTGTCCATCTAAGTATCTCCTATGACTGGTACATGGTAAGTGTTCAATAAATATTTCTTGACTAAATGGATGGATGGATGCCTTCTGGATCATCCATCTGTTGGCTCAGCTATACTTCCTCCATCCCTCCATCCAAGGAACAGTGGAAACTTGACTTTGCTGTCAGCTGAAACTGCCTGTGAACCACTGCCCCACTCTAATGGATCATGTTAGCTCCTTTTCCCCTTCTTATCTACCTCATGTTGCCTTGAAGAACCATCATACTTTGGCCTCCAGTAATGAGATTGTTCCTTCATGTGTATAGCTAGTTTTCTCCAAGGTCTCTGCAAATTGCTCTAGAACAGAAACAGGTCTTATGAATCCCCACACATTTTCTGACATAGAGTGTTCCCCACGGGGCTGAATATAAGGTAGGTGCTCAGTAAATACTTGCTAACTGAATTATTTGTTTTATGCTATGGACCCATGCATAGGTTGCATAGTTGTCTAGTGACTCGTTAATTCCCAAATGGGCAGCTAGTGACCAGCCTATACATAGACGGAAAAAGGAATTGGAGTCAGTGAGGACTTCACTGAGAAGTGGTGGACAGGATTCAGAGAAACTGAAGGAAGGAGATAGGCATTTGGGATGGGGTGGTGGAGCATGTTGTGAGAAATGACCTGAAGAAGGAAATGGGCTTGGTGTGTGAGGGGCCCTTAACTGGCTAGAGAGGGCATGAAATGGAGTCACACAGAATAACTGTGGATAAGAAACTTCAAAGATCTGAAAGCTAAGAAGAAGCATTTTAAAATGTGAACATTAGAAGTTAAGTGAAAGGTATACCATAGAGTTGGTTGTGAGAAGGTGGTTGTCTCATATTGAATCACTTTACCTAGGAAAGAGGACGAGGGGTAGAGGGAAATTAAAATAATATGCCTTATTACAGGAGAGGTCCAAATGAAAACATTTTGCTGGGGTCTAACTGGCCATAGGTCCGATGGTTTTCTATCCACCACACAAGTAAATAGCTCAAGGGCAGGCTGCCGGCCAGCATAAACCTTTGTGTGGAAAATATTGCCAGTGTGGGTATGGAAAATGCCCTCTTGCTGACCATAATTATACAGAATGTGTGCAAATAAAAGCTGAAAGAAAACACTTTTGCAGAGGTATATTTTTTCTGTTCTTATTTTGACAGAGTGGAAGCGAAATTCACAGACCATTTTCTCATTCTCCCCGGTTGGGATAGAATGAGCTCATGCTGTGTGGCTGGGCTGGGGGTTGGGTTTCAGTGAGAGACCCAAAACGAAGTTTCTACACACAGACCTACATTTATGGGTCTTTCAGTCCTCGGGGCAGCCAGGGGTTGCCTTGTTTGGCTCTGACCCACCAACAGGTTTGGTCTTCTTCAGTCCAAGGAAGACGAGAAAAGTTGGGGTGTTCAAAGTGTCATCACCACCTTTCTTTTCCTTTTTTTTTTAAGTAGGTTCCAACGTGCGGCTTGAACTCATGACTCTGAGATCAAGACCTGAGCTGAGGTCAAGAGTCAGACACGCAACCGACTGAGTCACCCAGGCACCCCCAAAATTTTTTTAAGTGACCTCTACACCCAATGTGGGGCTCGAACTCACAACCCCAAGATCAAGAGTGGCACACTCTACTGACTGAGCCAGCTAGGCACCCCATCCCCATCTTTCAAGATTAACTTCAGGGGAAGGTAATTCCTTTCCACCTTTGACTCTTTCCTGGATCTCCCATCACAGACAACCCCTAACTCTGAAGAGGCCCAGAGCACAGCAGATACCTCCTGGAGAAACTCCTCCAGGAAGCAAGATGGCAGATTTTGTTTCTTCACATTTTATATCTGCCCTTCTAGAAAGTTGCCCTTTCTCTTCTTCTCTTTGACATTCTTAGGAATACTTGAGTGAAAAATCCCTCAGCAAAGAGTGGTGTTTGCCAGTCTGGGCTGTGACGTGTCCAAGCATTACCTGGCCCCATCAGAACTGGGCTCCAAAGTGCAAAGGGACAAAGGATAGACCATGAAGGAGAGGCACATTATAGGTTTGCTGCAGGGACCTGGAAAAGGATCAGGCATAGGAATGCTAGAAGGAACCCAAGGCAGCTCTGGAAACCAGCCCTTTCTCTCAACATTTCTTGCTCTGTCTGCCTGGCTGTTCCATTCTCCCCTCTGCTTACTCAATACTTTCTGTTACTTCACTTTGCATATGGCCCATCATGACTGCCGGCCCCTTTCATTTGTGGCTGTTCTCTATATGACTTCTGGCTTCTGTCCTCAACGCTAACGGGCTATTTCTCTATGACTTAAGAGAAATATAACTGGCCCAACTGGCCTCGATTATTTTTGAGAGGCAGGGCCTAGTGCCCTAGGCATCCCGTGGCTCGGCTGCCCTTATGCTGGATGCCCACCCAGAGCTCGGTCAGCTGAGGGTGGGCAACGTGCCACTTAGAAGCAGAGGTTATGAGTCAGGGTGGGGACAAAGCAGGCAAGGATTGTCATCTCTAATACAATAGTCATTCTGAGCAGTACTGGTGGGTAAGGTGTGGCAGGGACTACAGGCAAAGCTTTTATCAGTTTAGCTAACATTTGTTTTACGTGTAAAAAAATATTTTTATGGAAAGAAAAAAACCAGGCTATGAATACCATAAGACTGTGATACAGTCTAAAACACATAGGTGTATTCATATCCAATAATATCCAAATAATTGATTAAAGAATAGAAACAGCTCACGTCAACTCTTTGGTATCGTGTTGGGGAAAAAAAAAAAAAAAAGCTATTGCATCAGAAACAAAGAAAAACCATTCAGGGGTCACCTGGGTGGCTCAGTTGGTTAAGTATCTGCCTTCGGCTCAGGTCATGATCCTGGGGTCCTAGGATTGAGCCCTGAGTCGGGCTCCCTGCTCAGTGGGGAGTCTGCTTCTCCCTCTCCCTCTCCCTCTCCCCCAGCTCATGCTCTCTGCGCACATGCACTCTCTCTCTCTCTCAAATAAAGAAAATCTTTTAAAAAAAGAGAAAAAGAAAAGCTACTCAGCTGAGTATTTTATGAGATTTTTGAGAAGTGTTTGTCTTTTAATCAAAATTTCATCTATCTGAGGGAGATAGGAGGAATTGTAATGTTTAGTTTATAATTCCCATTTCTTTCGAAATACAACTTCACGGGAAGACAACCCTCCTTTGTCCCAGCCATCCCTTGGGATGAATTAATGCAGCCATGACCTGCACACATGCATTCAGCATAATCTGGACTCTCGCAGACTCTCACAATTATAGCAGACATTGTGCTCAGGCAGAGCAGAGGGACATAGGAAAGGTTGGGGATGTCGTTTAGGTTTAGGTTTTGCTACTGGTAACAGACATCCAAAATAGCAGTGGATCAGACAAAGAAGTTCATTTTTCCCTTAAGTGAAAGTTCAGAACAAAGTAGTGGTTTTGGTCCACAAAATCCTCAGGAACCCAGATTCATTCTGGGTTCTCACCAGTTTTGGAGATCCCCAAGTCAATGAGTAGAGAGGATTAAAATAAGCTGGAACCAGAGATGAGAACAGTGTCAGCAGACGTTTTCCATAAACGCCTGGAGAGTAAATATTTTCAGCCTTGTGAGTCTCTGGCCCAAGCCTTCAATACCGCAGTTGTAGGTGAAAACAGCCACAATATGAAAATAAATGGGAGTGATCAGATTTGACCCATGGGCAGTAGTTTGCCAACCCTTGGACTAGAATGTCAGAGCTGGGAAGGGCCTAACCTCTCATTTTATAGAAAACTGCACTTGGTCAAGGTTACGCATGGGTCAGTGGCCTCAGAACCAGGAATAGATCATAGGTCTCCTAACTCCTAGTTCAGTGCTTAATCCCCACCATTCAGAAATTAATTTTTGAGGGTCAACAATATAGAATTGAGAGCTCCTGCTTCTCACTCTATGTCACAGACCTTGGAAGAACAGACGTGTGTGTGTGTGTGTGTGTGTGTGTGTGTGTTGATAGCCATGGAGAAGGATCTTTAACGGATTATTTGGATATCCATCCCCTGGTGGGCCTCAGTGAGCACTGCTGTGTGCTATCCGGCAGCCTCCCTGGATTCTCTGTCCAAGTAGACAGGCTGCGGAATGCAAAATCCTTCTACGCCCACCACCTCCTCAAGTTGTTCCTGCCCTAAAGGGTGGGTCATAGCTGAGGTCTTGTCCTCTCTGTTGGCAGTCATGCTGAACAGGACAACAAATGGAAAGAAGATGCCAGGCAGGTACATGTTGGGAAAGTGCAAACCTGGCCCACTTCCCAGACTCTGAGATTCTAAAGAGCCATGCTTCTGCCACCATGGTTTTCATGACTTCTCTATGGCTGAGCCATCCAATATGGTAGCCATGAGCCCTGTGTGGCTACTGGGCACTTAAAATGTGGCTAGCATGGCTGAAGAACTTTAGTTTAAACATATTTCATTTTAGTTCATTTAGATTATCATTAAAAACGGATATGTAAGTTGTTAGAAAATTTTAAATCTGTTTTGAACAGCCTACATAGGTGAATCATCTTTTTCAGCTGAGTATTTTATGAAATATAGGTACAGATAAGTATTACTGATGAATTTAGGATTTGAATAGGGCTTTGACATACACATGGGTGGTGAGGGTTTTGTGGGTGTGTGCATGTGTCCAGGCTCATTGAAATGTGTACATGCTATGTGGGCAGGTTTTCGTATATCAGTTATTCCTCAATGAAGCTGTTAAAAAATAAGAATAAAACCCATGGGGAATCTCAAAGCTTTAATGCAAAACAAAAGAATTTAAAACATCTTATTAATAATTTGGTATATTGATTACAAATTGAGCACATGCTGATGATATTTTGGATATTTTGCTAAATTTCATTTCACCTGTTTCTTTTTACTTTTTGCAGTGCGGCGACTAAAACATGCTCAATGACCTACATGGCTCACGTTGTGTTATTATGGGATGGCGCTGTTGTAAGGACACCAGCCCTACACCCGCAGGGACACCCTGATCTACCCACTCAGCTCCTATAGCTGGTTTTATCTACACCAGGACTGGACAGCATCTCTGTTGTTTCAAGCAACCGGCTTGCTTTCTTCCTTCACAGGGTGGAAGAGGCTTGGGCACTTTTGGCAGAGCCCAGCAGACAATGGGGACGCAGTCAGGATTGAGTGGAAGGACTCCTGAGCGGGCAATGTGAAAGCTGGGACTTGGCCCTGCCGTCCAGTGAACAGGCGGCGACTTTAAGCAAGCCACCTCACTGCTCTGGGCTTCGAATTCCTCACCTATAAAGGGAGAATAATGATCAGTGTCCTTCTCTCAGGGCTACTTGAAACATAAGAATTGATATCTGAGGAGAGCTGGAAACAATGGAAGTGCGGTTCTAACAGTAGATCATTTGTATTCACCAGGTGGAGGAATTCTGCTCTTTCCAGCCCTTCCTTCTCTCTCCTATCCATTTAGCAAATACTAAATACCAAATGCCTGCTTCAGGCCCGGGTTGCACAACGCTCATCCAGACATCACAGAGGGTCTTGCGTACCTGGCTGCACTCCATCCCCTTTCCTGCCAGGAGAGCCCTGGTCGTCTCAGTGGCTCCTGCCTGCTCACCTCTGTAATCACCCGGAGTCACAAACAAAGCCTTGGGGCCAACAGTAGTTTCCCCAACTTCGCCTCATCATGAACCCTGCGTGAAGCCCCGAGGAAGGAATCAGCTCACACACTGCGCTTCAGGCCCACTGCAACGGCCCGATGATGAAATGTACACAGAAACCTTCAAAATTGGTGTTAAAAGCACATAAACCTCTTGGGTTGTTGAGATTCTAGCCCCAGCGGGGTGTGTGTGTAATATCACTAAAAGCAAGTATGATGGATAAAAATGAATGATGGCCCCTTCTCAACGTAAACCGAGCTGCTCATCCCTCAGGGTTGTTTATAAATAGAGGGGAGTCCATTTGTTCAGAATCCTGGGGACCGACCGGCACTCCATTTAGATAACGACCACATTTTGTGCCCAGCCATCACTCTCCAGCTTGCAAGGTGGCGATTAATCAAACAGTGTTTTGGTTTCTCCTGATACACATCTAGTCCTTCCGGTTTAGAGTGAGCTGAAGATGGCCTCAACAGTTTACAGAACAGCTCTGGCCAGTACATTAGAAGGCGGCGAGAACGAGCGCCCTTGGAGGGCCTATCGGGCTGGACATTCCACTTGGAATTCTGAGTTGGGAGCAGCTGTATGGATGCGGATTCCCCAAGGGGAGGCCACTGGAGGCCTGGCCCTCTAGGGCATCACAGACTTGCTACGTTCGGTCCGAGAGAGTGAATTACACTTGTCATTAAGATAGAGACACCCGGGGCGGAAGGAACACCAAAATAAGACTAATTGGAAGGCTTTATTTTTCTGATAAGGTAATTGGATACAGACCAAGGGGAATGCAGTCTCTGCCCCGGCCACCTCACTCCGCCATCAGTGAAGAGGAAAGAGGGGCCCCAGAGTTTAGCGTGCTCTTGCGAGATGCTCCCACCCCAACACTCACAGCCTCATGACCGCAGTCGACCTCGCAGACCCCCTGCTCTTATTCCATCATGCCTTTGATTGCTGTTTGTATCAATCACCCTGAGAAGCCTGGAACTCCCAGATCTTACTCTACACCCTAGTTCTTACCTCCAGGCAGCTTCGTGAAGCCCCTAATCTCAGCCTATCTGTCACTCCCCCAGGTAGCCACGTCTCTGGGCCTTGTGCTCCACCATCAGCAAAATCCCTTCCGTTCTCTGCTTCTCCCTGATGCACTCTTCACCCTCTTGCTCTAACCAAATGCTGGCCCACCCACCTTCGAGTGGGGTCTGCTTCCTCTCCGTCCCTCATGCCGCTGGGTCATGCTCCGATCTTCCGTACCACTTGGGGATGACTGTTGCTCCCTCTTCTCTAAAATGCCTGCTTTGAGGCACACGCCATCAGCCTAGAGAGCTTGTAATAGTCTCCTGGGGCAGTCATGTCCAGAGCCCTGGCTCACTGCACTGTTTCCCACAGACTCCAGGTATCGCTTTTGGTGATTTCAATATCCATGAAGATAATCCTTCCAGTGTCCAGACTTCTCAGTTCCTTGGCAACCTCCTTTCCAATACCTTGTCCTCTACCCTATCACAGATATTTGCACCTTATAACCTTTCCACTGCCAATGACTGCAACCTCCTCACAATCTCAATTTCATCCTCCCTCTCTGGGATCACCACCTGCTGACTTGGACCCCTCCTTCTAGTACTCAGCCCCGACGATCCTTTGACCCAGGGCTGCCATGTACAGTCGTGCATTTTGCATATTGCACAAAAGTCCTTGGCCAAGGGGACAAGTGAGCCCTGAAATCCAGCCCACGCTCCAAGAATGACACTGTGTGCCCTGGCTCGTGGCTTTATTTACCCAAAGGAAAGGGCAACTTTTCTGTTGCACAGTTGTGCGGTTGTATCACCTAGAGGGGACGCATTTAACTTACTCACTGAAGATGCTCCACGGACTAGTGCCAGCTCTGATTTAGCCCCACTGGGACCTACAACGCATTGCTTTCACCGCCTTGTCAATGCCCCTCACGCCCTTTCCTCCTTTCCCAGCTTAGATTCCGTGTTCTATGATTATATTCCCTCCTCTCAACTCTCTGGCCCCGTCCCTCCTTCGCTGTATCCCCAGCAAATCCCAATCCTTTTCAAATTAAACCCCTCATGTCTGCATCATGCAGCCAAACATGTGTAAAGACATACACAGTTCATATTCACATTCATGAGCACTAATGTTAACTGGACTCCTAGTTGTGCCTGTGCTCCCCCATCTCCCCTGGTGCTCTCACTACCTCAATCTGTTGTCTATACTCGGAGAGCCCGGCCCCCCCTTTCTCTGCAAGAACACAGTCAGAAGGGAACTCCCATGTGCTCCCACCACCATACTCACCCATTTGTTCACGTCTGTCTCTTGTACTCTGCCTCCCCGCCCTGTTCTGTGCATGAACCTTCCAGACTCTTCTCCGAAGCCAACTCTCTCTGCTGACGCATCAGATACCATCCCTTTCACCGCTACAAGGGCTTTCTGTTAATTCTCTCCTGCATTGTCACCTCTTTTCTCCCTCTGCTGATGACTTATATCAGCATATCAACATGTTGTAATATCTTCTATATTTTAAAAGACTCTCTCTTGACTCTACAACCTCCTCCAGCCACTGCACTGTTTCTCTGCTGTCCATAGCAGGTCTTCTCTCAAGAGGGGCTCTACCTGCTGTCTGGTCCTCCTTCCTTCTTGAATGCACTTCCATCAGGCTTTTGCCCTCACCACCCCACCAAAACCTTCTTGTTAAGATTACCAATGACCACCGGGGCGCCTGGGTGCCTCGGTCGGTTAAGCATCTGCCTCTGGCTAGGGTCATGATCCCAGGGTCCTGGGATTGAGCCCCGCATCGGGCTCCCTGCTCCCTCTCCCACTCCCCCTGCTTGTGTTCCCTCTCTCGCTGTGTCTCTCTCTCTCAAATGAATAATAAGTAAAATCTTTAAAAAAAAAGATTACCAATGACCACCATGTTGCTAAATCCATTGGTGAGATACTCTCTCGGTATCTTACTTGACCTATGGCAGCTTTTGACACAGATGACCACCTTATCATTCTTAAAATTCTTTCCTTGGCTTCCGGGACTCTACTCTGTGGTGTCTCCCTTCGTGGATTGGCCACTCCCTTTCAGACTCCTTTCCGGGTTCCTTCTGCTTTGTTTTCTTCCAGTTTTAAGCTGGTTCTTTCTTATGTCCTCAAACTCTGAATGCTGACATGGCCCCATACTGTCTTTGGGCCTTCTCCCTTCTCTATCTACACTCACTCTCTTGATGATCTCATCCTCTCTCATGGCTTTAATTATCATTTACATGCTGATTACTCTCAAATTTCTATCTTTGGCCCCCTGAACTCTAGACTCACATATCTAGCTGCAAACACAGTAAGTATCTGTGCTTGGATATGGGACTCAAACTTCACATGCCCCAAGAAGAGCTCCAGATTCCACCATCCACTCCAACAGGCACACCCTCCAGGCTTTATCTCAGGACATGGCAACCCCATCCTTCCAATGCCTGGGCCAAAAGCCTTGGAGCCATCCTAAACCTCTGACTCTCTCTCTCTCCCTCCCTCTCTCTCTTTCTTTCTCATTGTCTCTCTCCCTTCACTATGAATTACCAGCAAAGTCTGTCAGCTCTCCCTTCAGAACTGATCCAGAATCCAGCCACTTTTTATCATTTTCACTACTACCACCCAGGACCAATCCACCATTATCCTTCACCTGATTTATTCCAGTAGCCTCAACTGGGGATCTCAGCTGGGACTGTGGCCAGAACATCTTCACTGTGACCCGAACTTCCTCACAACGTGACGGATGGGTCTAAGGCGAGTGTTGAGAAGTGAGACACGGGGGAACATGGGAGGAAGAAGCTGTCTTATCTTTCACAACCTAGCCCTACTAACAGCCGGGTCCTACACTAAGCACTGAGGGCGTGAGAAGAATAAGAACTAGTTCTCGAGTGCAAGGAGTTTACAGACTAGAAGGGGAGGCAGACAAAGGAACTCCCCCTATTAGAAGCCAATGTGTACATGCTGTCACAGAATTAAGCAGAGGGTACCAGAAGGGAGTGAGAGGAGGAAGGCGGAGGGGTTGAACTGAGTGTGAAGGCTGAGTAGGAATTACAGCGTGGAGGAGAAAAGGACACCTTGAGAACTGCATGCATGCCAGGCAGAAGTGTCACAGAGGCTATTATGAGGTTGCAGCTAATATACCTTGGGGTGAATCAGAATGGATTCGAATCCTCCTCCTTGCACTTACTAGTTAAACGTGGAGAAATTACATAACCTCTCTGAACCTGTTTTGTCCTTTACAGAATGGGAATTGCTCTTCAGACTTAAGATTCCTGTCACAATGGCTGACAGGCATCCAATAGATGAATTTTTAAAGTAGTTAGTTAATTCAAATTGCCCAATATAGGTTTTTTGAGGTGTTGTGGTTTTTGTTTTTTTTTTTCCATCAGTCTTATTCAAATAGGTCCAAACCGTCTCTGGAATTTTAATCCAAAAAAATAGAAGAAGAAATCTGGAGAGCAGGAAAGCAGAAACGTTAATTTCCTCCACCGCTGCACAGCCTGACGTACAGCCCCTCCTCATCCGTGTCTGCAAGACAGAAAGTCCTCGCAGCAGACCATGTATTTGATTCTGGGGCCAAATCTGGGATTACGTCCCAGGTTACGGACTATCCAGGATATGGACCAGCAGGTGAGGCAGATTTCCAGGTCACACTTTCTTTTTACATCAACTGGGGTGGGCGGGGAGTGCAGAGAAAATAGGATGGAAATAAAAGATTTCTTTTTAATTTTTTAATTTAATTTTAAAAGTCTGTACCATTGAGAATTGACCACGTTCACAGCTGGTTCCTGCCCTCAAGATGCTTACAACATATTTGAAGGGACCAGATTCAAACCCATGAATCTGTGAGTTTCATCTGTGAAGTCACAGGATCTAATTGAGCATTTCGAATGGCAGGATGGCAGGCACAGACCCCGGGAGCGGGGGCAGCTGGGGGCAGGGTGGCCTCTGTGGTGGCTGTCATGGTCAGAGGGGCCCCAGCCTGCCCTGCCAATCTGACCGCTGCAACTACCTTTTTTTTTTTTTTTTCCCAGCTGTTCTTTCTAAGACTGAGACTTTCTGGAAAGGAGGTGCCAGCCAGACCCCAAAGCCATTAGGCCAGATCCACCAAAGGGCCTGCCCCACATGCTTGGAGGATTAGCATAGGTCTTATTTAACAATCTAATTAATGTTTTGATAATTTAACAATTTTGTATGCTTTTTTTGAGGGCTTTCGAGGGGAGCGACCTTGGCAAATAAAGCCACATTTTCTTTTGTTCTTAGAGAGATGCTTTTCTGATCCTATTAGTGAGAAACATCCTTCTGATCTGGGCTGGGCCAAGTGAGTAAGAAGAGCAGGCTCTCCTGCTGTTGGGACAGGGTGGGGGATCCCCAGCAGTGTGGCCAGTGTGGTGGAAGGGGGAGGGCGTTGGGCAGGGCAGCAGCCATCTCCTCGGGCCCGGTCACCCCTGTTTTGGGCCAGCCCTTGCTCAGGCTCTGGCTGTGTCCCCAGATGGTGTGACACTGGGGAAGGTGCCCCGGCAGCCTGCTGGGCTGTGAGGACTAGGCTCGATCTTTCTCTGGGACTCCCTTTCTTCCCTTGGACATGACCATCCTTCTCTTCCCTGCCTCAGTGGGTGATACGCCAAGCCCTGTGTCAGCTGTGTAGGAACCACTGGGGAAGTGTAAATTAGACCTGGGTCCAAGATCCCCTGTAGAGCAAACGCAAGAAATGTGATGAGGCACTCTTTGTGATGAGGGGCCCTCCAGAGAAAGGCACAACCGACTTCCTCCTTCTAAATCAAGGACCCATGGTGTCGTGGTGGGGAGCGCAGGCTCCCAAATCCCTGCTCATCACTGCCTTGCCATGGGCTCGTGGGCACAAGTTAGGTGGCCTCCCTCCACCTCTTCCTCTACAAGGGGCTACAGTAGTGACATTGCCTGCACCCTTCATAAAGCTAGTGAGAATTGAATGACATAACGTGGAGACAGTCCTTACTTGGCAGAGTTCAAATACGCATCAATTTCAGTTATCACCCCTGAGTTCGATAACAACAGGGTTCGGATCTCGGCTACCACGCGCCCTAACTGTGAGTAACTGCATAAAGCACAAACTTCTCTGCCAGCCCTTCAGCCCACAAATCTCTGTGGAAATGGCAGAGGCACGCGTGATCAGTAACCAATGGCATCATCTCTTTCCAAGCGTGCCGGTGACTGGTCCCTGCACACCTGTTCCTCAGTTCACGCACAGACAGCAAAGCATGTACCTGTGACATTTCCTGTCGTCCAGTGGGAAATCCATGTGATCATCAAAAGGGGAAGTGGGCCAACAAAGATGAAAGTGCAGCAAAGAAACAAAAATAATGATGCTGGAAGTGAAAGTCCAACCCAGCATAAGCGGAGTTCTAGCAAAATGGCTGGCCGTGGGAACACGGGCAATGTGGCGCTTCTAGACACTCAAGGTATGCAGCTGAGAATCTTCGTGAAGGCAAATTTAGTGACTTCAGTGAAGAGAGCGGTAACAACAAGGATGAAGATGTCCCAAAGGCAGTGACACTAGCAAAACACTTCACGAGAGAACCTCTCAGAGACACTTTACAACGTGGAAAGCACGAAAAAGAGCACTGGAAGCCGATCCAAACTTGGAAAGAGGTATGACAATGTGGTAAGGCCTAGCAAAGATGCTGACTCTCTAGCATCCATTTTAGAAGGCAGCCAACGCTATTCAAACTTCTCTCAATGAATAGGTTTTTTAAATAAATAAAATATGTGAATTCTCAAAGTTTCTAATGATTTTTTAAAAAACCATTTATTTATTTGAGAGAGAAAGAGCATGCACACAGTGAGGGGAGCAGCAGAGCGAGAGGGAGAGAGAAACTCAAGCAGACTCTGAGCTGAGTGTGGAGCCCAACTCAGGGCTTGTTCTCACAACCCATGATATCACAACTTGAGCTGAAACCAAGAGTCGGCTGCTTAACCGACTGCACCACCCAGGCGCCCCCAAAGTTTCTAATGTTTTAAGTGACAATGATGACAATGTACTAAGTAAATATTGGTTTTACTATTTTTTTCCACTTCAATATATATAACTGACAATAAGAGAGTTCTCAAAGTCTTGCAAAAATTGTTGAGGATCACAGAACAATGAGAATTTCTCTGGTGACTATTAAAATCGCTGTGCTGGGCGTCTGGGTGGCTCAGTAGGTTAAGTGTCTGACTCTTGGTTTTGGCTCTGGTCATGATCTCAGGGTCATGAGATCAAGCCCCATGTTGGGCTCTGTGCTCAACATGGAGTCAGCACGAGATTCTTTCCCCTCCATCTCCTTCCCCCTCTGCTCCTCCCCTTGCTCTCGCTTGCGTTTTCTCTCTCTCTCTAAAACGAATAAATAAAATCTTAAAATCACTTCTCAGGGTTTCAGCTTCTATTGTCCCCTTTACAGTCAGCACTACTGTGCAAAGTGAGGACAGCCTCCATGTAAAGATAAATGCTGAATTGACGGTGGCTGCCCTTGGTACTATACTGGCTGGGGAGTCCGGAGGAGCAAGGTGCTCTGACTCTTCTTCCACCCTTTCGACTCACCCTGCAATTAGAAATACTGGTTGAGGAAATTCTGAGAAAATAAGAAGTTATAATAACCAAGAGGTACAAGGGTCCTGAGCTGGCAAGCTTACCCAGAGAATTTTCTACAAGGAATAAGCAAACGACTGATCTGCAGCCACAGGCACCATGGTTAACAAAAATTGACAAATGCTTCCTGGCATCTTCCAAGTTACTTCTAAGATGCTTGATGTTTGGTAGAATCTTCAAATCCCACATTGAATTTAACTGAAATTAGGAGAGATAAAGTGTCTGAGGGGGCTCAAGAGCCTGAGCTCAACTTCGCCCTCACCCATCTGTCAAGAGAAGAGGTCTGCAGCGGGTGGTAAAAGGCCCAGAGCATGGGCTGGTTCTAAATTTCCAGCTGTCTCTTGTTTCTCCAGCGAACCAATCACTCCAAAGCACTTATTTTACTCTCAACTCCCAGGAAATTGGCAGAGTGGGGGGTGGGGAGGCAAGGGTTGCCGATAACTTAGAAGACAGGCTCTGTGCCAGACTGCCAGGGTTCAAATCTTGGATCTGCAATTGTGTGTCTGAGGACTCTGGGCAAGTTACTTACCCTCTCCGTGACTCAGTTTCCTCATTTGTAAATTGAAGATAATAGTACTTAGTTCAGGCTGCTGTAAGAAAAATACCATAGACTGGGTGGTGTAAAGAACAAACATTTATTTCTCACAGTTCTGGAAGCTGAGAAGTCCCAGATCCAGGCGCTAGCAGGTTCAGTGTCCGTCAAGAGCCTGCTTCCTCGTTCACAGACAGCCATTTTCTTGCTGTGTCCTCACAGGGCACAAAGGGGTGAGGGGCCTCTCCGGGAGCTCTTTCGTGAGGGCACTCATCCCGTCACCAGGGCTCCACCCTCATGACCCAATCACCTCCCAAAGGCCCCACCTCCCAATACCATCACACTGGGGGTTAGGCTTCAGCATATGAATCTGGGGGGGACACAAACATTCGGCCCATAACAGACAGGATCTACTTACACAGATGTGAAGTCCACAAGTGATCATCTGTATTAAGCCTTTTGCACAGTCTCTGGCATCTGGTCACTGCCCTATTTAGAAAGCAATTAGTTTAAAGAAGAAAAACCCCAGAAGATTCCCATTTAATGCAGAAAGCTCCAGAGCCTCGGGTTCTTAGCATGATCCAAATACATTAACTCTCTCCTCAGTTGGGTGGTTCAGAGAATTTGTGTTGCTGGTATGAAGAAGTGAGCATGAGACTAATTATTGGTAAGCAGGCCTCTGCAAGTTCCAGAGAAACTTCGGTGTTACTCATCTCGTGGGCTGTTGCTGCCTCCTTGCCAGAACTAACTGTTGCCCTCTGAATGAGATGCTACTGAGTTAATTATTTATGCTAAGAAGGAGCTTCCCTTCATCTATCTTCACCGACAGGGACTACAGTGGCAATTGTTTTATTTTCTAAGGGGCTGGGGCATGGAGATCCTCTACCAGCCCTGCTCGCCCCCCTTCCCCTTATCAGTGGCATGTTTTTGTGAGAGGGCTGGCTAGGGTTAAGGGTTGGTCTGTGCGCAGAGAAGGAGATAAGGTAAGAGCATGACCTCATCCATTACCTTCTGACCACCCCGCCCCCCCGCTGAGCTCTTCCTTCTCCAATCTCTTTATTGGCACTCAGCATACAGCACAACTCTGCCAACGCTTGTCCATCCGGGTAGATGTCCCATCCCATGAGGGTAAAATGCCATCCTTCCTGGTCTTCTCGCTCACGCGAGGAGCTCTCGGCAGCTGTGAGTAGTGAGTACCTGCCTACTAACTGAGAGAAAGGACCTCTTGGGGGAGCAGGATGGAAGCTGTTGGGCTGGGAATGCTCTGGAGGGGAGGGTGAGGGCTGTACACGTCCTTCTCGTTTTTATCCCCATCACTGGTGGTCAGGACAGAGTTTACCGCCTCCCGTGGGGTCTGCTGGGAGTGTGTCTTGGGTGACTTAAGGGTTCTCTGAAAAAGAAAGTTGGAAGGGAGGGACAGCACTCTCAGGACACAGTGAGAGCGAAGGGCCCAGTCGCTTTGAGGACCATAGGGCGGACAGGACTGGCTGCATCATTTGCAAGGCATGGTGCAAAATAAAAATGTGAGGCTTTTTGTTCAAATCTTATCGAGAATGTTAAGACCGTGGCAGCAGCGCATTAAGCCGAGTGTGGACCCATTGAAGGGTGGGCCCTGTACTGCTCAGGTCTCGTGCCCTGTAGCAAATCCAGGAGCTGTGCCCAGCTTGGGCATGGAACATTAGCTCACCACCTCTAAACTCAGTGCGCTTGGGACTCCGGGGTAAGGGAGGAAGGAGCTGGACACTCCTGGCTAAGGGCAGAAATAGGGGAAAAAAGAGTGCTGGCAAGACTAGCACATTGTGCCCTCAGAAGAGGCCCCAGCAGCCCCACGGACGGAAATGTTAAACACAGAGTTTCTGTGTTTATCTCACCCAGTTGTCATGTAGCATGACTGAGGCCCGCCTGCAGTTCGACACTGGCCACACTGCGGACGGGGCCGGCCCCTCCGACAGTATTTACTTCTCCGTTGCCCTGGGGAGCTCCAAATCCAGGGAATGGTGGTGATTCCCCCCCGCCCGAGGGCCCCACCCTTGTGAGCAGCGTCTTTGGCCCATTGAGAGTATTCAAGAGTGGGGTGCAAGTCACCTGTGGGAGAAAACCCAGGGAGACCCACGACCTTTAACCTTTTACTACGGCCAAGGACAAGGAAAGGAGGAGGATAGCTCCACTCAGTTCAGTTGGCCCTCCAGCATTTAGCTCCTGGGTGTTTTGTCGTTTTCTCCGAGCTCTTTCAGCTCTGAACAGTGTCCACACCTTCTCTTTCACCTCTGCCCGCTCCGTGCTTGATCTGTGAGTGGTCTGTTTGCAGAGTGGAAGGGGGTGGGTGGAAGGGCAGCTGGGAAAGCACATACTGAGTGCGTTGGGCATCACGAGTTGGGCTAGAGTTGGCATGACGGGATGGAGGGGTGAGGAGGCTCTGCTCTCCCCGAGAGCCATCTCATCCCCAGCTCCTCACGGCAGAAGAGCCCACTGTAATTCAAGTGTTGACTTTTGGCAAATACTTTAAGAGCAACGAACACTTAAAAGCTTTGTGAAGTTCCCCACAGAGGCACTGAGGTTTTCCTAAGGATTTAGTCTGTCGTGAGTGTTTAACACCTAAGAAAACTCTGCTTTTGAGGGTGATGTTCCAGAAAAGCCAGATACCAGGGAGATGAGCCTTCTGTCTGCAGGAGCCTAGCAAAGAGAGCGTCCTTTTGCCCCATACAGATACTTCTTCTGCTCTCTTTACACAGCTGGCAATACACTTCTCCTGGCAGGATTCCTCTGTGTCTAACCTATCAACCTTACATTACTCACAAGATTGCACAGGGCTTATTCTTCATCTTAGTAATGTGAGCTGGTATATCTAACATAAAAGAAATAAAAGGAAAGTAATTTATTATAAATTAAAATATTACTATTGTATTCTGTTTAGTATGTGTTTGTGTTCTATATATTATAAAGCTACACATGTTATACATTATATGTTAATGTTGTCTATTTTCTATTGTGTAATTATATATCATGCAGGTATAGCGTATGTTCTGTTGATTTGTTACTTAAAGGTAATTTAGGACTCATTTTTTCAATCTTCCAAATACCCAGATCCTTCTGTCCTAATTGATCTAGATACTTGACGTCCTCACATGCACTGAAGAGAGAGGCTAATCCAGCTGGTGGCTTCATCAGACCACTGGCCATCCTGCCTTTTTATAATGTGATACAATCACACCACACATCAACAAATTATCATTTGCTCTGTATCTTTGCAAATAATCTAATAGACTTTTTTTTTTTTAAAGATTTTATTTATTTTTTTGACAGAGAGAGACACGGCCAGAGAGGGAACACAAGCAGGGGGAGTGGGAGAGGGAGAAGCAGGCCTCCCGCGGAGCAGGGAGCCCGATGCGGGGCACGACCCCAGGACCCTGGGACCATGACCTGAGCCGAAGGCAGACGCTTAACGACTGAGCCACCCAAGCGCCCCTACTAATAGACATTTTATTTTCAAGCAAGATTGGCTACAAACTACATCAAGCTTTTATAAACTTGGGCAGGTAATGGAACACATATATACAGCACATATATACATATCTCAAGGGTGACCCTGATGATCCTGGCCTTTTTCAATTGTCTTAACCAATTTACAGAACTGAATAGTAAACAGAACTTGCTACAGGGCCAACACCATACTCCACACTTTCTGTCGTGACTTTATTTACAACTTCCAGGCCTGGAAGAATTGGGAAGTTTTCTTAAAACTAGGCATGGTATCCATGATTCCCAACTTACCCTTCTCCCTACCACACAACTTCCAAAACTTTTTTCTCCCTGTTACCTTTCACCTCAGCTTAGAGAGCTCATTTACAAGCAGATATAGTGACAGATTCACGGTGGCCCCTCAACTATCAACCTTCTGTTGTTTCCTGGTTAATAGTAGCGATCTCCCCGCCAAAGAAACTCAAAATGGCTGCGTAGGCCATGGTCACGTGACCCAGTCCTGACCAATCGGACCTGAGCTGAAGTTGGCCTGAGGCTTCTGGGAAAGATTTTTTCTCCTCAAGAGAAGAGCAAAGAGAAACGGCAATTCTTGTGTTTGGACGTGGAGTGTGATGAATAAGAAAATCCATTTGTGGAAGTTGATGGAACAGAAAAATGGAAAAAGCCTGGGTCTTACCGTCATGGCTGAGTCTCTGCATTGACCAATCTTGCTTGTGCCCGACCTTTCAATTTCGTGCTATGCGAGGTAGTGAATTGAATGCATGTTGTTGAAGCTGCATCTAGTTTTTGTTATGAGCTGTTGAGAGCATCCCTCCCTAACTAGTAGCATTTACTAATTAGCAATACATATAATAGATGAAGAATCCTGGATCAGGTATTAGTGGGAAATTCAAAAGAAACAGAAAATGTCTTTATTTCCTTTGGTGAATTTGTAATCTAGTTGACAGAAATAAAATATACCTACAAGTACAAATGGAGAATTTCCGCCCAGCACCTTGTGCTCATGCGCAAGGTACTACGGTAGAAGCTAAATGAAAATTGCAAGAGTTTCTGCAAGATTTGTTTAGATTATCAGTTTTCAACAAGACATTTTCACACCATTAAGAGAGAACCAAAGAAAAATGGAGTATAAAACATGGCTCCTTTTTCTCCCCCCCCATGAATCTGCTTAGAAATCAACATTGCTCTCTTTGAAAGCCACATACTCTGGAGTTGTTTTGGGAACCTCTGGGACATAAAATATTTCAGAAATAGGAACTCACCTATAGAACCTGCAGAATGCATACTGTGCTGCTTATGACTGATTGGGAATATGCAAGCGATTTGCCCTTTAAGAATTTATTACCATCAGGTTAATCTGACATCTAGAGAGTAAATCATAGGTAGCTTTATGTTTTCTTAAGTTCTATCTGTGGCTAAGCAATTAATCAATGTTAGTGCAAATGCCAGCTTGATGGTCAAAAATAATAACTGTGTGCCTTTCAGTCTTCCTGGAGGTCACTTCCATTAGGCATGTTCTGAAGATGGTAACGGCGTGTACTTGTTGGTTTGTGTCACACGGCAGTAATTATGGTGGTAGCTCTGATTCAAACTCTCAAGGTTTGCTGAAAGAAGCCCCATTTGGAAGGTAAACTGGTTGGCTGGCCTTCACATGTCTTCCCAGAATTACCATAAAATAAGACTACGACCTGAATTCCCCTAGAAAAGTTGCAGGGGTTCAGCCGCTGGAGGGCGGCCCTACCCCAAAGTGCCTCAGGACTTGAGAGGCCCCCCATCCTATTGAGGAAGTGAGAATAACAAGGCAGGGTTCATGGATGCTGGTGTTTTTGTTGTGCTGTAGTAGAGAAACGCAACTGTAGAATACAAACCAGGATGACCTCTAGAACCTTCCACAGATCCCTTCTGTGCTTCCTCAAGTGCAAGTTCCTTATCTCAGCTTTCTAGCCCCTCTGCCCCACCTTTGGTCCCACTTATCTCCCATAATCATCAGTTTCCTCTGTAGAGCTGTCTTCTGGAGTGGGCCTGTTATTTCCGCTTCCCCACTTTTGCTGTTGGAATCTCCCCCCTCCTCCCATTTTCCTTCTGCATCCCTCCTCTCGGCCTCTTCTTCCCTGCCTGGTTCAAGTCCCATCTCTTACAGGACTGTCCAGCCCTCAGTGAACTCTCTCTTCTTACAGTAATAGTCATTCCCATGTACTGAGCATGCAGGGTGTGCTGGAGAATTCACACATTATTGCTCATCCTTGCAACATCCCTTGCAGGTAGGTAATTTGAGGAACTTGAGGTCCTAAGAAGTTTTAAGTGACTTGCAAGAAACGACACAAGTCAAAAGTGGCTAAGCCTGGTTTCCTGCCTCAGGTCTAGCCACATCTAGCTGTCCTTCTACCCTGCCCAGTTGCATCAGCCTCAGTGCCTCCCACCTGCACAGCTGTGCCTACCTGGAGAGAGAATAAATAGAATTTTAGCCTCCCAGAGTGCTAAATGCTCCTAGGTGATAGGCAAATATTGTGCTACAGTAGACTCTCCATTCACTGTTTCTGGGCATCCCCATCTTGTGACCTGGTACACGCTGTGTAAAGGGTATTTGGTCGTGCAATTCAAGGAGTTTGATAATTAGAGCTCTCTGCAAAATGATACGTAGATTGTTTTGTAGATGTTCCACCTCTCAGAGCCAAAGGACCCAGCCTATTCAGAATGGAATGAGATGAAAATAAAAGAAAGGTGGATAACATTCATCAGAGGCTGGGGAGAGGCTGTAGGACCCATGGATTTAGAGGACAAAGGGTTAAAGTGAAGAGAATTCATAGTAATCATTTGATTTCCTCATAACAGAGAGAGGTAGCACGCCAAGAGCTACGATCAAAGGACCTGCTGATCTTCAGTGGATCCTCAGTGATCTGTTGAAGAGCTGGGGGACAGGTTGAATAGGCAGAGGAGGTTCATCTGTTCCCCCCACTACTAGAGACTCAGAATGAAAGCTCAACGTGAAAAAGAAGGGTTGTTGGTGCTTTAGTCGGTGAGCTTCCCGTGGGGTAGTCTGTGTCATCTAGTGGACCCTTGAGAGGTTAGTTCACTCAAAAGTCGATGCACCTTTGATCATCCCTCAGCTAGGCTAGTTAACAGGGGTAGAAGTTTAGTGGTAGAAAATGTACAGATGCAAATGATTCTCATGTCTAGAGATCAAATACATTTTGTCCGGTAGAGATACAATTATTTCAACTCTGTTGAAAGAACATTCCAAACATTACACTTTGTTGTGTAATAGCATATATATTTTTAGAGAGATACAGAGAGAGAGTGGTGAGAGCAGGGTGGGGGGAGGGACAGAGGGAGAGGGAGAGAGAGAATCTTAAGCCAGCTCACGGCCGGCGGGACGCCTGATGCGGGGCTCGACCTCACGACCCTGAGATCATGACCTGAGCCGAACGCAAGAGTCAGACGTTTAACTGACTGAGCCCCCCAGGCGCCCCTGTGTTATAGGATATTAACTAGTATTGTAAATAATTAACAAATTCATGTCAGATTTCTGATTTCCTATATACACGTATGCCCGTTCTTTAAATTCTCCCTTGAATTAGTTTTGACATCTTGCTGGTTGTCTCATTGAATGAGTTAACGAAAACCCTTGACACATGTTGGTTTTGTATGTATATGAAGATCATGATTTTACCTTTGGGCGAACTATGGTTTAGCATAGACTCTGTGCGCATGGCTGGCTAAGGCTGTTGCAGCATGAATTGAGCCCACAAGCGATGGCAGGGTGCTGAGCTTAGCAAGTGGCAGGAAGAGTGGCACGGTTCTCTCTCGTTTTCTCTTTCAGCTGCCGTACCTCAGGACCTTACGGGAATGATAAATAATTCTCATACCTGGACTCCCTTCTCAATGGGTGTCTAGCCCTCCTTCCATCTTCTCCAACTGTTTGTGGTATTTGTTTATTTATTTTCCAGTGTATTTATTTTCAGTCCGCTGCAGAATACCATCTTTGTCAAGTAACAAACAAGCAAAGTGCTAGAAAAACAACCCTGGCCTCAGATGTTGTAGCATGTTAAATCACTATAAAAGGTGCCACGTGCTTACCCTGAGTGTTTATGCTCCTCTCGTCGGGGCTGGTTTCAAACGGTTTGGGGGTTGGCCCCAGTTTGTGGCCCAAACTTGGAGGAATACCACTTTATTTAAAAGGCTTCTACTTCCACGGGCCAACTTGTCGTACAAAATCCCAGCAGACCAGACATCCAGGCGAACACGTTCTTCCCTGAGGCTGGGCAGCTTTTGGGGGTGGTGGTGGGAGGGTAATATCAAGTAGGGGAGGGACAAAGGTTGACTCTCCAGTGGTTCCATCAGGTCCTGATGCTGAGCCCAGGCCCCTTCCAGGCTGAGGCTTTTGAAGGAGGGTCTTCCACGGACATTCTCCCCCTCCTGACTTGTCTCTTCCAAACCCAGTTTTTTGTTTTGTATTCTTTTTGTTCCCTGCATGAAGTAGAATGCAGGTCTGGCTCCTGTAATAAAAACCAAAACAGCAGCAGCTGAAACAAGGTAGGAGTCGATTTTTCTCTAACGGTCTGAGCTCAATAGTCCCCAGCTGTTGTGACGGTTTTACAGCGTGTGAAACTGACTCCCGTCGTGTTGCTCCGCTGTCCTCAACACACAGCTTCCCTTTATGCTGGTGATCTAGGAGCCCCCCGGCCCCAGCCGTCATGTCTACAGTCTGGCCCGTGGGAAGGGGCATCCAGGGACAAGAGGAGGCCGTGCTCCTTCCTTCCGTGATCCCACAGTTGCATGCATCCTCTTGGCCAAACCCTAATCCCAGGGCTACACTAGGGAGGCTGGGAACTGTGTCTTTATTCTGGGCACCCATGTGCCCTGTTAAAATTCAGAGATCTGTTAGTTAAGCAAGAAGAAGAGATGGCTATTGGGGCCCGCCGCGCAGTTTCTGCTGCAATCTTCTCAAAGTTTCTGAGTCCGCTGCCTCTCTTCCTTCGACAGCACCCCCCACCCCGCCCTCCATCCCTCCAACAAGGGCAGGCAATTCGCGTTCCTTTGCAAAACTTGGCCAGATGCTCACAGAGGCTTTCTTCGGTTCTGCCACATATAGTCCAAATGGGTGGATTGTGCTCTGCTCTTATTAGGGTCAAAGTGGCTCCTCCATTTCCCATTTGACCTCCCTGTTACGGAGACATAGCTAGTTTTCTTACTAGAAAAAGTAAACACACCTAACCAAGGCAGCACTTGAAACACATTCAAAGGCACCACGACATACTCGCACGTGGTGGGAAGATACTTCTCCTATCAGCGTGCTTCGGCTCTGCCTGTTTGGGAAAACAGACCTCATTCTCGCCGTGCTGAACTGGGCTCTCTCCCTGTCCCACCTGAGCCTACTTGAACTTCTTCTCTCCCTTTGCTGCCCAGGAGGGATGGCACCAATGCCTCCTTCCACATAGATATATTTCGTTCCCAGAAGAGAGGGGAGATGATACACAAGTAATATTCACCTGAGGCTGACCAGGTGCTCCTCTAACCGCTTTACCTGGTTGACTTCACTTAGTCTTCACCATGGTCCTTTGAGGTTGGCGGGATCACGGCTGCTTTCAAATTACAGATGAGAAAACAGAAATTTAAAGTTCAGTCCCTTGCCGAAGATATGACAGAACCAGGCTCCCAGGTGGTTTAGATTCAAAAGGGCATGCATAGTTTTGTTTTATTCTTAAATTAATAGTTAATTGGAAATTTTTCTAATGACCAATTTCTAATTATCTTTTTTTCCTACTTATCAATTGTTACTGCAGAGATGTATGAAGAAAAACACAGCCATCAGCCATCACGCCATTTTCACCAAGACGGCCGCTGCACAGACATTGCTGTGTTTTCTTTATTTTTTTATTTTTTAAATTTATTAACATATAATGTATTATTTGTTTCAGAGGTACAGGTCTGTGATTCATCAGTCTTACACAATCACAGCGCTCACCATAGCACATACCCTCCCCGATGTCCATCACTAGCCACCCCATCCCTCCCACCCCCCTCCACTCCAACGACCCTCAGTTTGTTTCCTGAGATTAAGAGTCTCTTATGGTTTGTCTCCCTCTCTGGTTTCATCTTGTTTCATTTTTCCCTCCCTTCCCCTATGATCCTCTGTCTTGTTGTTTTGTTTGTTTGTTTGTGTTTTTAAAGATTTTATCTATTTATTTGACAGAGAGGGATACAGTGAGAGATGGAACACAAGCAGGGGGAGTGCGAGAGGGAGAAGCAGGCTTCCCGCAGAGCAGGGAGCCCGACGCAGGGCAGTCCTCTGTCTTGTTTCTCAAATTCCTCATATCAGTGAGATCATATGATACTTGTCTTTCTCTGATTGACTTATTTCACTTCTTGCTGTGTTTTCTTATAGGCTTTTGCCTCTGTTGGTCTGTTTCTCTCCATCTTTATCCTGGTTTTGCTTTCCCGGGGACTAACCTGACTCTCCACTCCTGGCTTATAGGCACACTAGACTCCCTCACTGTTCATGCAGCATCATCGAAACCACCAGACTTAGGGGACCTTTGCACATGGCTGAGGTCGGAAGTCACTCTGCAGGATGGGGCCCTTGTCCAGTAATATCCACGCAGGGAAATGCGCAGAGAAGTTTTTCGGGCAATGACAGTAATGCCCGGATATTTTTTAAATGTCATCTGCACTCTTGAAATTGTAACTCCAGTCCTCCCCGGGGGCTGCAGCCTGAGCCCTCGGGCTGTCGGGGAGGCGGGACGCGTGGCTTGGTTCCAGTCTGAAGGCCTCGGCTATCGACAAGGAATTCCCTCCGAGGCGGTCTCGGGCTTCTTAAGGCAGGAGCCAAGAAATGGAATCGTATGATGACATTTGATGACTTTTTTAAAAAAGAAGCACATCCAGAACTATAACTTTCTAGAGACTCTGCCTCCCCGGGCAGTACCTTGCCCCACTCCGCATGGTGGCAGGGCCTATGGACTTGGGGCATAAGAGCCCAAATTCTCAGGCAGAAGACGCCACCTCTCCCTGAAGCCAATTTAATCTAGAAATGTTTGCTCGAATTGCTTAGGCAGAGTTAGATAAGGATCCTGTGACTGTTGGAACTTGGGCACATTTGGCCAGACTCTCTTGGGGCAAGAAATGCTCACAGGATGCAAAGGGAAGAGGATGAGGCATTCTCAAGCCCCACCCCCCCCCGCATCCCCCTGAAAGACTCTATGGTCCATTACTTGATGCTTATCCTTCTCTCCTCCGAGCTCTTTTCAACGGTTACCGATTCCGAGTAAAAGATGCCCCATCGTGTTAGTCATCTTCTGAGGGCTGGTCCTCAGCACTTGACTGTTCATGGTGGTCTTTCTTCCTCACCTTACCCCGATGGCTAGCGCACAGTAGCTGCTCACTATCTTGTTTGTTCCTGTCCTAAGCTGCAGAAGAGACCTTTCTGAACCCAGGTATTCCAAAGAGCTCCCTAGACAGTCTTCTGGGTGCCCTCCGCAGCCCCCCACATTTACTTCATCCAATCCTTACGATTCTCCACGAGGCACCGTCGTCACCCCATTAACAAAGGAGGAAGCTGAAACTCAGAGAGGTAGAGAGATTTGCCAAAGGTCCCTGAGTGAGCAAGTGGTGAAAGCAGGGTTGGAAATGAGCTTTTGTGACCCCAAGTCCAGTGTGCTTGCTTGATACAACAGCTGTTTTCACTTGGCCACAATTACGGGGCTGTGGGAAAACCTGTGGCAATGTGTGTGTTAGAGGCCCGACGGTGCGCTTCACCGGCCTCCGTCTGCATGGCTCGGGCCCTCCACGGTGCGCTCTTGGCAGCCCCGGGCTCCTCGTTCTTCTCTTGGAGTTCTTCTCTTCTCCCTGCCCCCTCGCCTCCCTACCAAATACACAAAGGGCCCCAGGAATAAAATGCAACAGAAAGCAAAGGTTAGAAACTGAACGCCACCCCTCCCGAAGCCAGGAAATTCCAGAGACGGGGTTCTCATGGCAAGGGGACTTCAAGTTACATATTTTGCCGTCTGGCTAACGAGTGGTACTGTTCAGTGTGAGGCTTAAGACGGGGTCTGCCTGTGCCACAAGGCTGCCTCCGGGGCTCTCACACTCAGATTAGATTGCACGCAGGCTGTACTGCGGATTAGCTGTGAGATTTGCAAATGTATAGTTTACAATGTGGTAAGAGCCTCACGGCCCCCGGAGCCAGCTCTCAGAGTGGTTCCTGCGGCCAGTGCTGGTGTTTGGGGGGATTTGCCCTTCAAACCTCAAGGCTGCATTAGCATAGTTGGGGCCTACAGAGCCCTCCTGCTACAAGAAGCAGTCTAAAGTTAATTTAAAGTGATTTTCATGAGTCCTCCCTCCTCTCCCTGCCACCAGATGCGTTTCCCTGGGTAAAACCTTGAATGCCTGAGAAGTCCAAATAAGTTCAGGAGTCCAAATAAGGTAGTCGAATCAGAAGATTGGTCTCTATCAGAAGTGGTTTCTTAATCAGTTGTGAGCTAAGTGAGGGCCCTGTGGCCCACCTCACTCTGGTCTGTAGGTTCCCAGTGGGTGGACAAAGCACCTGCTCCAAATGTCTTAGGCTGAGCCCTGATTGTCCACAGCCCTCTGGCCCCAAAGCAGGGCCTGTGTTGTTCTGCAGCCCACAGCATGGCACGGGACAGACTCTCGCCATGGCCTGCAGAATGGCAGTGAGGAAACCCCAAGTTCTCCTCCCAAATCCAGAGACCCTATGGCTTCCCTCTCCCCTTCCTAAGCTGTCCCTGGCCCTGAAGACAGGCCCCAGGCCTCTACAGATCCCTTCTCAAGGATCTTCCACAGTCTGTGTTTCAGCAAGGGAAGCTGAGTCTGACTCTCGGACAAATCACCAAACTGGCTGCTTGGTCTGGGCATCTTCCTTGCTTTCCGTCCACATCCCCTTCTCCCCTCAAGACCCATGCCTTATTTCCCTTCTTGACACCCCTCCCAGGCCAGTCTGCCTTAGACCATACTCTGGGGGAGTTCTCCCCCTCCCCTCTCCAGCCTTCCTCTGAGGCCTCTTGTTAAGCTTCATTCCAGCTAGCTGTCACTCCCAAAAGACCTGATAAAATTGAATAATAATGATGGGCATTATTGTGTTCTATATCCAAAAAAACATATTCAGCAAATATTCTCTCTTAACTCTCACATCAGCCTGTGATATGATTCTGTTTCACCAGTGATGAAGGAAATAACTATCTGTCTCTCAGGCAGGTGAAGGGATCATGCACCAAGAAGTGGAGGGATTTGAATCCAAGTATCCTCATCCCAAATACCTGGCACCCTCTCCCTTACCAGTGGCTGCTTTCTCAGCCCCATCCTCCTGGGGGTTAATGGCTGCTCAAGACTTAACCTGTTACTTCCCCGCAGTGGGGTTTGTATTTTAGGGCCTGGCACTTACACTGGAAGAGTAAGCCGGCATCAGAGAGAGGCTGGTGAGAGAGCCTGGGAGGGCCTTTCTGACTCCCTCCCAAGCAGACCTCAGAGCAGACAGCTCCCATTTGACCTGCTCGAGAGAGAAATGGGTCGTGCTCATGCGAAGAGTTTCCAAGGGCTTTTGCTGCCTAATTCTAGAAGGCAAAGCCAGGGAAGGGAAATGATGTGGGGGTACTATTGTGAGTAATAAGCCGACACTGTAGAGTCCTCAGACTCCCCTTCTCCTTTTCCTCTTCTCCTTTCTGGGGATTTATTCTTTGCCTTGAGGCAGAGAGTCCTCTTTCAAAGATTCTGGTCCTGCTGGCTAGGAGGCTCAGCCCAAACCGTGAAGCTGCTAACACCCCTATCCCAGTGCCCCGGAAAGCTCTGTTTCTCCTTTCCTCCCTGCCTTTCTTCCTTCCCTCCCTTATTAAATATTTGTTACATAAATGAATGCATGCATGCATGCATGCTACTCTACCCCCCTGCTCGTGGAACCAAGTCATCCAGACAACTTATTCTCATAGGGGGGCTTAAGAGGTTACCTTTTGCTGAAGCAATGCACAATTTTTTAAAAAGATTTATTAATTTGAATTTGAGAGAGAGAGTAAGTGTGAGCAGGGGGAGGAGCAGAGGGAGAGAATCTTTAAGCAGACTCTGCACTGAGCATGGAGCGAACTTGGGGCCGGATCCCAGAATCTTGAGATCATGACCTGAGCTGAAACCAAGAGTCGGATGCTTAACTGGCTGCGTCACCCAGGCACCCCAGCAACGTGCAATTTTTAAAAGTGGATTACCAGTGTAAACCTTAAGGCCCTATAGCTCTTGGTTGGAGAGGATAATTCACCAGAAATGATTTTAGTTTACAAGCAAATGCATTCAAATTAAAATTGACGCAGGCTGCCTATTACATAATTGGACTAGATGGTTGCCCATTTGGGGTAACTGGAGAGCAGCTGGAATAGCTCTTCTATCCTGAGTATCACTCACACTGGTCTGTCTCTGTGCCTGGAATTCCAGCATTAGAGATGCATTACTTTGTAGTTTTAAGAGCCTTTTAGACAAGCATTATCAACAACTCAATATGTGGTTGTTAAGACACTAAATTTTCAGATACATTCATTTCTATGATTGGAGTTGCATAAAGATAGCATCATTATCTTAATCAAATTAAAGAAAATCTACACAACCTGAGATTCACATGCTTCTTATTTTCTGAAACTGAAGACACTGCTGACTCTGGTTCTGCCTCCCTCCTTCTCCCCGGGCCCCCCTCTGCTGTCTTCTGTATTAGGACATAGACTCAGCCGCACCTCCTGCTCTTTGGGGTCTTCGGCGGGGCAAAGTCTCACGGAATCCAGGCGCAGAGCCTAGGAGAGGAAGGGAGGGTGTATGAGGAAGAAGTGGTGTTGGAAAGCAGGAGTGGGACACAAGCAAAGAATAGGAGAGGAGAGAGGTCAAGAAGGAGGTGCTGGTGGTGGGGCCAGGAAGAGAACCAGGTGCCCACTTCTTACAGGAAGTGATGATTTGCCCTCCTGAGCTAAGACTCGAATCCTTTCCCCCCTGATTCACCTTATTGCAGCCTGTCCCAGGGCCTGGAATCCCAGTGTAGGGGGTGAGCTGCTTCACCACTCGCCAGCCCCGTAGCAAACCTCACTGGTGAGCGGGGTCCTGGCTTCCGGCCATGTGATCCTCTGGTGTGATTCAAGGTTGGAGGGTGAGGCTGGGCTTGTAGACTGGGCCTGTCGGGTAGATGTTTTGTTCACGCCTCCTTGGCATCTTCACAACCATCACCACGTCTTAGGAAGAACAAAAAGTGTGACGTGGGTGTGATCCAGTTGTTCTGTAGGGCTGTCTACCCCAGATGCAGGATGCTGGAGATAAAGACAGGGAGTCCAGCAGCGACGGAGCAGTGCATTTCCTTCTTCACAGCACTTGACTCACAAGCCTCTGTGCTCCCAGGCCTCACTCGGAGATCTGGGCCAGGTTGGGGGGCGCTGGGGGCAGAGCGTCAGCCCCAGAGAGTGTCAGCCCCTTCTGGAGACCCAGGCCTGTGAGCAAGTGTTGCTTTGCCTGGTTTTCTTTTCTGAACCAAATTTGTGTATAGATATTGGGTATCTAGAGATCAGCCCTGACCTGCCGGCCTTGGACATCAGAGCCATGCACTCGCCCACCTGGACAGTGCTTTCCAAAGCACTGGTTCTCGGGAACAGAGGAGAATTCTGGTCTCTGTAGCAAATGACTGCTGCCATAGTTTGCAGTGAAGAAATCACGCCCGCCTCTTTGAGCTTCTGCTGGGGCGTCTGGATGGCAGGGGGGTGGCGAGAGAAAAATCCTGCTTGGCTCTCACTTTTAGGGAGTTCTTCATGGTTCCCAGGGGCTCTCTCAGCCCTGAGAGCATCTCATTTCCCCACCTTTAGGTCTTCGACAATGCTTACCACAACTCAGGCAAAGACCGGTAGCTTTAGCTTCTCCTACTGAGCCGAAGGCTTTCAACCCCCCTCCCACTGCAGCATGCACCACCAGGGCCCAGGACTCCCTTCCGCACTCTTAAAAATCATTGCGGACTCCAACCAGCTTCTCTTTCTATGAATCGTACCTATCAAGAATTTCCATATTAGCAATTAAAACTGTGCACGTTTAAAAATACTCATTTATTACTTCATTTAAAAATAATAATAAACCCATTATATATTCACATACATAATACTTTCATGAAAAGGGACTACGTATTCAGAAACAACAACAAGAAAAAGCCTAGTGAGAAGGCTGGCCTCGTTCGCCATTTTTGGAAACCTTTTTAATGTCTGATTTATTAGAAGTCATTTTGCTTCTTTCTGTTCATCTGCATCCAGTCTGTCGTGCTGGTGGAATATCACTGGGCATATCACTGGTGGAAAACACCAGTGCACACGTGTGATAGCATGAGAATGAAAAAGGCAATTGAGGCCTTACTGTTGTTTGGAAAATAGTTTTGACTCGTGGACCACCTTGAGAACCACTGCTTTACGACATTGGACGTGCTAGATTTCCCAGTGTCAACCGCCTTCTCCTACACAGGTGCATGCAGGGACACAGACAGGTGCAAGCTCACATGTGTTTTTCAGGATCTGGGTTTTCGTCAGGCCGCGATGTTCGGGGGGATAACTGAAAACTGAGCACTGAGGACCGGCATTCTGCATGCGTGGCTGGCAACAGAAGGGAGGTGATGGCCCCACCCATGAGCGACATAGTCTCCTGCTTGGATCCCAGCTCTGGCACAGATAGACTGGCCTGGAGAAAATGACATCATCTCCTTAAAGCCTCGGTTTCCTCTTGTGTAAAAGGGGACAGTAATAACTTCTCTTCAGAGGGTGGCTGGGAGGATCAAGGATACAGCGTGTGTAAAGCCAACAGGTGCAAAGAGAATAGGTACTCGATACATGGTAGATCTGACAGTCACTGTCGGGACCATTATGCTGGAACGAGGGACGCTCCAGAGCGCGGCAATTCTGTTCACGGCCATAACTCTAGACCTCTAGTTAGTGTTCAAGAAATAAGAACGCATGGAATTTTATACCAATTCGACTTCCTTCAGAAGTTCCTAGCCTGACTCAAGGTACCGTTAGGTCTAGGAGAGAAGAACAGGTGGTCCCTGCCCCTGGGAGCTTTGGGTCTAATTAGGGGGAAAAAAAGAATCACACTTGAGAAACCCAGCGGTAACCAAAGGTGTGCGATGAAGAGTCAAAATGAGCAGAGCCGCCAGCATTTATTGCAGTTGCTCACAAATGGAAAATTCTAACACCTGGCATGGGGACTTGCCTGGGCCCCGAGGTCTGTTCCCCCAGTGCGGTAGGTTTTTAGCCCTCGGGCAGCTGCGCGCGCACCATGCGTGGTGGAGGGGGGTACGGGGTGGGGGGATGGAGCAGACGGTCCTCAGACACGGCTGCCACCGAGCCCTCTTCTGCCCATGCTCTGCTCCCATCCAGTGGTCTAGTTCAGCTGGGCTGGCCTTGGACCTGCTCAGAACAATAGAATGTCGTGCAGGTGACCCGATGGAACTCCCAAGTGTAGGATTTCGTAAAGGCAGCTTCTGCTTCTCCCTCTCGGAGAAGCCCTGCGAGCAGTTGGGCCATCCTGAGACCACCATGCTTTGAGAGGGCCCGACGGGAGGAACGGCCGCAGGCAGAGGCACCAAGGCCCCAGACATATGCACGGAGCCTTCCTTGACCTGCCCGTGCAGCCGGTCTAGCAGCCGAAGGCCGTCCCGCGAGCGACCCCTACTCCACGGAGCAGAACTGTCTGGCTGAACCCAGCTCAGCCAGAGGCATGAGACATAATAACTTGTTGTCTTAAGCCATTGTGTTTTGCAGGGGTTGGTTTCACAAGGATAGAAACGTAAAACAGGAGGGCAGGGGCTGGGCAAGAGAGGGGAGAGAGGGAGAGGGGGCGGAGCCATGGTGGCCATGCCTTTGCTCACGTCTTTCCCTCTCTCTAGCTGCCCTTTCTCTTTTCTCGTCCAGGCAAATCCTACCACCCTTGAAGATCAAGTGGTAAGATCGAGACTTAGCCCATCAACTCTGCTGCCCTGGCCACACACCCCCTCCCACGAAGGTCCACAGCACGGGGATATGTCACATGCATTTTGCCACTTAGAATCTAAGCATGACAGGTGGTTAGGGCTGATTGGACTTCAGAGGTGGAGTCCAGGATACAGAACGAGGAGCTCAGGGAAAGTGCTTCGGTCCAGCTTTCATAGTTAGCAGAGCGTGGAACATCAATACTCTATATGTATATAGCTCTATAGTTCTGGTAAGCCCAATTTAGTAAACATCCAAGTTCAAACGGAACCACACCAGGACTCACTGAGAGCCAGCAACTGCAAAAGAGGCTTATACCTGCTGTAAAATGAAGAGAAGATGTTCAGGCTAGGCAGCTACAAAGTTGACTTCTATAAGACTACACTATTGATAAGGGAAGATACTCAGAACAAGCATCACTGGGGGGCAAAGATTAAGATCAAAACAATAAAAGGGCATTTGTTTGATCAGAACCTATAAGCCATATAGTTCTGATGTCATGAAATCAAGTCTCTGAATAGTAAAGTGCCTGGCTGGCCAGATGCTGACCTTAGAAAGCACACCCAAGTCACTGCTCCCTGTCCTGAATTGAGACCATCCACCTGTATTTGCAGCCTTACCCTGGCTTAGAAAGTAACTCTGACTCATTAGGGCGGTTGAGTAAAAATCACACCCAAGGCAAAGGAGAAAGAACTAAAAAGTTAACAGTGGGAATGAAAACATAAAGAAGGATCACAAGGAAGTGTATGTGTTACCTTTTGTGTAAGATTTTAGCATAAGAGAGCTGATGAGTTTATTATCGTGAAATTATTGCCAATTTATTTTTTAAGGTGCCTAAGCAATTAGGGGAATCTGATATATTAGAATTATAAAAACTTTAATTGCTTAAGTGTGCAAAAATGTTTACCTGTTAGGGGGAATCTAATTAGTTAAGTTGATATTCTTGACTTATTAGCTACTCGGTAGCATGTGAGTATTTTCAAAATGTTAATTGCTTTAAAATTAGTAAATTGGATACTAAGCTAAGTATGAATCATTTATGTGACTGAAAGAAGTGAACACTTCTTCTCATCCCCCAAAGCCCCTCAGACACAGACAAGCCCTGACTTCTCCCAGGGATCCAGGCCCGTCACCCAGCCCCTCTCCCTATCACACAGATCCCACATCGCTCTCCATTTCCCTCACCTGAGTTCACTTTCCATCACGGGGGTAGACAGGTGGCATCCTCTCTTCTTTCTCTTACACCACTCAGAGCAACCCCCAATCATCTTTACATTTTAAAT
Organism: Leptonychotes weddellii; assembly: GCF_054177405.1. Classification (NCBI taxonomy): domain Eukaryota; kingdom Metazoa; phylum Chordata; class Mammalia; order Carnivora; family Phocidae; genus Leptonychotes; species Leptonychotes weddellii. The sequence goes on from NC_138378.1 coordinate 55,661,940, forward strand.
TAATTGGATTGAACAGAATTGAATGGGACTTTTAATTCAATGACAGCAACCTGCCCGGTTCTATAAAGAGCTGAATTAGGCTCAGCTCTTGTCCAGAAGCCTCCCTGAGGACACAAAAGTGAAGGGGTTTCCAGACCCGAGGGTGTGGGGGTACGGGCGGGGCGGGGGGGGAAGAGACAGAGTAAATACACTCGTTGGGAATGGACTGTACTTCTGGATGGTGCTGGTGGGCAGGCAGGTGGGGTTGAGCAGAATTCCCAGAGGTGGTTCCGAAGGAGGAGGTGATGGCTGGCTCCAGCCCCGTCTTAATGGATCAGTGGAAGAAGAAAGACATGACCAAGCAAAGGAGGCTAAGAGTCAAGGCTCCAACCTCTCCCTCTTGACACCCTTGCAGCCCCACCCCTTCGCTGAAGGACAGACAACTATCAGCTCAAGGACAGCCACAGGAGGGAGACAGAGCAAAGGTCAAGGGTATAGCAAGCTTGCTTTGGGGAGTAAAACAAAGGGAAAAGCTTGGGAAAGGCTGATTTTGAAAGAAGAGCTCTCAGGAGGGCTAATGCTTACAACATTCAAGGTGACAGCCAAGGGTTTATTCCAAAGACAGCAGGGAGATGAGAGGAATGTGGCAGAAAGGCCTGGATGGCCAAGAGGGAAGAAAAGAGGAGTAGCTAGGACTGCAGGGAGAAGAGAGCTGCTGAGGGCCAAGTGGCCAAAAGTGGTGCAGGAGAGAGAGGCAGACCCAGAAGACGTGCGGGTGGAAGAGCCCCAGGAGGAGGTCCTGCGGACGAGGGAGATCTCCGGGGTAAGAAGGCAATGGGGCCCATGGCCGTGAGGGGTTCAGAAGCAGAGATGAATAAGAAAAGCACCCGACATGTGGGACTAGTCCGAGCTGAGGAAAAGCATTTGAGTCACTTGCATAAAGCCAGTGAAATCTCTGCGGGCAAGTCAGGTTTTCCAGAATATTGACATTTAGGACGGCTCGCTGGCCCGGGTGCCAAGGATTTCTACACCCATGGCGAGACCTTTAAAATAATCCTTTTGTGGTGGAAAAAGCTGTTCCTTTATTTGTACAGTATGTAACTTTGCCCTTAGGGGGAAAGACAGTGATATGAATCACCCTAAATTTCCATCCCTGTTGAACTGGATTGTGCTGGGAGAGCCAGTAGGCTTGAAAAAAGCAGCTTTCTGAAGTGTTTCAAAACAATTTCCTTTGTATCTGAATGAAATCATGAGGTACTAAAGCCAACACGACCGGCTGATGTGGGGAGGGATGGAGAAGGGCAGGAACGTGAACGCCAACCATAGCGGCTCGCGCTGAGCAGGGCACTCAGCGTTGCTCTAAGCACTGTGCAGACACCGTCTGATACACCGGCCCAGGCTGGAGGTAGTGCTCTTATTTACAGGTGAGGAACCCAAGGCCCAGAGCAGTTCAGGAACTTGCCCTGCTTTCAGAAGCGCTGGTATTGTAACGCAGGTCTGCCTGGCCCCAGCGTCCCTGATCACGGACGGGGTGATGGGGAGCAGCGGCACTGAGGCCTTCGATGGGACCACGAGCGGAGGCTTCAGGCTTCAACCAGGAACCAGTTCTGATGTCCTTAACAGGAGGAAAACGTGGCTAATCTGCACGTGGGTGGTTATGCCCTTGCTGCCTACCTGACACTTCTTGCGGCTATTTACATTTTTATGTATTTTTGTCTCGTCCCCTCATCTGCTCTGACGGCTCCGGAAGAGGGGGGGACTGTTCCCTGAGTCTCTTGCCTCCTGCTTGGTACCTGTTAGGCTCAGAAGCCCTTCAGTGAAAATGTAACTCACGGACTAGATTTTTTAGCCTATTGCCCCAGCCTCTTTGTAAATGAAGGACAGTCAGACTTGCAGATTTTAAAAATGTGGTAAACAAATTTTGTAAACACCTGAGGGGGGCATTTTCTAAATGTTCTACAGGTAGAATGCATTTAATGATGCCCCGAATTTTCTAAAACTTCTTTCATGCTATCTTCAGGTTGATGTTTCATGTAAAAGTTTACACTAGATTTTTCATCAGCTTCTCTTTTAGACTGTCACGAATAAAATGTATATTCTGCCTATCAAAATATACCATCTGGGACTATCAGACTGTCATAAAAGTTATTTTTTGCTTTAAAGAAAAAGAGGCTCTAGAGTTGTCCTTTAGGTTTTTATATTGGAATAACCTATTGACAATACAATGCTGAAAATAAGACTGGGGGGTGAGGGGAGGAGAGGGACAGGAAAGAAAAGAAGAGAAAAGAAAACACAGACACACACACACAGCAGCTAATGCTAATCCTCCACCGATGTGCCCCTGGGAGCACAGAACCAACCCTATCAGGGTCTGCAGTGGTTCACGTACCATCAACAGATGACTTTCTGACCAGAGTGCACTTGCTACTCTTCCCCGGTCCTGACATGGATAAAGGACCACCGATCACCCTAGCTTTAGCAGTAACTAGAACAACATCTTCCCTGTTGATGGAGGGACATTCTTCCACAGGGTGCTGCCAGCTCAGAACGCGTGGGACCACAGATGTCCCTTGGTTCATTAGAGCAGAATCGAGTCTGGGTGTTGCATCGTTGAGAGGAGGAAAATGGTTTCCTGAGGGAGACTCGGGCAGTGGTGGTGAATCAGCTCTTGTCAATAGGGGACTTCGGGGAAGTCCAGCATTAGGAAGGCCCCCGGTTCGTGCAAACTGATCAAATGCAGATGTTTCCAAGGAGCTGACCTTATTCACCATGACTTCACTGGAGATTGAATGGCAGACAGCGGGTTAGCAGCGCGGTGAAGGCCTGTTTTGGCGGGAGGGTATAAATGTGTATACAGTTGGCAGGATGTGGATGACACCGGACAAACATCTCTTCTATTGATAAATACATCTTTTGCTTCCAAAAGGTTTTATACCAGGGAGACATAGTGAAAAAGAAATATAGTTTCAGGCTTTGCTAGGTGTCTCCCGTGTACATCAAACTCTGAAAGAGATGAAGGGGGGGAAAAATATTAAAAATGGGTCCAACCTTCCGTCTTCCTGAAATATCAGTTTTCATATAAAACTCATCAGCCGAGCTAAGTATTAGGCTTGATCAATGGCAGGAAACTAGGGGATCAAATGCTAATAAATCAGAAACAGATACTCCCTCTTGAGCCAAAAATATATCACAAAACTGAAAACAAGAAAATCAACTGATGATTTTTTAATGCATGCGCAAGGAGGAAATAAACTTTTTTTTTTGGGGGGGGTGTGGAGAGCTGCACCTTAAATAGCAACATAGAATAAAATTCTGAAACACCTTAATCAGACTGGGACTTTCACATAAGCAAAAGAAATAAGAAAGATCCAAATATTTAGTGAAGTCTGGATACAGAGGTGTAATCTTAGCGTTTGTGCACAAGCAGATGGAAAGATGACAAAGTGAACACATTAAGAACTCAGCAGCCCTCACACCTCTGTCTTTTAAGAATATTTCGTTCTATAATCCCGTTCCCTTCTTAGTATTTTTCTCTTATTCATTTTCATTCTGTAAAGTAAATGTTTCATTGAAACAAGGCATATATACAGAAAAGTGCTCAAATCATAAGTTTATAAATTCATGAGCTGAATGAATTTTCATGAAGTGGACCCACCTGTGTAACCAGCAGCCAGCTTGAGAAAGAGAATATTATCAACACCCCCAGAAGCCTCTCTGGTTTTGTGCTCCCCCGAGGACCATCACTACTCTGACCTGTAACACATAGATTTGTGTTGTCTGTTTTTGAGCTTTATATAAATGTAATCGTAGAGTAGGTATTCTTGCATCTGCTTCTAATGCTCCACATCTTGTTTGTGCGATTCATCCATGGTGGTTAGTTGTGTATTTGTTAATATTTTAAACTGTGTTGTTTTTTAATAATACATATGCAGTCATTTCATTAATGCAGTCTTGTAGGTACAGAAACAATCTCTGTTCATTTCAGCACATTGCCCAGTCCCAGCACTCAGAAGAAAGTTCAAAAAAGTAACCAGCCCCCAGCAGAAATCACAAAGAATACACTGAGCTGTGATAAAATTCCGAACTGATATGTCTGTAATAAAAGGCCCATTATCACCAACAGCTTTGAAACCTTCATATGTGTTTTCCATTTATTTTTCTTAAGAATACACATGCAATTATTTTTTTTCTCTCACCAACCTTAAACAAGAATCCAGAGAGTGTGGTCCTGCTCTCTGAATGGAAACTGTTTGCCACTGTGAAAACAGGGAGCTAAATTAAATTAGAAGGTCCCGGTATTCAGTAGGACCGAATTTCCCTTCCTTCCTACTCTCCCATTCCACAATCTATCACCTAGAGTAATTAAGACCAGGGAGGTATCATCTTCACTGGATTAACCTTAACTAAATTGTACTCATTCAACATGTGCCCTTTTGATTAGTCCGAGCAGGGCCTGCTGTCTCAGATACACCCACCTTGTAATTCTACACACTTAATTAATTTCAGATGAATAGCAGAGGGGATAAGCTAAATTCTCTGATTAATAAACTATAAGTCCTTATGTGTGTCAGAGTAGCTCAAGGTTTTCATATTTCCTTTATTTCTGTGCCCTGCAAAGGCAAATGGAGATTGAAACACACACACACACACACACACACACACACACACACACACAGCTCCAGTTGTGTGAGGTTGGTCAGCAGATCCCTGAACAGTTTTGTCATTTTGTAAAGGGCAGACCTGGAGAGAGAAAATATTGCAAGAATTGTTGGTAAAATAGATCATTTTTCTGTGAAGCGGAATTTTGAATGTCCTTTTTCATCTGGACCTAACTCTTTAGTTTTTATTTGCACGTATTTCCTGTTTTAGGTACATTCTCGGTCACAAAAATTCAATATAAATGCCATGCATTTTGTATTTTTAATGCATTACTCAGAAGTAAAATACTCTGGATAGTCTGAGAACTCTTCTGAGAAATGGCTTGAAATTATGTGTTTAATCATCAAATTTAACAGCTTTCACATATATAACAAAAATGTGCCCTCATGGGTGTCTCTGACAGCAAATAAAATTATTTTCTTATAATAAAACAGATCCTGAGGATGTTTATATGCTGTAATTTATCTCATTAAAAGATGGCTAGAAAATTATATGATAGATTTACAGTCTCTCCTTCAACCCAGAAAATTTATATGTCTAGTTATTAGTGACTTAAAAACTACTATGATTTGCATAATTATATATAAAGAGTTCTTATGAAGTAGCTTTTATGTCCTATGATTCAACTTACTGAGGTCAGTTATATTCAGGGAATTTAAATTAGTGATACTTAGGGAGGTAGCCAACATAGCTGTTAGTTTCTTATGTTGGTATGTAAGGAATTCTAGTTACATAAGACAAAAACACATATCTTAATATTCCTTATGTTATGTGTTTAATTAAGCAAGAGATTTTTTAAAGGCCACTAAGCTATTTTATATAAAAAAAATCACTTCAGAAACCATATACTCAACTCACTTATATATTCAGATGTTAGGGCTGTTCTGATTTGTTACCTAAATTTAGTCTTTGTTCCAAAATTATTAAAAAAGAAAGAAAGAAACCTAAGTAATTCTGTTAGTATTTGCTACCAGTTCAGAAAATTTAACTGTGAGATTCTTGTACTTCATTTTTAATTGCACCACAAATTCCCAAACTATTAAATATTCCCACAAGTTAAAGTACTGCTCAATAATTTACCATTAAATGAGTGGGTGTGGAAGATTTTACTGATCATTTTGCTAATTGCTTATTTGTGAAAATTCTCAAAATGGTGGAGCCATTTGGCTAATTGAATGCAAATATTAAATAATTTTTGATTGATGACATGCATGCTGATAGGCACATCATTTTTCAGGATGCATCAGCTAAATGCCTTATCAGGTTTGTGTTATCTCCTCCATCTGAGACTGGGCACAGGGGCATTTTAACTCATGTCAGGAAATCTTATTCTCTGCCTTCCCTAAAACCAGATCCTACATTTGACCTTTAAAAAAAAAAAAAACAAAAAAAACCCAAAAGCAAGTAATTTAAGTCAGCCCACACCTGCACCATCTTCCAAAATATCCTCATATGAATGCCTAACACATCTCATTCCTGAGCACCTCAGGCAGCAGGAAAGGACAATTTATTCTAAAGAACAAAATACTGACATTGCAGTTTGTCTTCTTTGGGATCGGAGGAAAGTTGAGATATTATTCATGAAAGAGCAGCTAAGCCTGGCCCTGTGATTTAGATTTGCTCTACAAACTAACAACTATTTTTGAACGATGGCATCAGGTATTTACATAAAGGGACTTAACAGTTCTTTAGCCCGGTTATGTTCTGCTGTTTATGCGACACAATCGGAAACCTTGCGGATACTGTTTTAGATATTACATCACCAGGAAACTTTACATTAGGAAAGTAACCATATTATGTGGCACTGCTAGCTATAGGGGAAGTTGCTTGGCTACATTTTACGCTTAAAAAAAGAGATGAATTCATTAGAACGTCTCCGCAAAGTATGGCATAGTGGTCGCATCACCAAGCAATGTCATCGTTGTGTGTCTCGTACTCCTGTTGGCCTCTTTGAACAGGACTTACATCAATAAATTCAAGTTTTTGGTTTTGCTTACAATCGGCATTTTAATGAGGACAGGTCCACAGAAAATAACTGAGGATTTGAATAGTTTCTCGATATAATTTGAAGCGGTTTATCAACCCTGTCTTTGAAGAAGAGCTCCGCTTTCCGCAGACCCATGGCTGTCGCCTCTCGGGCTGGTTTCAAGCGTCTCTGCGCCAAGCCCGGTCGCTCTGGGCCAGTTCGCGTTTCTGTGCCTCGGCGCTCGGACTGTCGTAGCCCCCTCGTCTTTTTCGTGCATGTCTCCGAAAACATATTTGCTTAAGGCCGTAGCATTTCTACTCGCGGACGGAAAGGCAAGCGCGAGAGCAGGGTGCAGGTGCCGGCGAGCGAGCGGCTGCGGCGGGCGCGGCGGGCGGGCGGCGGCGCGGGGTGCTGCGGGCGCCGGGGGCGGCTGGGACCCGGGGGCGGCCGGGACCCGGCGCGGCGGCCAGGCTCGGCGCACGTGGCTCTCGGTGCCCCGCGGCCGGTTCGTGCGCGCCAGTGCCTGCGGTTCTCGCCTGGAGCCCTGGCCGCCGCCGCGCCGGGCCCGGAGGCAGGGGGGCAGGGAGGGAGGGAGGGACGCCCGGGGGGCGGCCGGCGGCGGAAGGCGCGAGTGACGCTCGCGGCCCCGGGGCTCGGGCGGGCGTCCGCTGCGCGGATCCTGCCGAGCGTGCCCCGCGGCCGCGGGGGTGTCCAGAGGCGCCGAGGCTCGGGGCGGACCGTCGGCGGCCAGACCGGGGTCTCCCGTGTGTGGGAGGCGGGTGGGAAGGCCCGGGGTGGCCGGGCTAGCTGCAGGGCCGGCCGCTCGGGCGAGAAGGCCCTGCACCGCGCGCGGCCGCCCGCCCCTCCCGGCCTGCAGGTTTCCGGGGGGGGGGGGACCGGCTCCCGCAGCGGCGGGGCGCGGGGCTGGCGCCGTTGGGGCCCGGAGAGGCGGGACTGCGCGGGGCCAGGGGGAGGTATGGGGCCCTAGCCCGGGCGCCTCGTCGGGCGGCCGCCGAGCGGTCTGCAGCTGCGCCCCCGCCACCCTCCTGGGCCCCGGGAAGTGGCACCCGCGGAGGCGGGCCGGAGAGGCCGAAAGGGTTTGCTCGGACCTGAAGGGCCCGGGTCGGAGGACGAGACCGCAGGCAGGTGGCCGCGCGGCCCGGGACCGGACAGGGCTCGTGGAGCCTCCCCGAGATTGAAGAGTTAGGGGGCTGGTTGTGAATAAATTCGGAATCGGGCTCGGGGCTGACCAAACACCGAAGAATGCGCTTGGCTTCGAGTTTTTTGGGGTTTTCCCCTCGCCTTTCCCCCTCTCCCCAAGCCTTTAAACTCGGAGCCTGCGGTCGGGGCTACAAGGGAGCCTGCGGCTCGCCGGTTCCGCAGGCGGTCTGCAGAGGTGGAGCCGCCCCGCCGCTTCTCGCCCCCGGGCAGAGCCGCTCAACCGCCACCCGGACTTGGGACTGACCGGGGCTTGACCTCTCCCGCTCCCGCCCGCTCCGCCTCGGCCCGCACTCTCAGGACCGCATTCTGCGCGGCCCGCAGGCCCGGACGGCTCCGACTTGGCTCTTCCGTCCGGGCACCGAGCCTCCAGGCTGGGGTTGGGACGGCAAAGGTGCCTTTCCGCGTGGGGTGGGGGGTAAGCTGGGGAGAAGATGCAGATTCTCCGTGTCGCCGGCGGGTCGGGCCCGGAGCGCCTCCTGCGCGCCCGGGCCCTGCGGTGGAAGAGCGGAGCCTCCCCAGCCGTCCCGGCCGGCCAAGTTCAGAATTTCCCGAGCCAGACTCGGCATTCGGGCCCTTGGAGGCCGGGGCTGGCGGCGAGGGTAGGTTACTCCCCAGCCACTTGAGAGGAGAAGCAGTGGGGCCATGGAGGTTATGGACCACCGCGCTCACACCGTTGCCGCACTGCCTTCAAACTCGGGGGCCTCCGTAGCCTCCGCGGTTCCTGGGGCGCAGAACGTAGTGCCGCAGCCGCCGCAGGCACCCGGCGCGCTCAGCCGAGGCCCGCGGCGGTGAGCCCTGGCCTGCGCCGGGCGGGCGGTGCGGGGCGGAGAGGCGGCCTCCCCGGGTCTCCCGCCTGTCACATCTGCACTTATTTAAAGCTCTGCTGGTGGTCCGAGATCTCTGGAATGCCAATTGCGGACCTGGCCTCCTACGACATTTGCATTGATTAGTGAGCTGGTCATGGGGGAGGCCAGAGGCGGGGGAGGTGGGAGGCTTCGGGGAGACCGGAGGTTCACAATATTCTTCCCGACCCGGGTCCACGAGCTGCCCTGCCGGCCAGCGATTCCCAGCGCACCAGACTGCTGAGTGTTCACGGGACAGAGAACTGAACTTCAGGAACGTTTGATATGTATAGCAAGGGGCCCTAGCCTTTTAGCACTGTACATTGGGGTCGGCACACACAACCCTACATCTCTGAGGGCTCCAGCGCTGAATCAGGCAGAGAAGGTGGACACGTGCTGTGACCCCAGGTTCACCCCAGGTCCTACAAGTGCCTATGTGATGTCTGGGATAGGCAGCTTACTCAATGCATGACTTCTAAGAAATGTTTTCTGGTACAAGTCCACAAAACCGAGATTGACCTGCCTTGCTTAAAATACCCTACACAAAGCATGAAAAGGCACGGGTAACCTTGCGTCTGAGTCCAGCCCCAAGCGTAAGAGGCCTGGTGCAAATTCATGGGTGAACAACAAGCTTCGTTCCAACTTTATGGGATTCCTCTGGTGCTGGGGGTGGGAGAGAGGCAAGGGGAGGAAGGTTTTTAATTCTATAAACCTAGGAAAGTTGAGTCTGATTTTGCATTTGCCTTTGGACTTGGTGTAATTAAGGGTGAAAATAAGGCCCCTCTGTATTTCAGTTCCCCTTTGCTTTCTGTGAAGCCTTTACCCCGGATGGAAAGTTGTTTTAGTAATCTGGAAAAGAGAAAAACCATGTGCTGAGTCAGCAAAAGTGCTGTACCAGGCCCGTTCAATCGGATACTACTGCTCTGTGTAATGTGCACATCTATGTGCCTTCCTGGAAATAATGCAAAATCTATTGGAATTTTCATGGCGTAGAAGAAGAGGCCACAAAACCTGTTGGCAGTTCAGCGTCAGATAAAATGCTGTGTCTTCTAATACAAGAAATATGCTCGGAACATGTCTTCTAACAAGCATTAGACCCAACCCCATTTAATGCGAGAATACAAGAGAAATACAATTCTCCAAACGACGTAAAACACCTTTTTTTCCCCCAAATGGTTGTGTTGCAGAATGTTTCAACATTTCTTTCTGCTCGTGCTCTTGTGACAGATGTTCAAGGTGGCTCCAGTGGATGGAATCTTATTTTCCGTTTTGAATCATTCAAAACATTTCTCAAAAATGCATCTTTAAAAGGTCTGAAAAGCCTTCTCGCAAATCCTGTTAGAATCTCGACAAACCTACGGACCATGCATTCTCAATTTCGTGCAAGGAATACATGTATTTGCAGAGTCATTTCGAATGATGCTCTCACTTCTTAAACTGTTAAGCAACCATTTTTGACAGTCATTTCTTTTAACTGCCCACGTCTTACCTGAATTTGCAGGACCCGAGTGTTTTTATTATTGAACGACAATCCCAATCCTTGTATTTTTAGTGACAGGCCGTATTTCTGGGGATATTTCTTCATAATTTTAAAAAATTCTTGAGTTGCAAAATACGTGGCTTAAAAAAAAAAAAAAACTAGCATATTGCATCAAGAACCAGCCAAAAGTATGCCGTTTTCCCTCATCTTTTCTATCTCAAAACTTAAATTAGTGTAACTGTTAATGCTTTTCCTATTTAAATTCTTAAAAATATAACTGACGTCTTTTAATTGTTTCAGCATAATGCAAAAACATCTGGATGTGAAGTGAAACATTCAGTCTCTCTCTCACCCTACGTGTACAACGTAGACAAAACATCAGGATGAATGACTGAAAATGTTCTCCCCAATCCAGATGGTTGAGTGCCTGGTGCTTCTATAAGGAAGCGTATTTTCCTTTCTCTAAACATCACATCCTACCATATCCCACGTAAGGCATGATTTACACCCTTTCATCGACAAAATGCTGGGCCATTTGGAGTACAGCAGAGCAATCAGTAAATGAAACTCTAAGTGTATGTTTTGGAAAATGTAGTCCTAGTACAAGTGTTAGTGTGTACTTAGGAGGGGGTGGTGGCAGAGGAACCAGAAATCGGAAGATAGGAGAGAGAGCGCCTTGTTCAATGGGGTGATGGACTTGACTTAGAGGACGCAGCCTTCCGAGAATCCGTCCGTGGCATCCCATAATCGTAAAGAGGCAAAGCGCGGCATCCAGCAGCAGCGTGAACCGGGCTGCCTTTCGCCTGAGATGCAGTCGGACCGTGAAATGTCACTGTGCCCCCGGTGGCCCCGTCCCCCCGTTATTCCCTCTCCGAACATTATAAAGTCAAACAAATATCATATGGCATGGAAACATGATTAGGACTTATGAGCATTACACAGGTGGGGACATTCTATGTTTGAAAAGAAAGTGGTATAGTGACTGTTTTAATAACTCAGAAAATCTAATGACAAGAGATTTCTCTTCATGTGAAATATCACCACACTCTACAGTTGTTAGGCGTTGGAGATGGACACGCAGAGCCACGGGTTTTTTTCTTCTCCCAAGTCACAGAGATTTAAAATCTTGAGCCGAGTCTGAGGTTTTCCACGTCTCTTTGCCTTAACCATGTTGAGAAAGGAGGAGCAGATGTAAGAGAGGCCTTCCACTAGAATCAGCAGATGCAATCAAACCCGGCATGAATTCCGTTCTACTTATTAGCCTCACACAACTCACCGGATCATAGAGCAGTGTTTAGATAATGAATGGCAATGAATGTTAAAACATCATAAAATCTGACCACTTCACAACTGCTGCAAGAAAAACATACCATTTTAAATAGACATTCTTACAACTCAGAATCTGAGACTTGGATAATAAGACCCAGGATTTCATACTGGCCCACCATCAATTTTAAAAAACAGTTTACAGGGATGTCGTAGAGTTTCAGGGGTACACATATTGGGCCTTTAAGAGGCTCAGGAGGCAAACGGGAATCTTTAACACCATATAAAACAGAATGGCAGTTATTTTTCTTAATTGTTATAATTGGGATGTTTTCATGACTTTTTTGTGATTCATTTATTGGAATAATAAAATGACAAAGCGAACTGGAAGGGATTCAGCGCTCATCCAAAGCCTCCTGTCTCCCTTTATGGAAGAGAAAACTGGAGACAAAAAACATGAAAGGACCTATCCAAGGCCACACGTTAGTCGGGGGGAGGGTCAACACTAGAATCACTGCGTCACAGTCATGACTCACAGAGCCCACTGCTTGTTACAGGACAGCCTGCCTTCGAAAATGCTGCCCACAGATTCCCCAGCAGTGTCCAAGAAACTGACACCCACCCCTACGGGCTGGAAACAGCTCAAGACCATTCATTGGTGTTATACAGCTAAGAACTACAAGACAAAGCCAGTGTGAAGGCAGAGTTCTCCCACTTGTCTCCAAGTAAGGCAGTTTTGCATAATTGCAAAAACATAGCTAATAAAACTCCGTCAACTTCAACAATTTGGCTAGTGGTCCCGATAACAACAAATGACAGCTTAGCTTTTTATGGAGAACTTACAGCACTTTGGAAGAATGTCACACACAGAATCAGCTGCAGTCTCTTTTCTTTGAAAATAACACAAACAGTCAAAATAAGGGTCCTTAATGGGGAGGAGGGAGGAGGAGGAGAAGGACGTGGTTGTAGCCATGCCAACAGCATTCCTCACAGAAGAAGACAAAGGTGGGGCGCCTGGGGGGCTCAGTCCTTAAGTGTCTGCCTTCAGCTCAGGTCATGATCCCAGGGTCCTGGGATCGAGTCCCGCATCAAGCTCCCTGCTCAGCGGGAAGCCTGCTTCTCCCTCTCCTCCCACTCCCCCTGCTTGTGTTCCCTCTCTCGCTGTCTCTCTCTCTATCAAATAAATAAATAAAATCTTTAAAAAAAAAAAAAAAGACAAAGGTGTCAGTGGAAGTGTCTCAACCTGACTTACAACCGCATCAACTCACTGGCCCAGTGGTTTGTGTGATGAAATGAAAGATTAGGATGCATGGGGCAGGTTGGGGGGTGGGAGGGCCCCAGAAGAAACACACTATTTAAGGATATTTAGATAGCAACATGAAGCATATGTCACCAATTTTTAGGACCTGGGAATCTCACTGGTCTTTCATGGCATGAGACAAGGAACTGGATTCATTCATGATGTAATCAAACCTCTTCCATTTTCTGTGTTACTCAACATCAAATTAGAACATAAAAGCATGGCTTCTAGGAAAGGGAGACAACTCTTCTTCCTGAACATTCTGAACCAAGAAATGCAAGGAAGGATACTGATTAGGAGAAATGAGGATGGGAGGGGGGAGTGATGTCAAGACTCAGTACTGGGAACTCTGAGAAAAGAAATAAGTCATGTCGATCGGCCTGGAGAGAGAGGGGATTCCAGTAAGCCTTCCCTACAGGCTAATCCAAGGTCTGTGCCCCCTGAGAAGCAGGATCTGGCCAAAATTTGAATTGGGCAGTGCGGGGAGATAATGATGCTGGGAAAAGCGGTCTGACAACCAATATTCTTCCTTTGAAATGCTTAGGGGAGCAACTAAACCAGCAAAAGTTAAACCAAATAAAACCAGCATGCCCGTTTACCTCTTTAATTTACTCTCCCAAACAGATCATCATTTGGGCTATTCCCCTGAAGTCAAGCATGAAATCTATTTAGCTGGAGAGCTACTGCCCATTTCCTCTGACCTGCAGAAGAGATGCCCTGTGTTTCCAGAATCTCCGGAATGCCAGAATCTAGAGAAAACTGGAGCCACAAGCCTGGGCCCCTTGAGGTCCTCCCCCCACCACCCCCACACCAAAGGAACAGAGTAACAAAGATGGAGCAGACTTTCAACACTACCCAACCTAGAAGCATAGCTGCCCATTCATCAGTGTAGGTCACTGTGTGACTTGAGGTTGCTATGGGTTTAAGAGGGTCTCTTGCCAAGAGGAGTTTCTCAGTCTTTTTTTTGTCCCTGGGAACTTTCTGGCAGTTTTGTAAAGCCTATAGACTGCTGGTCAGAGTGTTTTAAAATGCATAAACTAGGGGCGCCTGGGTGGTTCAGTCAGTTAGGCATCTGCCTTCAGCTCAGGTCACGATACCAGGGTCCTGGGCTCCCTGCTTAGTGGGGAGTCTGCTTCTCCCTCTCCCAATGACCCTCCCCCCTGCTCCTGCCCTCACTTGCTCGCTCTCTCTCTCTCTCAAATGGATAAATAAAAAATCTAAAAAAAAAAAAATGCGTAAACTATATTGAACTAAGTTTATCAGAATATTTTTAAGAAACTAATTTGTGAGACAGAATTATATTTAACCCATTAGATGAAAGATCTATTGGTGGGTCTAATAATATCTGCAATATTGGAATAATGATAAGTGTGAATGATAAGCTATCATCAGCAACTATGTGATGTGAAGGTTGCTGTGATTTCTGTTGGTGACAGAGGCACAGGGACTTCTGCTAATGTTGCAGTTTGTCGTCTGTGTTCAGAATGTAAGGAAATGCTAATTTTCAAATAGAGGTTTATAGAAATGAAGATGGCGGTTTTTTTCACATCCAAGTTTATGGGATTCTGCTTTTACTTGATTGCATTTCCAGATCACGTTCAAGTGAAGAACCCCTTAGAAGGAGGAAGAAGGGCAGGCTAGTAGTACTTTGGAGATATGCAATATAATGGTCACGTGGATCCATTTTGAGTGGATTATGTCGGGCCCGCATTTGGAGTTTACACGTTGAGCCTGTGATATTAGGTCTTGGTCTTGAGGTGAAAACTAAGTTTATAACATAATCCAGGAGAGTGGAGATCTGGAGAATGGCTCCCTTGCCCAGAGGACACCAAAGGAAGTGTCCAAGATCACCTGCCAAAGCATTTGGGGGAGGGGTGTAACCGGAGCCAGGAAAAGACTTGATAAGGATGAATGGATCACCTCCGCTCCGTGAAGGAGCCCAGGGTGGGGCTCAGACTGGAACGTGAAATGCAGAGGGACCCAGGGAAGGAGGACTGGCTGCTTGCTGCTGGTGGGCAGGGAGACCCCAGCAGTCTAATAGTTCCAACCTTCGAGACCCGTGGCTACAGAGGAAATACGGCCAGGCACAAGTTAGAAAAAGAGGCCAATTCTGCTTATCCAAAGAGGAGTAAGACTTCAGCCCCCACCGCAGGGAATCTACAGCAAGCCAGGGGAACAGAAGGGATCTGCGGGAAGGGTAGGGGAGAGACCTGCAGGTCAGGACACAATAGCCTACAGCCTGGGAACGGAAAGCGGAGAGAGGACCCAAAGCAGACTGTCTGACTGCAGTCAAAGAAACAAGTGATAATGTGAACTTAATTCAATGTAAGAACTTCCATTCATCAAAAAACATCATTAAGAGAATGAAAAGGCAAACCATAGACGAGGAGAAAAATATCCACAACACATATCCGATGAAGGATTCATATCTAGAATACATAAAGAATTTTTATAAATCAATAAGAAAAATACCAAACAAACCAAAGTTAACAAATGTGCAAAAAAACTCAACAGACACTTCACAAAGGAGGATATCCAAGGGGCCAGTAAGCACGTGAAAAGATGCTCAAAGCCATTAGTCACCAAGAAAATGCAAACTAAAGCTTCACTAAGATACACACATGGCAGAAGGGCCAAAATTAAAAAACAAAACAAACATAAATAAATAAAATCTTTAAAAAAAAAAAAACAAAACAAACAAAAAAACAAACCCATTGACAATATCAACTGTTGGAGAGGATGTAGAACAACTGAAATTCTCATAGACTGTGAGTGGGAATGTATACTGGTACAACCAGTTGGAAAAATTTGCAGTATCTACTAAAACAAAGCAGTAATTCATACCCTAAAGACCCAGCAACTCAGTCCCTAGGTATAGGCCCAAGTTTGCCTGTGTCCATCAAAAGACCTCTAAGAATATATAGCTTTAAGGTGTGGCTCAGTAAGTAGAGCATGTGATTCTTGGTCTTGGGGTCATGAGTTCAAGCCCCATGTTGGGTGTAGAGATTACTTTTAAAAAATGTTCTGGGGCACTTGGCTGGCTCAGTTAGTGGAGAGTGTGATTCTTGATCTCAGGGTTGTGAGTTCAAGCCCCGTGTTGAGTGTAGAGATTACTTCAAAATAAAAAAAAAAAATCTTAAAAAATATATATTGCTTTATATATTTTACATGTTTATAAATACAAATATTATATAAATTTATATATGTATATATATATCAACTTTATTCATCATAGCACCAACCTGGAAACAATTCAGATTGTAGTATACAATGGAATATCATGGAGCCACGAAAAAGAACCAACTATTGCTATACACAAAGTGGATGAACCTCACAGACATAATTAGAGCAAAAGAAGCCAGATGCAAAAGAGTACACGTTGCTTGATTCCATTTATGTGAAGGACAAGAACAGGCAAAACAAATCTACGGTGATAGTGGTCAGGATAGAGTTTACTTTTCCAAGGGGCTATTGATTGAGAGGGGGAGCAAGGGCACCTTCTGTGGTGCTGAATTATAAATATTATTGACTTTCTGGAAAGCGATTTGGAAATGCAATCAAGGAAAAGCAGCTGGCCACGCCATAGATTCAGTCCTCCTAACTCTGTGGTTTTATATTTCAGAAAGATTTCATTGGGCCATATGAGCATGAGAGTGCAAGTTACAGACTGGCAGAAGATTTTTGCAATAGGTATATTGACAAAGGTCTTATCTCCAGTTGAAAATGTGCAAAAGACGTGAAATGCACTTTACAAAAGAGGATAATCTTTTGTATCATTTTTTGTACCAAAAAAATGGCCAAGAAGTATGAGGAAAGGTGCTCAACATCATTATTCTTCAGGGAAATACACATTAAAACCACAACTTGATACTAATATATTTCCACCAAAAGGACTGAAATTAACAAGACTGGTGGTAACAACGGTGGCCGGCATCTTGAGCAACGGAATCTTCGACAACACAAATTGGAGTACAAAACGGGATAAGCCATTTTGGAAACCACCTAGATCTACTGAAGCTTCACACATGCCTATCAGGTTGGGGCTCTGCATGGCTGGCCCAGGAACCGAGCTAAAGAAGAACAGGAGAAGAACTGGGGATCTTGGCTAATGAAGTCCACCAGGCTTAAGAAACCTTATTCCAAGTGTTTGAGTTTTTTCTTAGATTTCTTGAAAGTTCCTTATGCAAAATCCCAGGATTATCGTGGCTTAAATAAAGGGAAAGGGGAACTGGCAGAGCTTAGTTCAGA
Source organism: Leptonychotes weddellii (assembly GCF_054177405.1). Classification (NCBI taxonomy): domain Eukaryota; kingdom Metazoa; phylum Chordata; class Mammalia; order Carnivora; family Phocidae; genus Leptonychotes; species Leptonychotes weddellii. Next base: position 55,678,901 of record NC_138378.1, read on the forward strand.
TCAGTAAGGGAGAGGAGAGATCAGGTCCTCTGGTGGAAATGACTGAGCCAGCCAGAAAACCTGGGAAGGTTCCAGGAAGCTTTGAAGAGAGTGTGCAAGTCAGGGTGGGGCTACAGGGTTCTCTCTTAGGGCACCGAGTGAAAAGACCAAGAAAGTCACTCATCTCTTCCCACTGCTGCCCAGGAGATGGCCCTCTCCAACTCCTGCCACCTTGGGTGGTGTGGACAACACATTCGTCCTGAGCAGAGATGTTTCTGTCACCCTCACTTGTGTCTCCAACGAGCCAGTGCTGTGGGAACTGAAATGAGATCCCACATTTATTGTGAAAATCCAGCTTGGGAGGGAAGAACAAAGGGGATGGAGGGAGGATGTGGGGAAGGAAGAAAGTGACCCAAAAAGCAAAGAAGGCAGGAACCAACGGGAGCCTGAGGCCCAGCCTTCCAGCTCTCCTCACATGAGCCCATCCATCAGCACACGCTTCTGGCCACACATTGATGCTTCCCATGAAAATTGGTGCCGGGACGGACAGGCTCCAGAGTGACTCATAACAAACAGCAAATAGCAGAGGAAGGCCATGGATTTGACATCTGTTCTCTGGCCCGTAATTAAAACTTCTTTCCCCTAAACAGTGAGGACAGTAGTTGTAAGTACCAGCCTTTGTATGTCACTGTCAGAGTATTTTTTCCTAGTTGGAGAATTTTCTCCGGAGATGCAACCAATGAAACAGCACACCCCCGCCCCCCCCAACTTCCCAGATCACATGTCGAAGTTCCAAGTTATCATTACCCTTCGGCAGCAAAATCCTTGAACAAAGATACCAGCCCTCTCACAAAAGAAGAGGGTTTTTTGGTTTGTTTTTAGAGATACGATTAAACTGACCCTATTCACGTGTCTTGTTCTGTTCATTTCGCTTTGAGATTTGGGACACTGACTTTCCAAACTTCATCTTCACTGCTGTCACCTTCCACTGACATGTTTTAGGCACCTGCTGTGTTTAGAATGCTGTGCTTCGCATAGAAGGGATGTGTATAAACTCATAAAAATTATCAATAGGATGACCTGGAAGATACTTTGTCATTGAATCCTAAGACTCCATTACTCACTGATTCATTCATTCATTCAAAGAATGTTTATGGAGCCCCTATCATGTGCCAGCTGCCAGGTAGGTGTCAGTGACGATGGAGAATAGAACGAGTCTCTGCCCCTCACATGCTTATAGTCCAGTGAGGGAGGAAGGTCTTAATTTTTCAAAATCATTCCCCTTTGTATATTTCACCCTTTCCCCAACCCTAAACTACCTGAAAAAGATGGTTGTCGAACTTAGGATAATCAGGGGTACATAGTGGGGGTGGGGGGATCTCACTGCACTTGAAAGGGCTACTGATGGGGGGAGAAATAAGCAAATAGATCGAGGGGGCTGTTGCTGGCGTTTCCATCCTATGGTGTATGGGGTTTGGGGAGTCTGATGGAGGGCAGCTGTGGCATCCTCCAAACTACGAGACACGATCCTGCCAAAGAACCACACGGGTGTCATTGTGCTTCTTATTTACTTGTGAAAGGCCTCTGTCCCCCACATGGTTGAGAATCCCCTAAGCTGACTCCAGAGGGTTGGTGGAATCTGGGGTGAGGGGTGGGAGTTGGGGTCTCAGGATAGGCCGAGACCTTGACTGAGGTCCAGGAGAATAGCGTTCTAGATCTTTCTCACCCCAACTCTCTGGCTGGGTCTCCACAGACAAACCTGAATGAAGGATGATAATTCAGCTAATATTGCTCCCTGCTCTTGAAAAGAGGAAAGGTGATGTGTTGGCATGCTGCTGTCCAGGTTGGAAAGCACTTCCACGTGTATGATCGCATTTGTTTCTCTTAATAACCTTTTGAAGTGGGCAACGCAGCCCATTTCACAGATGAGAGAACTGAGGCTTCTTTCTGCAGATGAAATAATTTGCCCAATGCATACAACTAATGAAGTGGCAGAGTGGGGATTTGAACCCATCTCCGCTGACTGTTAGTCCTGTGTCCTTTCCACAGGCATAATATTATTATTTAAACTTGTGAAGTTGAGAGCACGGATAGGTCCTCCCTCCAAGGAACCCGGAACCTCCCAAGGTGAAGGTTTGCTCCTGAACAACATCGAAGATTCTGCCAGGAGGGACTCTTGCATGTGTCGGACACTTCCCAGGAGGGCTTGTCTCCACGTGCGCTGAAGAGAAAACAGATGTCAGGGACAGGTTCTCAGCCGCCAACGGTAACTCCACTTTATGATTCTCTTCCTTGGACCGACTGAGAAGAGAGATTCCTGCTTCCCCAACCAGGCCAGCCTGATGCACACGGAGGAGAAAGCGCTACTCCACTATGTGATTTAACAGCGGCGGTCAGCAAACTTTCTGTAAAGGGCCGGAGAGTGTGTGTTTGAGGCTTCAGGGGCCACATGCGATCGCTGTCACAACTACTGAAGTCTGCTGTTGTGACACCAAAACAGCCGGAGACCACGTGTAAGTGAGTGGGAGGGGCTGTGTCCCCGTCAAACTTCTGGACGCCGAAACGTGAATGTCATATAATGCTCACATGCCACAAAATACTATTCTCCTGTTGATTTTTTCCAACCATTTCAAAATGTAAACATTATTCTTAGCTTGTGGGCCATACAGAATGGGCGGCAGGCCCCCTATGGGCCATAGCTCAGCCACCCCCGTTCCAGAGGACCAGAGGTCCCTGGCTCCCAACTATCACCCCCACACACATCAGGAATTCCACATCGGTACTTTGTTCTTTTGGGGGTTAAACCATACTCTCCAGACTTCTGTTTTAAGAAGGAGGGAGTCTGACCCAGCACATTAACTTTCTAACAACCACCTTTTCAAAGTTTATGAGCTTGCTTAGAATGTAAGCGCCATGTGGGCTGGGCTTTCTGGCTGTTCTGTTCATTGCTCAGTTCACTGTTAAGAACCTAGGACAGTGAACACTGTTGTATAGATACTCGGTACAAATCTTGGTTGAATGGAAGAATGAACTTTCCCCTTCTGGCCCGAAAGGTTGGAGTCTCCAGAGGGGCGGCAGTGGGAAGAGGACAGGGAAGGCAAGGGGCACCCGTCCCTTGGGGTGAGGAGGGCAGAGGTGATGAAGATAAAGCTTCAGACTTAATGATGTTCCTGCGGGCCTGGGAGGCGCCCGAGTCAGCGATGCTCCAAGAAGCCAGCAGGCTTGGAAGAGGCGGGATGCGGGGCATGCCAGAGCTGGAGGAGCCTGGGAAGGGCGTCAGGAAAAAGCCCCAGTGGCCGCACTCGGCGCCCGGAGGAGCGGCACCAAGCCCCGATGGCTCACCCCACCCATTTCCGCGGAGTGATGGGGTCCCTGCCAAGGAAAACATTAAGACTTGACAGATTTGGCAAGTCCCCAGGCCATGGATTTGTGCAACATAAAGTTAGAAGGGCCCCTTGGGAAATGGGGCAGATCTGAACAGACGGTGGAAAAGCATGCATGGGAAGTCAGAACCCACTCCCTCGGCAGGCAAGTGCCAGGGAAAAGGAAAGCTGAGAGAGGGAAGAAAATAAAGACCACCCCTGACACCCCCAGGAGTCACACATTTTCCTGGGTCAGACACATCATAAAGCGCCGTAGGACGAAATAAATGCAATGGCTGTGGGGTGTGTTAGTAAAAATAACCAGAGTTCCTCACTGTGACCGCAATGAAAAATATCACGCAGGAAGTTACTGGATGGAAAAGTTCTCGGAGATGAGCTGTCCCGGCGGAGGGGCTCCAGCCTTGAGTTCTCACCCTCAGTTCTCCCCGTGCAGAGTGGATTCACAACCAGCCGTTCCCTGGCTGCCTCCAAATTGCTCCTTATCTCTTACTTGGGGACAATTCGATCTGACCTGGTAATTCCCCAAATTGTAAAGGGATGGACCGAATCAGTCCTTTTACCTCTGGTTAGAAAAGGCAAGCTGTGGTCCTGTGAGACCTTCCAGATCATGGTACAGGAGGTGAGGTCCCCGCACCCGGGCCCAAGAGCCCCAGGACGGGGAGGAACGGGTAGGACACACTGAGCTCCCCACTGGAGCTGGGAGTCTGTCCGTGCAGTGGTGGAGGTGAACCAAGAATCATACAAGGGGGGGCCTGTGATACATTGTGGAGACACATGCCACATGTCTCTTCCTTCATATGCCCACAGTGGCGTGGAGTATTACCTAGGAGTCTGGATCTTACCAGCTTTTTTTTTTTAAGATTTTATTTATTTATTTGAGAGAGAGCGAGCAGGAGTGGTGGCAGGAGGGGCGGAGGGAGAGGGAGAAGCAGGCTCCCCGCTGAGCAGGGAGCCCAATACGGGGCTCGATCCCAGGACTCTGGGATCATGACCTGAGCCGCAGGCAGACGCCTAACTGACTGAGCCACCCAGGCGCCCCTGGATCGTACCAGTTTTTTGACTCGGGGTGAGTTACTTTACCTCATAGCAGCTAGGCTTCGTCAGCTATAAAGTGGGAGTGATACCACCTCAGTGGTTGTTGTGAGGATCGATTGCAATGATCTGTGTAATGCAAGCAGTCCAGTGCCCAACATGCAGGATGCACGGAATACTTTGCAGGCACTACTTTTTTTATTGAAGTCTGGCTGACACAGACTGTTACATTAGTTTCAGGTGTATAGCACAGCGATGTGACAACTCTCTACATTATGCTCTGCTCCCTACAAGTGTAGCTCCCATCTGTCACCATACAATGCTATTATAATGTCATTCACTGTGTTCCGTATGCTGTAACTTTCATCTCTGTGACTTCTTCATTCCATACCTGGAAACCTGTGTCTCCTACTCCCCTTCACCCATTTTGCCCATCTCCTTAACCCCTCCTCTCTGGCAAACATCAGTTTGTTCTCTATATTTATGGGTCAGTTTCTGCTTTTTTGTTTGTTCATTTGTTTTGTTTAGATTCCACATGTGAGTGAAATCATGTAGTATTTCAGTATCATATACAGTATCGACTTATTTCACTTAGCACAATACATCCATCCATGTTGACTCAAATGGCAAGATCTCATTTTTTATGGCTGAGTAATATTCCATTGTGTGTGTGTGTCTATGGTATCTTCTTCTTTTTTTTTTTAAAGATTTTATTTATTTATTTGAGAGAGAGAATGAGAGACAGAGAGCATGAGAGGGAGGAGGGTCAGAGGGAGAAGCAGACTCCCTGCCGAGCAGAGAGCCCGATGCGGGACTCGATCCCCGGACTCCAGGATCATGACCTGAGCCGAAGGCAGTCGCTTAACCAACTGAGCCACCCAGGCGCCCCCTATGATATCTTCTTTATCCATTCTTCTGTCAATGGACACTTGGGTTGCTTCTATACCTTGGCTGTTGTAAATAATGCTGCAATGAACATAGGGGTGCATGGATCATTTTGAATTAGTGTTTTTGTTTCCTTTGGGTAAATACCCAGTAGTGGAATTACTGGGTCATAGGGTATTTCTACTTTTAATTTTTTTGAGGAGCCTCCATACTGTTTTCCACAGTGGCTGCACCAGTTTGTATTCCCACCAAGAGTGCACAAGGGTTCCTTTTTCTTCACATCCTTGCCAACATTTGTTATTTCTTGTCTTTTTTATTCTAGGTTGCTATTGTGTGTGGTTTTTTTAAATTGCAGATCGGTGAAACCATGGCCATTTACTTGAAATCAGCAAAGTTTCCCCTCCCATTTTTCTGGCCTCTATGAAGAAAAGGGAACCCTCCAATGTCCCCTCACATCTTACTGCCTATTTCTCCAGCTCTTTTACCCAAGTCCCCCAGTGGAGAGGAGAGCAAGCAGGTATCCGGTTGGGTGTGGCCCAGAGTGATCCTCCACCTTCATGAAATTTTCCCTAGGTCTCAGCTTTCATTACACATTCTTGCCAATTTTATATCTTACTCCATAACATGTTTTAATAGATTACATCTTATTAAGTTATTCCCTCAGAATCTTTGAGTAACACTGAGGTTCCACGAAGGCAAACATTCATCCCCAAAACATATCCCTGTTGGAAAATCTCAAACCAACATCATTTCTGCCTACAGCAGGTCAGCAGGTCAGGGGAGGGAGAGCCCAGATTAGACCATCAGGGACGATTTCATGAAGGGGCCTGCATGAAGCCCTGAGCTCTGGCCCACTAGGATGCAGACATGTGGAAAGAAGAAAGGTCATGAGCAGAGGTCTGTGGGTGAACACAAATGAAACCCTCAAGGAACCACAAAGGCATTTTGTTCCAAAACCCGGGAACTGAGTTTCTTTCTCACCTGAAAGTCACTAATCTTTGTGTCTCATTCCAGGAAATCCTGATCCCACAGGGGCAAGATTTGCCGTCCCAAGGCCATCAGTCATCTTCAGCAACCACGCCATTTCTTCTACTCTCCTCTCTAACTCTCTACACATTTTCCATCTGGACAGGAGGCCCCGGGCAAGCATGTTTGGCACCAGGCATTGCTCACGTGCCTCCCTTAGGACTTAGCGGTCATTAAGAAATTTCTCATAATGAGCACTCTGGCTCCAAAGCACCCAGCTTTCCTTGCCCCTTTCTGCAGCCAGCCTTCAGGCCCTACCCTCCCCCATCCCAGGTCAGGGAGCTTCTCACGGTGAGGATTGTTCTTGCTTCCCTCCCTCTTCCCTTCCTTCGTCAGTGTAACTTCCTTCCTGGAAGTGTCGATGAGGGCCAAAAGCCAAGGGGAGGATGAATCATGATATTCAATCGGTTCTGCTACATAAAGTGTGAGCTGCCTCAGCATGCTGAGCTAACTAGCTTATTGCTGGAACACTCCCATGTTTTTCTTCCAAGGTTGGCCATCTTCCTCTGGGTTCAAGTGGAGACATCAAGAAGCAAAGCAAGGTACAGTTGGTTGGGGGTGGGGTCTAACAATGCCTGCCTCCCACTGATGCATTTGCCATCACTGAAGAAGGCTGCTTTGGGACTCACTGGTGTGGGATGGTGCTGCGATAGGGGCCCCTGGAAGATCACCAGGTCCTTATTTTGTGATGTTGGTTCTGCATCTTGAAACGACAGCCCAGAACTCTGGGGCCTGGCTATAAGGAAGGCCTGGCAAGTGGACATGTTTTTCTGCTTGTTTTCCTGTATTCCGAAGCAGGTAGCTGTGTCCTTGCAGATGGGATCTCTCTCGGCTTGTCTCGATGAACACTTGATGAAAGAGTTATTGGCTTCCAGACAACAGGTTTCAAATCCGAGCAGTCTTCCACATGGAAACTGACATGGGGCATCAAAATAAGAGAACTTTTTAATTTGACAGAGGTTGCTATAAGGCAGCATATACAGGTGTGACAGACTTGGCAGTGAGATGAATATGGAGAACAGGCTAAGGCTTTAATCCAGATATGATGCAAAGCCAGATCCTCACCAGTAAAATGGGGATAACGCTTCTCAAATAATAGGTATGCTGTGAAACAGGTTGGCAAAAGCGAACACTTGGCAAAGGGTTTAAGTGTGGCACAGGTCCCAGTCATAAGCATTTACTTCTTCTCTTTGGTGGGTCATCAAACTGAAGGTGGTAAAGTGGCTCCTTTGGGAGAGAAAGATGTGTACCTTTTGGGGAGTGGGGAGCCAGCTTATGAACTTCACTCTTCCTAGACGTGGCCGTGGTGGGAAATACAGAGAGCTCACAGGAGAATTGGGATGTGTCATGAAAGCTGTTCCCTGAATGCTCAGTCCACACTCTGCCTTTGGAGGCTGTGGAGGAGGCCCCCCCATCCCAAACTCTGCCTGGGGGTCGTCGCTGTCAGATTCTAGGCTGGACAGACCCGGGGTACTGACACTTTCTGGGGCTCTGACTTTCTTTATACCACTCTGCTAACTAACTAAACTAACTAAACTAAACTAACAGCAGTTTACAGTTAAAAGGAGAGAAAGAGTGGCTTTAGAGGTCTCCTTAGGCCTTTGGGGAGGGACTTGGAAATGTTTAAAGAGGATGCAGGAAGAACAGACCCCACAGAATCACTTCCCCTTGTCAGGAAGGAGGGTCCTGGTGGACAGTATCCAAAGGATGTTCCACCCCTTCCTCTGGGCTTGTCCCCAGCTTGCGGCTTTCTGACCCTGCGTGGGGTCCTTTCCCCACTCTGGTCAAGACTAGGAAGCCGCCTCTCACAGAGTCAGTAGTACTTAAGGTGACTGTAACCAACGCCAGGATCCTGCGGAGGGTGAAGGCCTGACCACAGCTCTGACGAGGTTTACCTTCCCAAACTGAACCGGGTAGAATTTGTTCAGTATCTATTTAGCTTTGACAAGCCCACTGAATGTCAAGAACAAGTCAAAAGACCAATGAGGTTTCCATGCAACTGATTTTGCTTGTTTGTTTTTGTTTTGTTTTACCACGGCAGCAAGAGGGCAAGAACTACAGAATTTTGTAGACTCAAAGCTCTTTTGAAGCGAGGTTACCTTCATGTAAATAGCACCTTTTTTTTCCCCAGGAAACTAGTAAATTAACAGAATGTGTCCCAGCGGTAGGCACAGCAGAGGAACGATGTAAAAAGCCATGGGCCTGGATCACGCAGCGCAAGAAGGCCGAGTGCAGAAGGAGAAGCCTCCGTGGGAGTTAGTTTTCTAACCTCTAGGATGCATTCTCTTGGGCACGAGTGTGTATTTTTTTATTTGGCGCTTTTCCAAACTGGGTCTCCGAATTTCAGCCCAAGACAAGGCTGTACCGACTTTGGAGGTCAAGCTCATGCACGTCAGCTCCGGGGCTTCCTGCTGTCCAGTCCTCCCCGCCCTGGCCTCCCGCTGCTGCTGTGACGCCATGGGGAGCCCGAGATGGCCCGCCACCGTCTCCACTTCTGCTCCTGCTTCCAGCCTGTCAAGAAGGGCTGGAGCGCACCGCGGCTGTGCAGACCGGGCCGGGCCCAGCCAGCTTTCTGTCTTCAGCTCGCTTCTCGGGGCTGCTCAATGCCCTATTATTCATTCCCGCTTGACTTGCTCTCCCGTTTCCCGCCTGCCTCGCCTTTCCAAGCCACACCACGCTCGCCATGCTCTCCACCCCACCCCCTGCAGTCAGCACAGGCTCCCATGGGTTCCCTCCCCAAGAGGCTGCTAGAGCTGTCACCCGCCTCGCCCTTACCCCAACATTCTCGGGCCCATCACCCCTTCTTGTTGCTGCTTCCCAGGGTCAATTCCTCCACCCCTTTCCGCCTCCCCCATGATCGTGCCGCCCCTGAGCTCCCTCCCAGGTCCCATCCCTGCCCCCCTACGGATTCCCCACCGAACCTTGTCCAGCGGTCCGTCACCCAAGGGAACTTCTCACGCATCATGGTGACGCTGCTTTAAACCCGCTCTTGCCGCCTCTGCTTCTCACTTCGCACTCAGCGTCCCTGGACTTGGACTCTTCCCCCGCAAGACAACCACTGTCTGTTTATTGCAAACCCAACCACCCCACCACCTCCCCGCTCTGGGGCCTCCTTGAAGCATCAGAAATGTGTGTCAGCTTCTGCTTTCAAAACTGTCCTCCCTTTTCTTTTCGCCTCATCTCCTGCTTCCCCTGCTGTTCCCTCACATTGGTGTCATCGGCACCTCTCTGTGTGACGGGTCCTCTGAGTTCTGCCTTTCTCCTCTTTTGGTCCATTTCTCCCTCTACTGGCCCTTGGATGTTGTCTCATGAAAAGTCACCACCAGACACTCCAATTCCACATATCCAGTCGGAACTGGGGTCTCCTCTCCCCCTCCCCCCAGAACACTTCTCCCTCAGGGTTCCCTGTCTCTCTCATAGCCATGAGCATCTTCCCAGGCATCCCGAAGGTAGCAAACGCCTGGCTGGTGCCTCCCTTCTACCCACACATGTGACTGGTTGCCCCTGACCTCTGCAGGGTCCCCAACATCCATCCCCTCTCTCGGGGAACACTGCCTGGGCTTGCCAGCCCTCTTCCTCTCGGACCTGGGTTATTGAAATCGCCTTTGGTCTGCCTACCTGTCGTCCCTCCTCAGCCCGCTCCTTGATGGCTCTTTATGGCTCACAGGGTCTATTACAAATACAGAGATGGGGTCACATCACCTCTCCCTTCCTTCCGCCCATCCTCAAGGCTCCAACTCCTTTAAGGGATGGCTGTGGTTTGCAAAAGGCAGCATAGTTTCTGTAGCCTCCTGATCATGGCTCTCAGGATGGCCCATCTTAACTTCAGTTCTATTTCCCACCCCCACCAATGCATGCACACCCGTGTGCACACACACACACACGCATACCTGTGCACACACGCCCTCATGGTACCCACCTTCCATTTGGGACCACTCGTCATTCTCATCTGTGGTTCCTGTCACACTCATGCTGGTTCCTTCCCTTGGAACATCATCCTCCCCTCTTGAAATCCTACTCATCTTTTAAGACTTGTCTCTTCTGTGAAGCTTTCTTTTATTCCTCCTCGCACAGCTCACTGCTTCCACCTCTGAAGTCACGTAGCACTTTGTTTGTGTCTCCACTGGAGGACTTACTTCATCCCTGAGAGGGCGGACCGTGTCGTCTTTATGCCTGTACCCTGAAAGACGCGGCGACCTGCCTCGCACCCAGTGAGAACTTCTAACTTGCCGAGTGCACACGTGAATACCAGCACTGCCGTCCAGGGGACGTATGTATAAGCACTTTGGGGGTAGGCTGAGTGGTAGATGACAGGGCTCTCACAATATTTATATCTTAGCTTCGTCAGGGTCCCAGCTCAGACTCAGCTGAAGCTCCTGTGAGTAGCCCTCCAGCTTCACTCCCTCACCGTCCTTCGATTCTTCCTTCTGGGACATGGGCCTCTCCTCCACCCTTTACCCTGGATAAGATTAAGTCTCTGCCTCTTCCATAAGTCTACCAGAACTTTTTACCTCATCATAAGGCCACTGTGAAGGTGTCATCTGGCTATAACAATAGTCCCCCTACATCTTTGCTCTCTCCTCCTTCCAAGAGTTGCCCTCCTGCCAGCCAGATACCAGTTAACTCTAAGGCTTCTTCTTTGCCCCACGCCCCCCCAGGAGGGGCTTTGCTCTGCCCATCATTCACACCATGGTGGAGAGCTAAGTCTCTACAGCTCCTTGCCAAGGATTCCTGCAGGCAAGCCTTTGACGAAATGAAAGGTTTGTCCCTCCCTACCACAGGCAATTAGACCTATAAAGGGATGGGGGAGCTCTGAGAAGCTGAGATCTTTCCTCCTGCTCCTGACGAGCCCACAAGCAGCTGCCTCCTCCATCTTCCACTGCAGTAAATTCAGGGAGGCCGGACCACACAGAAGCCCTTCCCCCAAACCCTGTCCTAGCACACAGCAAGAGAGGGCCACGCTGGGCCAGGACAGCTTGTAATTCTGGCCTGCCCTGACCGCGGTGAGTCAGCATGCACGCGGGCAGCCCCTGGCTCCTCTCCCCAGCCTGGAGGGAAAATGCTGAGTCGCACAGCTCGTGGGGAGCCACTGAGCCGAGACCCCATTGCTCTCTATCGCCCCGTAACCCAGACGGCTTGTGGGCTCTGTCCACCCTTCTTGGCCTCTGATGAGGGGGCCCAGCAGGCTCCAGAGCAGCCACACCTTGGAAAGCCATCCTGCTAGTGGTCAGATGGCCTTCCCGGGAAGGGACTGGGCCCAAGGTTGTGCGTCCACGGCCTGTACCTGTGTGGGCCGGAGCACCAGCTGCAGGCTTCCTCCCTGGGCAGGGGACAGCAGGCAGAAGGGGAGCCAGCAGAGACCCACAGCCCCCCATCCAGGTTTGCATTCAGGAACCTTCTTCCAAGCGCCGCCTTTGCCATGGCTGGAAGTGGTTCGTGCAGACCGAGGCCAGACATGCGATAGCCGTTCTCTATTCTCTATGAGAAGATTTATTCAAAAATAAATTTAGCTAAGGGGGAAAAGTTAAACCCCAAAAAATAGGAAAACAGAGGGACAGATTTTCTTGTTGACTGGCTGCCAGGGATTGAAATGTTGAGGCAGCCAGTCCCTTTGGAGGGGACAGCTGCAACATTTCATGGTGTAAAGTCAGCGAATTTCCACTGGCTTGCCTGCCAGAGACCACAAAATGGTTTTCAAACAACAGCTCGCTTCATGATATTTGTGTGTGCGCGCGTGTGCGTGTGCGTGTGTGTATGTGTTTGAGAGAAAGGCAAGGGTGGGTGGGGGTGAAGGGGGAGCTGAGAAGTGTCCTCTCCCGGCCGGCCGAGTGCGCAAGGGGCGCGGTGAGCAGATTAATGAAAATGTTTCACTGGCATGAGGGGTCTGATGGCCCCGCTGCAAAATTGCTTGCAGATTCAAAAACAGCATGTTTCATTTCAAACTCATTCTCTTGCCATACATTAGCACTTGTCAATGTAACCATTAAGCACAGGCAGTGCAGAAATTTAATTACAAAACCATTTATTTTATTGAAAGAAAAATAAACCCAAGCTACCTCAAATGCATTAGGTAGGTTCAAAACATGTTCAGCTGATAACACCCAAGGGTAGGGAGGCTGCCGCAGGAATAATGCGTCTTTCATGTGTGGTGGGGACTCGATATTAGAAACAGCTGCCTATAGGTCGCTCTTTATTTAAGTTCAATTATGAATTAAAAAACAACGGATTTAATGAAGGGACTTTTTATATCTGCAGTTACCCGGCTGTGGTGTTCCTTCTTCTCTTTCCATTTTGCCTCCTCTTTTCAGCGTTTCAATTAAAAACGCTAGGTAGGCGAGCCCAACTTTTTACTGAATGGGTCTCCCGCTCCCCGCCCTCCTCTCCCCCCCTCCCCCCCACCTCAGGCTTGTCTTTTGTTTGCCTCATGGTGGGAGAACCAAGGTCTGTGGTATTAAAGGAAGTCACAGAAATGTGCTAAACACATCGAAAAGGCTCCGGTCTGTGTCTTATTCATGCCTCCTTCCTCCGTCCCCCGTGTGCATCTTCCGCACGTTGGAGAGCAGGCAGGGAAAGGCTCTCTGGTGAAATCGTAGATTTGGGTCAAGCGGTAGGCTGATGTCATGCTGGATTCGGCCTCTCCGTAGCACTACAGAGCTGCCAATAACAAGTCTGTTTTACTATTCTGCTGGAGAGGGAAAAGAAAGAGTTATAACCTTAGTGGTTTGGACTGATTTGTCAATTTAAAGTGTTTTTTTTCCCCCCGTCTGAGCTATCAACCCACAATTTCTTACAGACTTCTCCTCATGTAGTCCGCACAGAGGAGGAATCTGGAAAGGAAAGATCTTTCTTTTCTTTTCTTTCTTTTTTTTTTTTTTAATTTCCCCAGCAAGAATACGAACCTCTAAAATTTCAGGGAGGCATACTTGTCTGGTTGGAAGTGGGGAGCAGAAGGCAGATAGGCTCGGAGGGGGGTTGTTCTGCTGAAAACTCCATTTTAGCTCTCGTAACGAAGCTTATGCACAGTAGCAGAGTCCTGTGATGTTGTCACAGTGATGATTTTGCCTGCGTGAGACCGAAGGAGGATGTCCCGGCCTGTTTCACAAAGGCCTCCAGACTTCTGTTGTCTCTGGACGGACCTCGGCCGCTGCTCTGTGGGGGAAGGGGCACACACATTATTGCCCAGCGGCTCTGAGACCTGCCAGGAGGGGATCCTGAGCAGTCACGCTGTCCTGGTGGTTTGGGAATTGTACCCACTCTCTGGCCCAGAGGAGCACCTCTACCTCTGACCCAGACGCTCAGCTCTGTTCTTGACACGTGTCCTCTGCGCCAAAGACCCAGGGAGCCTGAGGCAGGAAAGACACATTCAGAAACAGAGAAACTCACCACTCTAGGCACCAAACCCTTTCCTATAGAGTTTAGATAATTAGTGGTTTGGGGAGGAGGATGGGGGGCAGAAGGAAACAGGATGAGGATGTTGGAGGTGGGGGGCGGTTGGTGTTTGTATCCTACTTTAATATTCTAAGAGAACTGGTATCTACACTGAGCCCTGTAAGCCAAGGAAGCCTCAGAGTAGAGTGGGCCTCCATCCTGTTATCACAAGTGCACCCAATAGAGAAAATAGCAAAAGACTACAGACATTCTCTGAGGGGGTCAAGAAGGTGACTCTCATTCCATGACTGTATACAAGAAAGAACAAGGGGACACGGGGGATGGTGGGAGGAGGGTTCCAGGCTGGCTAATGGCACTGTTAACTGAAAGAAATTCCACTTGGGGTGTGTGCTACAGACTTTCTAAACATTGCATCTCACTCAATAGAAGCACACGGCAACATCACGTCCTTCTGCTATGTCTCTCCCTGTCCAGTGCTTGGGATGGATAAAGGTGCTCCTGCCGGCTTCCAACGCTTAGGTGTGCATTTTCTAAGTACGTGATGCTTCTCCGCCTGGGTTTCAGGCAGGAGAGTTTCCAAAATGTATCCTAGGTTTAGAAACCACAATGGTTTTTAAAATAAAGCAACTTAATGGAATATCCAATAATTTTCTTATTCTTGCCATCTTCCGGAATAAGACGTCAACCTCTAGGGGACAGAATAGGTTTCCTCTCCACGGAGTTGGGTTGGAGAAGCAGATGGAACAAGCAAGCTCTTCAAAGTCATCCTGTGGCTTAGAAGCATGAACTGGGGGACACACAATGAGCTTGCATCCGCAGTAAGCCCTCTGCAGAGCGTGGAAGTCCCAGCCCTGAAATGTGCCTCCCAGAGTGTGCCCAGAGGACAAGAGAGCTCCACACCTTACCCAAAGCATCATTTTCATAGGCAAAGCTACTCCTTCTCCCCAAGGAGCTGCAGAACCCACAGCAAGATCACCTGGGGCCCTCCTTTCAGGTGGCTAGTGACAACCGGGGCTGCCCCCTTTAGATAGGGTTTTCTCGCTCCTCTTCTGATCCTTCACCCTCCACTCATCCTCACTCTGTGATACAGAGTTGATAACATGACCTTTAACATTCAGTTATAGCTATTTATCCACACATATTTTTTGAGTATCTACTACAAGCTGGGCACTCTACTAGGTGCTGGGGATTTAATGAGCAACAAGACGGCCAACATCCTTGCCGTTGTGTCTATATCCCAGTGGGGGAGGTAGATATTAATCAGGTGAACAAATAGGTTAAAAGATTACAAATGGTTCTTTGTGCTTTGGATGAAATAAATTGGGCCTCGTGACAGGTTTTAATAGGGGAGGGACTTGACATAGGGAAGGTCTTTCTGAGTTGCTGAGAGTCACGCTGGACCTAACGGCTAAGAAGGAGCCAGCCACATGGGGAGCTGGGGGGAAAGTGACAACAGTGACTTGAATCCACACAGGCAGCACAAAGCCCTGATGCCCACAAGAGCTTGGCCTGAGCAGGACCAGCCAGAAGGCCATTGTGACCAAATGTGATACATGAAGGTAGGGAGGCTGGGCAAGAGGCCATGGGAAGTGGTGTGGACCCAGCATTTATAGTGCAGTGGAAGCCAGTGAGTGGCTTTAAGCCCTGGATTAACCTATTCTCATTTGTGTTTTTAAAAGGTGATTGGCTGCAAGTGTGGAAAGTGGGGTGGAAGTGAGCAAATGGAAAAATGGGGAGATTTGTTGGGAGGGCACCCCAGGCTAGTGAGAGAAAATGGAGGCTGGAGCAGAATGACGGTCATGGGTATTCTTCCTCTTCTTTTGCATAATGGAGATTTATTTGGCTTCTCAACCAGTCTGAGGACAGAGAGCTTGCTTTTGTCTTCCTAGGATAAAGGAGGAGGCTCACCCTTTCCCACCAGTACCTTCACGTGATGCATCGAGCTGCTCCTCAGCTTGATTTTCAAACAGCCCAACGCAGACTACTCTCCTGCCCCTCCCTGGAGACACGACACTCGATTTCCTCCTTCCCCGTCCTCCCAAACTGTGGCAGCACTTTTTCAGAACCCTTCCGCCTAGGATGTTCTTCTAGTTCTGACAAAGCCTGACTGTTCCTGCTAACTAAAATGCCTGATGAAGTGCCCATCCTCTGAAGGCCTTTACTGATGCCCTGGGGTTGTGGCAGCCATCTCTACCTCCGTGCTCCCATGGCACTTTGTTCACAGCTGGATTTTAGCACCGCATAGCATTGTGCTGTAAACTCTCTGCTTGGTGTCTATCTCCTAACCAGATCCCTAGCTACTACTCAAGTTATGAACTTATCACAAAATCTCCATTTTCTAGAGAGAGCTGTCAACACCGAGGACAGGTTTTGAACTTCATTGTATATGAAATCATGGTATTACATACTCAATATTAATAAATCATAGCATTGTGGACTTCTGTTGTACTTTAAAACCTGAGCTTTCTGTTGTACTTTAAAACCCAATATTTAAAAAGTGTAAATACCAATCTGAAGACAAAAAAAAGAAAAAAGATTTAAAAAACTGAACAAGATTTAGGGACATGTAGGACAATATCCAAAGGTTTAATATGAAGTTAATGGGAGTCTCAGAAGGAGAGGGGAGAGACAATGGAGCAGAAAATATATTTGAGAAAATACTGGCTAAAAAATCCCCAAATTTGTCAAAAGATCCAAAGCATAGGGAATTCCAAACAGAATACTTATGAATAAAATCGCTTCTAGGCATATCATAATTAAACTGCTGCCAACAAAAAATAAAGTGGAAATCTTGCAAGCATGCAAAGAAAAATGACACATTGCATACAAGGGAAGAATGCTTCAAATGGCTATGGACTTAATGTTGGTAGCAGTGGTTTGAGTGGCAAATGGACTTACACCGTTTCAAGGTTTTTCCATTTTATGTAAAGACATTCAGTATTAATTCTAAGTATACTGTAAAAATCTAAGGATTTTTTTTTTTTGTAATCCCTAGATCAACCATCAAAGAAATAATACCAAGTGATATAGCCAAAAATCTGCTAACTAAGTTAAAACAAAATTTGAAAACATATTTGAACAGTCCAACAGAAGGCAGGGAAACAGAAGAATTAAGAATAGAGTGGAGTGGACAACAGAAAAGAAATAATAAAGTGGTAGACCTAGATACAATCATATCAATAATCACATTAAGTGTTAATGAACTAAATACTCCAATCGAAAGGCAGAGTTTACCAGAATAGCTCTTTTGAAAAAGCAAGACCCAACTATATGTTGACTAGAAGAGATGAACTTTTACACCCATGTTCATTGCAACACTATTCACAATAGCCAAGATATGGAAACAACCTACATGTCCTTCAGTAGATAAATTAATAAAGAAAATGTGGCATAGACAGACAATGGGATGTTATTCTGTAATAAAAAGGAAGGAAGTTCTGCCATTTGCTACAACATGGATGAATCTGGAGGGCATCACGCTAAGTGAAATAAGCCAGACAGAGGAAGACAAATACTGTGTGGTATCGCTTACATGTGGACTCTAAAAAGTCAATAATTTTTTAAAAAGAGACAAACTTTAAGTATAATGTAATGGACCAATTAATAATGAAGACATAATGATTATTAATGTGTACATGATTAAGAATAGAGCCTCGAGATACACGAAGCAAAAATTGACAGATTAAAAAAAGAAATAGAAAAATTCACATTTATAGTGGGGTTATTTTAACACCATCCCTGCAACTGATAGAACCACCGGACAAAAAATTCAGTAAAGTCACAGAGGCTCTAAACAACTTTATCAACCCCTTAGCCTATTTACAGAACACTATACCCAACAACTTTTCAACTGTACACATTCACAAAGAGAGACCATAGCTGGGCTATAAAACAAGTCCTAATAAAATAAAAAGTATTGAAATTATAGTAGCATGTGTCCTTGAATCACAGCATAATTACATTAAATTAGAAATCAATAAAAATGAGATGCCTAAGAAAACCCCAATATTAAATTAAACCCATACTTCTAAACAACTCATGAGTGAAAGAAAAATCATAGAGAAACTAGAAAATATGTAAAACTTAATGATCATGAAAATACAACAGAATTGGTGGGCTGTGGCTAAAGTAGGGCTTAGCGGGAATTTTATGGCTTTAAATGCTTATATTAGAAAAGAAGAAAGGTCTAAAACCAGTGACTTAAGATTCTACCTCGAACCCAAAGTAAACCAAAGTAGAACAAGTAATATAATATATAATAAATATGAGAGTAGAAATGAATATAATAAGAAACAGGCAAGCAATAAAGAAAATTAACAAACTCCGAAGATGTTTCTTTGTGAAGAACAACAAAAAAATGATAAACTTTGTTAGACTGCTGAAGAAAAAACAGAAAACACCAATTGCCAATATCAGGAATGAAGAGAGATTATCACCACATATCTCACAGACATTAAAATAATAAAAAGAGAATATGAGAATGTTGTGAAAAACTTTATACCAATAATTTCTACTAATAGATGAAATGAAAAAAATCTTTAAAAATATAAATCACGAATATTTACAAGAGATGAGACAGAAAACCTGTATTTTAGGCACAGGTAATTACACTGGTAAATTCCATCAACCATTCAGAGAAGAAATAACACCAAACTTACACAAACGCTTTCAAAAAATAGAGGAGGATGGGATATACTTCCCAACTTGCTTTATGGTACCAGTAAACGCTAATACCAAAACCTGACAAACACATATGAAAAAGAGGCCACCATCCCTCATGAACTTAGATGTAAAAGTTCTCAACAAACTATAAGCAGATTAAACCCAACAATATATAAAAAAGAATAATACCTCATGAGTAACAAGGGTTTATCTAGGAATGCAAGGTTCATTTGATAGTAAAAAAAAAAAAAAATCAATCATGTAACGCACCAAATTAAAAGAATTGAGGAGAAAAACCATGCAATCATTTGACAGATGCAGAGAAAGGAGCTGACAAAATTCAATATACCTTTATGATAAAAACTCTCTGCAATCTAGGAATAGAAAGGAACATCCTCAATCTGATAAAAAAAAAAAGTATTCTTTATTTTCTTAAGATTTTATTTATTTATTTGAGAGAGAGAGCCAGAGCAGAGGGAGAGGGACAAGCAGACTCCACACGGGGTACAGAGTCCAATGTGGGGCTCGATCCCACAACCCTGAGATCATGACCTGAGCCGAAATCAAAAGTCGGAGGCTTAACCCACTGAGCCACTCAGGCACCCCAAAAAAGTATTCTTAATAATGAAATATTGAACACTTTCCCAGTAAGTTTGGGAACAAGGCAATGATGTCCACTTTCATCGCTTCTACTCAACACTGAACAGACAGTCCTAGCCACTGAAGTGGAAATAAAGATTTTAAAGTTCAACAGGATTAAAACTGCCTCTATTTGCAGATGATGTGATTTCTTATGTAGAAAGCTCTTAAGAATCTATAAAACCATTATTGGAACCAATAAATGAGTTTAGCAAGGTCACATGTTGCAAAGTTAATATACAAAAATTAATTTTATTTTTACAGACTTTCGGCAACAATTAGAAAAGGAAATTTTAAAAAGTCCATTTACAAGAGTGACAAAACATACTTAAGAATAAATTTAATGAAAAATGTGCAAGACCTATACACTTGAAACTGTAAAATATTGCTGAGAGAAATGAAAGACATAAATACATGGAAAAATATACTGTGTTTATAGATTAGAGGAATCTATGTTGTAAAGATGTCAGTGCTCCTCAAATTTTAGACTCTATGCAAAATTCCAGCAGGCTTGGGACACCTGGGTGGCTCAGTCGGTTAAGCGTCTGCCTTCACGAAGCTCAGGTCATGGGATCCCAGGGTCCTGGGATAGAGTCCCACATTGGGTCCCTGCTCAGCGGGGAGTCTGCTTCTCCCTCTCCCTCTGCTGCTCCTCCTGCTTGTGCTCTCTCTCTCTCTGTGTCAAATAAACAAATAAAATCTTTTTAAAAAATTCCCGCAGGCTTTTTTTTTTGGTAGCAATTAATGAACCAATTATAAAATTTATATGGAAATAGAACTGACCTAGATTGCCAAGATAATGTTTATGAAGAACAACGTTGGTCGTCTTTTACTGTCTGGTTTCGAGGCTTGCCATAAAGCTACTGAAATCAAGAGTGTAATGTTGGCCAAAGGATAGACCTATAAATCAATACAACACAACAGAGCCAGATATATTGTTGGTGATTTCTCATAAAAGTGCAAGGGCAATTCAAGGGAGAAAGGATAGTCTTTTCAATAAATGGTACTGGAACAATTACATATCCATATGTCAAAAAGAAAAGAAAGGGAGGAAGGAAGAGAAAGCAAGAAAAGGAAAATAGAAAAAAAGAAAGAACCTTTCTTTAGTCTCCATACTTTGTAGCATGTTCAAAACTAAAAGTGAATCATAGACCTAAATATAAAACCTTAGAACCTTAGATTATACAACAGCTAGAAGGAAACACAGGAGAACATTTTTATGCCCTTGGCAAAGATTTCTTAGATATAACATATAAAACACAATTCCTAAAAGCAAAAAAAAAAGGATAAATTGTTGGATTTCATCCAAATTAAGCAGGAAATAAAGTATCACTTTATTAATGGCTAGAAAATTGAGGCTTGCACCAGGTCACACCGCTAGCAAACGGGAGAGCCTGGAAATGAACTCATGGCAATCTGACTCCAGAATCCACATTTTTATGCACAGGATTCTAAAACAACTCCACGAGACACGATGCAGGGAGCATAGACTTCAACTACAGCTGTGCCTCTGGGCTAATAGACCAGGACAGCACCCTACAACCTCCCAATCCCCCACCCTGGACCTTGGGGAAGCCTGAGCGCTTAAGCTTCAGCAAGACTAAATGAGCTTTCAACAAACCCGGCAATGCTTCATCGCAAAAGAAAAATGTTATGACGGAGGTTAGAACCAGGCTGTCTTCCCTGATGATTTGCTAGCTCGATCTTAATGACTTGTTATTGCTGAAAATAAGGGCCATCCACGTGACTGGTGTGACCCCAGGAGCTGTGCTGTAGAGAATTCGGTTAGGCCTGAGCCCACCTCTTGGAGGCTTGTATAGGGAGTGGTGGGCAGGGTTTGGGGTTGAAATCCCACAGTGTGAGCCCTTACTTGATGGACCTGCCCCTGCCTCTTTTCTTTCCTGCAGGGCCTAACTCAGGACGAGGCACACAGCAGATTTCAACCAACGCTCATTGCTTGAGATACAGTTTGTAGATGCCATTTTCACATTAGAGATTTATTTGTAGTTCCAAAGTCCCGACTTAAACCATTAAATGATTTTCTCTGTGTTCTCTAGAATAGCACATATAAATCTCTTTACAATTCAGACTTGAATTCAGTAGATCTGGGGTAGAGGCCAAGATTCTGCATTTCTTTTCTTTTCTTTTCTTTTTAAGGTTTTATTTATTTATGAGAGAGAGCATGGATGAGTGGAGGGGAGAGGCAGAGGCAGAGGGAGAAGCAGACTCCCTGCTGAACAGGGAGCCCGAGTCAGGGCTCGATCTCAGGACCCCGGGATCATGACCTGAGCCAAAGTCAGATGCTTAACTGACTGAGCCACCCAAGTGCCCCAAGATTCTGCATTACTAATAAACTTCCAAATGATACTGATGCTGTCCATGGACCCCCGTGACCTGCAAGGCCAAAGAACGTGAACTCCAGAAGCAGTTTCTCTCTTCCGTTTCAACCAGGAGTGTTCAACATGAGCAAGGCCTTAAGATCATTTTCTCCCTGAGAAGAAAATCTTGACTCGCTCATTGCAAGTCTCTTTGTGTATTCATTTATTTTTAAAAAAAGGTAGATTGAGAGTATACTGTGTTCATAGTATAGCTATCAGGGCAGGCTCGTAGGATGGTGCCCTTCAAACACATTTGGGCATATATATTTAGAGGTCATGTCAGCTTTGCCTGGTGAAGGGGGAGAAGCAACATCTGTCCTCCTGATGAGTTTAGCTCTGGTTCAAACCTGCAAACCCTTTAGAAAAAAAGTAGCAACTATATATTGAGTGCCCCTGAGTGTCTCTCCCAGCCCACTTTCCTCCTTCCCATGAGACAGATCAAAGTATGTACAGTTTGCCCTTCACTCTCTCTCTCTCTGAGAAGAATCCAGTTAATATAAGTTTCCTGCCTTTTTATTTATAATAAATAGGCATTCTCGGAAAAGGTCCTGGCCGATCCATTTTCTAATTGGTGCAACTAAATTTCATTCCACCTGTACTTTATACTCAACCCAGTGCTGAGAGAACACAGACTCTGCCTTCGGTAGGCTTCCCATCCTCTTAAAGAAAGAAGGCTCCTGGCTAAGTACTAAAAGCATGTGGCAGCTGAATTCTGGGTCATGGTGTCCCCGCAATGACTGGGGGGTGGGGAGGGACCAGTCACAGTGGCCTTGGCAGGGCTTGCAGAAGGCTGCATGGGCTAGAGGGACAGGAACAGAATGTGAATCCAGGGAGCAGAAGCCAAGGCCAGGGAGGAAAGCTCGCAGGCTGGACAGATGCACACAGAACCACGCCTGCAGGTGCTCAGCATCCAGATCCGGTTGTTCAGAGCCTCTCCGGCAGCATGCTCCTCTTACCAGCACCCCCGCCAAAAGTTCCACAAACATTTCCATCCTGAATTCAGCCAGGCTGGATATTTCACTCGACCACAGAGAAGAGCCAGAGGCTTTGACCTGAATGCATGAAATGAAGGTGGAAAAACAACGTTTGAATTTTAATTCAGAGAAAGGAAGCGACCGGCAATAATCTGGAAATTCTTCATCAGGCAGCCACGTAACGACAGCAGCTGAAGCGACTCAGCGGACTGAAAAAGCGTGAGGGACCTTCTCTCCCACCGTGATTCGGATCCCACTGTTACTGGGACAAGCAGAGCTGGTGACATGGCATGGCTGTCTTGGGTCTTTAAAAACCCGAGGCTGCCTCCACGATCTGATGCTACCGCCGAGCCCTGGGCCTCTTCTTCAAACACGCCGCAGGAACACCGCTTCCAGCGCATTCTTGCCATTCTTCTGCCTCGAGGCAGGCTTCAGGTCAGAGCAGTTGCAAGACTGGATTTGTTTGTGATGTGTTTGTAGAATCAAGGATTTTAACAGTTGGCAGAAGGAGGGAAAGATGAAACCGAGAGGGCTAGAGCATGTATACCCGATGGGCTGCTCTTTGCAGAAGCGGAGAACTACTGGGTAGTGGGACAGAGGGAGGCGAGAGTCCCTTACTGTCGGCCCCCGGCTCCGGGCGGCCGCCCAGAATCTTGAGCCAGTAAGATCCCTTTGGAAGGGCCGCTGCACAATGAAGAAGGCCCTGGGTGCTTACAGCGACCGCAGAGGGTCAGGGCACAGCATAGACAAGCTCCCCTCACGGTGATCAGAGATCCCAGCCACCCACCCCTGGGGCTTCTGCTCAAGAGGGCTTTGAGTAGCTTGGCTGTCCAGGCATTCAGATTTAGGGGAGGAGAGACAATGACAAGACCTCAATTGCATCAACCTCCCATGAGTCCCATTGTGTATGGGCTCTATTACAAAGCCCTTGACTAGGTGTTCGAGGTTGAACCTGGCCGCAGCCTCTCTGCTCCACCTAGCCACTCCCCTGCACCCGCCCTGTGCCCCCCGAGGCCAGCGCTCTGGGGGTCTTCACTCCCCTTCCCTCCGGGCCCATCCTTCCCCGCTGCTATCCATCCTTCAAGAACCATGAAGCTTGCTGGCTCGACAGGCCCCCAGAAGCTCTTCTTTCTTTAGAACTGGATCACCCAAACAGCAGACCACACCAAATCTAGCAGCAGCAAAGCACTGGGCAACTGAAAGCATTGTTTGGGAAGAAGTTGACGGGAAAGTTTCTTTTAAAAGTACCGAAATCATCACAATGGGAAAAATAGGAACTTTCTCGCATTTCTTTACTCTGATTTTGTTGTTTATGGTATTATTTTTTTGAATTACCTGGAGGGGGCACCCTGTCAACTCTCTAGGGTTTAAGTCCCCTAGATTTGCACCCAGCCTGTCCCTCTCTGACCACTGCACCCAGCGACAGCCTGTCCTGCACACCGGGGCCCTGAGTCATTCATGTCTTCCATATGGTTATGGAGCTATTTCCTGTCCTGCTTCCTGGTTCATCAGAACCTTCTCGTGGGCGGGCACCAAGTATCCTACATGGTACAGGATGTGGGTGCATGAAAGCTGTTAGCACAGCGCCCAGCACATGGTAGATATTAATAGTGGTGTGATTATTATTACTTCTTTGCATCACCACAGAGATTTTTTTTTTCCTTCAAAGATTAGACATTGCCAACTAATAGGAGCTCGGTAGATGCCTGTTAAACTTCTTTGCGGTAACCTAGTATCTATGAAATTAAACCGTGTTTTCGAGAACCAGCGGAGCCCAGCCTGTGGAGACATGTGGGTCCAATCCTGGCACCGCCCCGTGCGTCTGATTACCTAACCTCGGGGTCTCTGTTCCCTTGTCTGTAGTGTCTACTTCGCAGGTTTGTTAGAAGAATCAATGGTTAATATTTCAACAGCGCCATCACACTGTGCCTGAAACCTAGTAAGCCCTATGTAAGGATCTCACATACCAACATTACCACACACAGTCGGGTAGAAATTTACCTTCGGAAACAAAGTTTTCTAAGCAGTACCAAGAAGATTGGCACTATTTTATTAATTTGAGAGAATGAGTTCCCCTCTTTGGGAATCGTGTTTGCAGTTAAGCAATTGGGATGCTGATTAGATTGAGCCTCAACTCCTTCAAAGCAGGTGCAACAGGATCTTTCCTTGGCAGGACTTGACTAACGATTCAGCTTGAAGTATATATCTTTATAATAGTTTTACTCAAACCATCCTCTTCTTCAGGGTCGCAGATGCTGGGCTGTGCCACCCGCACCCCTCTGTAGGACCATTGGGAGTGCTGCCAGCCGGAGGCCCTGCCCAGAAATCGGCCCTCAGCTGGAGAAGGGCCTCGGGGACAGCCACATGCAATGACCCGTCACTGTGCAGAAAGGAGGCCCACACCCGTCGCCTCAATTTCCAATAACTTTGAAGGTCATCCCTGGAGCTCCCCCCAGGGCCAGCTAAGGCCCTTAATGAGACTGCTCTGCAGTCTCCCTTTTCTCTCTGCCCGAGCCTGCTTTTCTCCTTCCTATCCACTTCCACAGGTGTGGGTCCCGAGAGCACTCCCTAATAAGCGTCCTGCACGCTAATCTCCACCTCCGAGAATGCTTCCAGGAAGCCCAGCCTGCAACGCCTGAGGGCACATTCATTTCTTTTCATGAATTTTGATATGACCTCTGACTTACAATTTACCTGGTTTCCACTTGTAACTAAAATGTGAGAGTATGGTGCGGTTTGTCTGGGACAACCTATTTGTGCCTTTCATTAGTAAAAGGTTTAATTATTTTTTATAGGTTTTTAAAATTTTATTCATTTGAGACAGAGAGATACAGAGAGAGAGAGCACGAGCAGGGGGAGAGGCAGAGGGAGAGGGAGAAGCAAGACTCTCCGCTGAGCTGGGAGCCCGATGTGGGGCTCGATCCCAGGACCTGGAGATCATGCCCTGAGCTGAAGGCAGACGCTTAACCATCTGAGCCACCCAGGCACCCCGAAGGTTTAATTATTAATAGCAATCCCCTTGACCTTAAAAATATTTCCAGTGGAACAATAAATTATATGGTCACCTCATCTGTAAACAAATCTCATGTCCCCGGCCTCACTGCCAGTGTGGAAAAATGTGGTCATATTAACATTGCCTTCATTCCCCTAGCTTGGAGCGCCTCTCAAGTGTAACTTTGGAACCTCAGCCCCTCCTTCATCCTCCCCTGCTTCCTCCTCAGAGTATCTGAGTGACTCTGGAGCCCACATGCTCTCAGCAGACCTAACTACTGCTCAGCAACTGCTCTCAACCCTCTTCTGAGGCTGCTGGTCACACCCAGGACTGACAGTCCCCTCCCCCCTCCCTGGCAGCAGTGGATCCCCCTGGAACCGCTGCTTTTGGGCTTCAGACAGCCTCTGAGCATTCCACGATTGTCACAAGGCCCAGATGGCCCAAGGAGGCCTCATCCCTGACCAGGGTTTGAGTCTCTCCTTTGGCTGTAGCTTGATACATCTGTCCTCCCATGAAGTGAGTAAAGAAACACATTCCCTTTGTCTAGTACACATTTTTTTTAGCTGAGCAGAATGGCATGGAAGCTAAATGGGTGTGGTTCATCTCATATTGTCCACAAACTCTTCCCACTCAAGATCACACACAGGCCCTCAAGGCCCTCCTCAGGTCGGAGTTGAATAACAACCTCCAAAATATAACAGGAAATCCTCAACCTAGCTAATCCTAGTGTTTCAAGTTCTTTTCCAGAAGTTTCCTCATACTCCATGCAATTGAGTTGACACAAACAGATGCGGAGGAATTGTACCCTAACTCTGCACAAACCAGGTTTGTTTGCTTTACACGATAGCACAAGATCATAAAAGTGACCATGTACATCGCAACCCTACAAAGCCACCTTGTTAATCAATGGGCAAACAATTGTTCTGTGACCTTTAAATATTTTTTGTCAAAACATTAAAAACTCTCTGACTGCTGGTTATAAATGCATTGGGAAATGAAAAATGAGCAAAATTAATATTTACATGTTATCCTCTAATGTAAAACATTAGAAACACTGAGGATTAAAATGTTTTCTCTTTCTATAAGTTTCTTTTTTTTTTTTTTTTTTAAAGATTTTATTTATTTATTTGCGAGAGAGAATGAGAGACAGAGAGCATGAGAGGGAGGAGGGTCAGAGGGAGAAGCAGACTCCCTGCCGAGCAGGGAGCCCGATGCGGGACTCGATCCCGGGACTCCAGGATCATGACCTGAGCTGAAGGCAGTCGCTTAACCGACTGAGCCACCCAGGCGCCCCATTCTATAAGTTTCTTTTAGAAAGGTAGTTTGAACAGCGCTTGCCTTCTTCCCCTCATCCCCTAACTTGTGATGTGCAGCTGGCACCTTTTCCATGTCTTGGTGTGTGGTCATGCTTCTTACGGAGTTTGGATCAGCTTGCAACGGTTTATCCTTCACTCTTGCAATGCCATGAAATATCTATGAGCATTTCTTTGAGGTGAAGGGTTTTTGCTGACATCACTTCCTCTGGGACATCGTCATTTTCTCCAGATCTGGGTGCAAATTCCTGGGTGTGCAAGTAGCTTAACATCAACCAACTCACACTAAAATCTGAAATGATGAAACCAGCCTTTTCGGCAATAAATGGTTCTTCTTCAGTCTTCTCGTGATTGACTTTCTTGTTGTGGCAACTGACCTCAATCCTCTGGTCTGAATGTTAGCCAGACTAATTAGGATTTTGAAATATTATGCTCTTCAACTGAAAGTAGAAGAAAATATTCCATTTCAACCATGAGTGGCTTCATGTTGCTACTGTAATGAAAATTGAAAGATAATGAAGTGACTTCACCTGGTTTTTTATACTCACTGGACTTTTCCAGTAAGGTTAGCACCATAGCTTCTCACAGCCCTATGTCTCCTCCAATCTTTGCTTTGCTGTTGCCATTTTCAAATCTATCCACATCCAATTTCGCTGCCAGTGTTTTCACTTTTTGTTTCTTTGCTGTACTTCTGTTTTTGTTAGCTAATCCTCTAGAGATTCTCCATTTTTGTAAAATGTCATGTGGGTTTATCATGGGCAGGCAAGGAGGCAACACAACCACACACTTCGCTGCCTGTGTATGAACTGACTGCCAGGAGCATGGTGACCAGTCACGGACAGACTTCGAAAGGAGCGATGCGATGGGTCACTTCACTGTTCGTAATCTGTGGTCTGAAAAGCAGGCAGTGAAATTTGTACTTTACGCAATTACAGTCATAAACCATGGCAATGGAAGTTGGAACCACTCTGTTGGGGGTTGATATTATCTAATTAAATCACAGTAACTGAAACTTGCGTGTATCAGAACGATGCAACACAGGGACTGTTTTATGAATGTTGTTTACCAAATATTTCTGAGCACATTTATGGTACTGTGCTTCACCCACCTTGTGGTTGGATAGTGGCATGTGATTACTTCTGGCCAATGAACTGAGTGCAGAAGTTACATGTATCACTTCCATGCTAAAGCATTTGCTTGCCAGTCAGTACTGACGCAGCCTCTGAAAGTATCTGAGAAGGTCGCTACTCTGTTAGCCGGGGTCCCTGAGCAACTAAGCTGAGCAGAGGCCTCTGCTAAGATGTCATAGACACGTAGCATAAGCAATAAGCAAACCTTTGTTTTAAGCTATGGAGATCTCAAGGTTTGTTTCTGCAACAGAACAGCCTGTTCTGATTGATATGATATATAATTAGGAGAGAGTCTAGGAAAAGATGGATAGGGAACTGGGCAGAATTCAGAACCCAGAAATTGGCAGCTAATTGTCAGAAGGGCTCCAAATGCAGAGGTAGAGAAAGAATCAGGGCAGGTAGTGAAAACAAACATACCATCTATATATGGCTAAAAAAACAATTAGCACAAATACAGAAAATAGGTGTATAGTTTAATAAAGAATCAAAAGGTGAACATACTTATAACCTCTACCCAAATCAAGGGACAGAACCCAGTTAGAAGCTCCCATCTGTGCTCCATCCGCCACAGACCCCACCCTGCCCTCTGTCAACTGCTGTCCAGCCCTGTTTTATGATGCCTCCTTCCTCTCTTTGCGGCATTATCACCCCCTCACGCATCCCTCAACGTTGAGGTTTGGTTTCACTTTTCAAATATTTTTAAGTCTCTGAATATTTAGATTCCCCATCCACCCCTTTCCACTTGTGAATTTATTTGCTGCAGAATTTGGTGTCTACAGTCTCTGTGATACTCACGATGTGGTAGATATCTTCACCAACACGGAGAGATTTCGTCCCGGCTGATTTATGCTGCCTCACCCAGCGGATGCATCCAGGTTTAGCTTCGTGCCATCTGGAGGCGGCCTTTGCAAAAATTCTTCTTGAAATATTTACAGGAGAGTTGGTGAGGCATTGGACTGGCAGCTTTTAAATGGACCTCCTGTAATGAAAACCAATCCCATCATGTACCCCGTGGACAACCTCCCAGAAAGGTTCACCGGATTCCAGGGGGAAGTTGGATGGCCATGAATGCCCAGACCTCGGGCTTATTTCAAGTGTACCTATGAGTTTTTACACAGTGTTGTGTTGATATTGTTATATTTAATTTCTAAATGCATATCATAATATCTCTGTGTCTCTGCTTCAGTACTACAGTCTTTAAATATGAAAATAATACGTGTGAGGGGTGCCTGGGTGGCTCAGTCGTTAAGCGTCTGCCTTCGGCTCAGGTCATGATCCCAGGGTCCTGGGATCGAGCCCCACATCGGGCTCCCTGCTCGGCGGGAAGCCTGCTTCTCCCTCTCCCACTCCTCATTTGTGTTCCCTCTCTCACTGTCTCTCTCTCTGTCAAATAAATAAATAAATAAATAATCTTAAAAAAAGGAAATAATACATGTGTATAGTTTCCAAAAAAGGTAAAATTTGAAGGTAAAAAAAAGGGGAGTCATCCGTCGAGTTTCCCACAGTGTGGGTTTTACTGCTTGCATCTCCTCGTTCCCCTGACTCTGTGGTTCCTCTAAATCTCTGGTTGGATCTATAGGTTGATCAAATTTGGGTGGGTTTGATTAATTTTGGTAAGACAACTTCATGGGCAGTGGTGTGTTTGTTCACCAAAAGGTACATAATCATCTACAACATGATTTTTTGTGTTATAAACAGTCATTGTTGCTCAGTTCCATATTTATCTGGGGTTTCAGAATTGGTGAAATTCCGATTCAGAACTTCCCTCCTTCTATGATCTGGTTACCTGTGGTGCATTCAAACAGGAAAATCTGGGTAAATCCCTTATTTTCCCCCAATGCCCAAAGCTCTGGCACATCCAGGTAAGTTGCCAAGGTCTGAAATTGGCAAAACGGTCATAAAGATGGCCTTCATCAGCCTACCCCTCTCTCACTATGCCTTCAGCCACTAGAGTTCACCCCAGGCCCTGTGATCCCTCAGTTTTTCCCCCCATCACCCACCCCATCAGAACCCACCTTCAAGGAGGGCAGGTTCTCATTTTCTCTCCCCTTAGAAGATAAACTGTGGGCATCACCCATCCTAGAGGCATCTGGATCTTCAGCCACCTGTCTCAAATATTAGGTCACCATCCCTGTGGGGTTTAAAACAGGGAGCCCTAAGCCCAAACCCAGTTTGTGATTATGTTTGTTCGGGCCAGCAAGAGTGTTTTTGCTTCTTGTGTTTGTTTGTTTGTTTTAAGCGGAATGAGACTACATTTGGGTAGGGGGCATTTTCTCTCTGGCTAGCTCAGAGGCCAGCACCCCCTCTTGCAGAATACCCGCTCTGGTTCCTGCGTCTCAAACATACTGGTGTTGCCATTTCTGTCTTAGAGAAACCTTGAAGACAGGTGTTAGTAGCCCATTTTACAGGTGAATGAACGAAAACCAGCTAAGTAATGGGAAGGGCTTGAGCGAGGCCTGCCTGGAGATGAGATGGACAGCATGCATTCTGGAAAGTAGACAGACAGCATTGGGAGAACCAGCGACGGGGCCCTCTCTATGCCTGCACAAACTAAAACCCCCATTCTTTTCTCTTCCCTTTTACAGAGACAGCTCAAGGAAGCATGATAAAATGAGGCCTAAGATAATATTTGGGGGGAAGGTTTATTTTTTTATGGTCTGTTTGCATTAGACCGTCGGGCGAAGAGAGGCGGTTAAAGACTTGTCCCAAATGGCTGGGCTGGAGAAGCACAAATCCAATGTCAATAGTTGGAAATACAAGTGTTTGGTTTCATTCAACTTCTTTTTAAAAAATATTTCTTCTTTCCTTCTCCTGAGGCAATCCAAGGGAAGGAGATACAGAGCCGGAAAGAGACAGAGAGGAGCGGGGAGCCAGCCGGGGCCAGGGGAGGCCTGTCCAGACGGCCTCGCTCCCCTCTGCGTGTCGTCAGCCAGCCCAGGAGGGTGTCAGGCCTGAGCGGGAGCAGTTGCCCGGAGTCGTCTGCTGGCCCCAAGGACTGTTGCTAATTGAGGGCAGGGGAGCCAGAGTGTCAGCATTTGTCCAACAGCAAACTTAAAAAGCAAAAAAAAAAAAAAACGAAAAACAAAAGCGGAGCAATAAGGAACAGATCATCAAATCGGGGCCAGCTCCGGGAAAAACAACTTGAGTCCTGTGCTCTCCTGTGTCCCTTTTCAGCAACAGCCGCCTCTTTTCCTTCCCCAAGGCAGAGGCCACATCAGGCAGAAGAGGCCACATGCAGAAGAGGCCAGGTCGAGAATGCAGGATCTAGTCTCCTTGAGCTTTCAGATTAAAATTCCACCTCTGACCCTTATTAACTGGGTCACTTTGGCAAATTCTTTGTGCCTCAATTTCCTCATCTGTAAAATGGAGAAAAAATAAGACCTCATGGCTGGGGAAAGGGTTAAGTGAGAAAACAGGTTAGCACAGTGCCTAGCACGTAGTAAGTGTTCAGTAAACGTTTGTTGTTATTTCATTATTTTTAGAGCTCCTTCTCTCTCTGCCTTTGTCCTTCAGTTACACGCCACTCCCCAGCAGTCCCACTGGATTTGTCTAAAGAGGTAAATGCAGCCAGAAGCATGGAAACACAGGTTCTCTTGCAGGGTATTTTGCACATGGTCCACCAAGACCCTCTCTCTCTCTCTCTCGGTCGGTTTCCACAGAGCTCCATGGACAGCAAGCCCTTACCCTCATCCACACACCCTTGGTGCTATGGCACCATCTACTGGGATAGCCCTCTTCACCTCCATCCACCCAACTCCAGTTCAATGCCCACACTGTAAAAAAATGCTTTCTGTTTCAAGAAAACCAACCCAAGTGCATATAAGAAGACAGGAGATATACTGACCATACAGCTGAAAAGTCCAGGGGGAGGTCTGTCTTCAGGCATGGCTTGATTCAGGGTCTTGCAAGAAGTCACTAGCACCTGATGTCATCTCTCAGTCTCGCGTCCTCTATGTTGGTGTTGCTGTCAGGCAGACTCAACACTTCTGATGGCAAGACATTTGCATCGCCAAGTGAACTCCAGGTTCAAGCTCAGTGAGAAAGAGAACGTTCCTCTCTCCTAACAGCCCCAGCAGATGTTCCATGTGTTCCTTGGCTGTCTTTGGGTCACAGGGCCATCCCTGGACCAATGTTATGGTTGGGTGACAGAGGGAGAAGTGTGACGCTCCCACCTGTAACCCAACTGACAGTTCTTGGATTGATGAAGTGGAGAGGGGTTCTTCCCAGAAAGAGATCAGGGTAGTCTCCAAAATAAGGGAGAAACTCAAAGCCCAGCAAATGCCCACCACACACACGTCTTCCAAAACCCATCCCCAACAATTCTAGCCAAGTCTCTCCTCTGAACTCCTGACCTGATTCTTCAGAGTGCCATTCATGTTGGCAATGTCTTTTATGTCTTTTGCTGGTATCTTTGGTTAGGAGTAAGTCTTGCTACATTAGCTACTCCATGCAACACTTCCATATGAACACTTCCTGTGTCCTTCATTTGGCGATGAATCCAGCGCTGCATCCTTGTTCTGCACTATGTTTCTCTTACTGATCCTGAACTTCACATCCTATATGTATGTCTTACCTGTCCTTCAGGACAGGAAACAAGAATGCTTCTTGCCTGGCACCTTCTATACAGTAATTGCTTGATCGATGTTGTTTGATTAAGAACTGAAGGGCAATTCTTTTCTTATGTCTTCTGTTGGTCGAATGCCAGTAGGTGCTAAATAATATTGCTGGAACCCTAGATTTAGAACGAACACTGAATGTACTTTGGACTTTGATCCAAGCATCCCTAGATCCCCAGTCTGCCCCCCCTGGGGCTGGAGGCTGGGGGTCCTGGAGAAAGACCAGCAGAGCCCAAACCAACGGAGAGGAGTACAGCCCTTAAAACAAACAAAAAGCTGTATCTGGTCTTTCATTCCTCAGGGAATAGAGATTAAGGCAGGGCAGGTCCTTAGCAGGTGAATGAAATAAATCCACAAAATAAGAGAAATACCAAAAGGGAGCTAAACCAGTTTGGACACTTTGTTCAGAGCCTTTGCCATTACCTGCAATGATTACCTGGCAAAGCTCCTGGACATCCGGAGATAGCTCAGTCCTAGCCTCGAGGCTCCTCTCTGGGACCTGGCTGG
Organism: Leptonychotes weddellii; assembly: GCF_054177405.1. Lineage (NCBI taxonomy): Eukaryota > Metazoa > Chordata > Mammalia > Carnivora > Phocidae > Leptonychotes > Leptonychotes weddellii. The sequence continues at coordinate 55,711,806 of NC_138378.1, forward strand.
GGGCTTGATCCCAATGCAACCCAAGCTGAGCTCTGCGCAAGGCCCGCAGGTCAAAGAGCCTCCAGGGACACCGATCAGCCCTCAGGCAAGGGGGAGGAGAGCCAGAAAGGCAGGAAACTGAAGTGTCTCCAGTTCTCCTCAATCCTCTTTAGCGGATAGAGGGGGCCGCCCAGGTGGGCAGGAACTAGTGATCAGGTCAACATGGCCCCTGCCCCTCAGGAAAGCTCCAGCAGATAACTGCCACCTGACACCCAACACCCCTGCAGTCCCCTGTGGGGGCTTAGGCAGATGGAGTAGGGGTGCCAGGGGCAGGGACGTAGTCTTATTCTCCTAGAGCCCTTCACTGCTAGGACTGTGAGAAGACTTCAGATCCTATCCCCGTGTCATCATTTTCTAGCTTCGTGACCCCAAGCAACCTCTCCAGATCTGACTGCACTTATCTTGGGAGGGTGTGAGGTTGGATGAGCCCCCTGCCTGCTTTAAGTTAGGGGACGGTCAATCCTGATGGTATGTTATCACCTGCCCCAGCTCGTCACCCACAGGCCACATCTCTAGGATGCTTGGTTTCCTGGTGGACAGTTCAGGCCAGGTCCCCGCTCCAGCTTGTGCTATGGAGCAATAGGGAAGTGCCGCCCAGCAGTGAAGGGCAGGGCTCAGGGGCCAAACTGTTGCGTCGAGTTCTAGCTCTCCCCCTTTCCAGGCCTCCCCTCTGTAAAATGGAGATAAGTCCTCTCTTGCAGAGTTCCTATGAGGACTCGATGATGTGATGTAGACAAAACGTCTCAGATCAGTGCCTGGCACTGGGTAAGGGCAGGGTAAGGGCTGGCTATTGGTGCCATGAGTGTTTAGGAGCCCACAAGGCTCTTAAAACCACCATCTGAGCTAATAAAAGGTCCAGGATGTCGCTTCCAAAGGCTTCGTCCCAGCGTAAGTTGAGCCTGGCACAGACCCGGGGCCGGGAAGAGATGGCCTTGGCCGTTCTTTTCCTTCTTCCCTCCGGCAGCCGATGGCCTGGAGATTGAAAGCCCCTCCCAGCCTCCGGCTCCAGAGGGTGGTTGGCAGCGCGCTCCTGACGCTGACCGACTGCACCCCACCTTTGCACAGTGGGGCCTGGCAGGCCGGATGCTGCCTCCTTTCCCAGCGGGCTCATGCCAGATGGCTTGATTACCGTGCGGTGCATTTCAGGCCTCCTTGCCATTATCAGCTTCTCGCTTTCAGTGGCTGGATCAGGGACAGGATCCTGCCCTTCCTCCCTGCGCCCCATCACTGGGGGTTTGTTTTCGCAGCAGCCTGGCCTGCACGGGTGAGCCACGACCTATCATAGCAGAGCCTCCTGCCCACGCACACCCACCTGGACGCCGTCCCACCTCCCCTCGGCTCAAGCCCCGCGCCTGCCTCCCAGGATCTGTCTTGAGTGAGGCTTGGCAGGTGAGGAAGGGTCTAGGTCCCAGTTGTCCAGTCTATGCCACCAGCGTTTCCAGGTCCCTGAAGAAAGCGTCTTTCCCGTGGTGATGACCAGCACCCCGGGAAGGATAAAAGAGGAGAAAATTATACAGAAGGAAAAAGCCAGGATTTATACCAGAGTCACAGGTCCTGGATTTACAACATTTGCACCTCCCCCCCAGTCCTTTCCTCACACAGTGCCCCCTCCCACCGTGCCCTCCCCTGTCCCCCATGGCTTTCCTATGACAATACCTCTCACGGGTCCTTCCCTCCCAATCACGCCTTCCCAAATGGACCCCCGCCACACCCAGGCCGGTGCAGCTCCCCTATGTGAGATGAATTCCTGAAGACGGGGTAAGGGATGGGACCTCACCTTTGAATAAGCAAACAAACAAAACTTTCTTTCATCAGAGAGCTCCAGAAAGAGTCCCTGGGCGGGGGTGGGGGGGGGTGGGAGGGACACTTTGGCAGCCGGTCCCTTTCCCTCCCCCAAGGTGTTTGTTCTCACTGCCACCAAGTCACCTCGGTTGCCTTGCTCTCCTGTCTAGGTGTGGGCTGCACCCCCATCTGCCCCCCTTTAGCAGAGCTCAGACAGGCTGGAATTCTCTAAAAATAACCTCACAGAAAATCAACGAAACGAACAAAGGGAACACAAGCAGCTGAACAACAGATGTGCTTGCCCAGTGCTGGTACCTAATCCTAAAACAACCGAAGTCCCGCCACCCCTGGGCTGGCCAGTCCTCGGTTCCTTCCTGCCTACTCCCTGCCCCTGCCAGAAAAGACCCTCTCAGGTAAAGCTTTCTGACACGCCCTCCCCCATCCCTGCTGCCTGACTGGGAGCCTACCAGCCAGGGAGCAGTGGGTAAGAGAAAAGGCAGGTGTTCACAGTGCAGCAAGCAGCTGGTCTTGTGTCCAAGCTGAGCTCAAAGGGAAGGCGGGGCCCTAGGCCCCCTAAACCGGAGCAGAATCCTGCTGGGTGAAGCAGTCCCCCATTTGGTGTGACCTCCGGAGAGGGGAGGCATCTCCAGAGGGGTGCCTGGCTGGGAGAGGGGAGCAGGTGTGATCAGAATTAGAGCCAAGGCCGAGCTCTAGACGTGGGGAGCGGGCACCTGGCTCTGGCTCTATCCCTGTCAAAGGAGGTAACCTCCAATGTCTCTGTCACTTCTAGCACTTTTCCATCTTCCAACTCTCCACCTTGAGCCACCAGTTCCTGGAGAAAACTCCAGTCTGTCAAGATGAGTCTCGGGGGTGGTACCTTGGGAAAGGCCATTCCCAGCATGGTGAGGGCAGCTAACCTTCCTGCACGTCAACCAGGTACCAGAGACCATCTGAGCCGTTTTGCACGTGCGGACTCATTTCCTCCTCACACAAGCCCTGAGCGGGAGGGCCCCGGATCCCCATTTCACAGATGAGAAAATTGAGGCACAAAGAGGGTAAGACCATCCCAGGGTGGTAAGCAAAAGGATGGGCTTCAGGCAGTATGCTCCAGGGTCTGTGCTCGATCCGCACATTCAAGTTCTCCTTCACATACAGTGGCTGTGATATCTATGACAGGCACAGTAGTCAAAAGGTGAAAACCCACATGTCCATCAGCGGATAAAGGGATAAACAAAATGTGCATCTGTACAATGAAACGATATTCAGTCCTAAAGACGAGTGGAGTGCTACAACATGGATGAACCTCGAGGACATCACACTAAGTGAAATCAGCCAGTCACAAAAAGACAAGTAGTATATGATTGCACCTACCTGAAATATCTAGAATAGACAAATTCATAGACATGGGGAATAGATTAAAGGTTGCTAGGGGCTGAAGTAAGGGGAGAATGGGGAGTTATTGCTTAATGGGTACAGAGTTTCTGTTTGGGATGATGAAAAACTTCCAGAAATGGATAGTAGGTATGGTTGCACAGCATTACAAATGTGCTTAATGCCACTAAATTGTGCACTTAAAAATGGTTCAGATGGTAAATTTTGTGCTATGTTAAAAATAACTTATTAAAAAAAGATTTATTTATTTATTTGGGGGGGTACAGAGAAGAGAGAGAATCTCAAGCAGACTCCCTGCTGAGCACAGAGCCTGACACAGGGTTCAATCTCATGAGCCTGAAATCATGACCTGAGCTGAAACCAAGAGTTAGATGCTCAAGTGACTGAGCCACCCAGGTGCCCCATTAAAAATAACTTTTAAAAATATCTGTACTGAGGGGGCACCTGGGTGGCTCAGTCGGTTAAGCACCTGCCTTCAGTTCAGATCATGATCCCAGGGTCCTGGGATCGAGCAGGCTCCCTGTTCAGCGAGGAGCCTGCTTCTCCCTCTCCCTCTATCCTTCCCCCACCCACCCCCATGCTCACTCTCTCTTGCGCTCTCTGTCTCTCTCTCACAAGTAAATAATGAGCACTTACATGCCCTTACTGCACTAGGTACTTTATACATCACCTCGTTTTACCTTTACAACACCCCTGAGTGAGGCTATGGTGCCATTCTACCTAATTTATAGGCCAGGAAACCAAGATTCAGAGGATAAACTACCCAAGGACCCACAAGTGGTAAGTGGCAGAGCTGATACGTAAACCCAGGCAACACCGAAAGCAAACTTGGAGAAGAGGGTAGGGAAATGTGAGAAGGCTAGAACAAGCTGGGACGACCTGGGGTGTGCAGCCACTCACATCCCTTACCTGTGCTCGCCAGCTTCCACAAATGCCACGTTGGCATTTTGTCCCATCTCTCCCTGCATTTACGTTCTCACAGCCAACCAACACCTTCTGGCCTCCCCCTTCCACTAACATCACTAGCTCTGCCTCTGCTCGTCCACGACACCTCCCCACCCACCCCCTGCACAGGAGGACAGCTGGTCAAGGATCTGGGGGAGGGGGAGGGCTCAGAGTCCCTCAGCCTAATTCTGTTCTGAAGGAGAGAGGGGCCGAGATCTCTCCTAAAGGTGACTGCCAAGCAAACAGCAACTGGGGATCCTGCCGGGGGTCCTGCCAGGTACCTGCGTGTCCCCAGAAGAACCTCAGGAAGGCTGGGCAGGCAACTCCGTGGGGTGCCAGGTCTCATGGATTACTCATTTATCCCAGTCTCAGGTGACATCCTATCTGAGCGCGCTCAGGGCAGTGCGTTTCTTTTGCCTTTGAAATCACAAAGTGTCCGTTGCCCTTGAAACACAAGGCACTCCACATTCAGGTCATGCAGGAAAGCCAAGCACACCCACACCCAGGCCACAGCACTCATGGCCAGTTGTAGCCTCCTGAGACGTCAGCCTAGTCCCGAAGGTCACATGCAAGTACAAAGCATCCTTGGAAACTCCTCACATGGAAGGGCTCGGGCAAAGTCCCCAGCTGCTACAGGTTGTGACTGGGGGGGGTTGGGTGGGTGGGGCGTGGATGGGTTTTCTGTGTGCCACATGACTTGCTGTCTCTACCCCATATCCCCCAAGAGATTTTCCCTGGCATTCTCTTCCCCAGGCCCTGCAGCCAGCCACTGACTCTAAGTCCCCAGATGTCCACTGAGGAGCTGTGACTCCTTTCAGGGGACCCTGAACAGCTAACAGGCCGCAAGGAGCGAAATCCACGGGGATTCCAGACCTCGGGAAAGATTTTAAAGCAGCTGAGTCTTTCCAAACACATCTTTAATCGTGTCCAGGAAGGATGGCCTCTGCCAGCTGGCAGATTTAAAGGATAGGTTCCCATGCTCTTGGGAAAGTCACTCTGGCTCAGAGTCGCCAGACGACTTTGGTGTCAACCCTCTAGGCCCTGACTCTTGGCTCTGCCATGACCCAGCCATGTGACCTTCAGCCAGTGTGGCTGAATCTTTCTCCTTTATAAACCAGAGACAGCGACGGTACCTACCTTCAGTTACTGAAGAGAGTTAAATGGGATGCAGCACATCAGGTACTTAGGACCGTGCTTAGTACCAAGGTTCTATTCAAAAAATATTAGTTGTCGTTAGTGCACAGACATACATTGGTAGCCAAGCAGGGTACCTTGCCCTGGAAACCTGACTCCTTCTCAGACCCAGTGCAGCACAGTGGGTAGCCACTACCTGCCATTGGCTATTGGCCAAGGATAGCATCTAAGACAAATCTTTTTGCTGCCAGTGTCCTACTTTTTTCTTAATTGGCAGGTAGTGCACGTCCCCTGTCTCTGAGCTGGGACCCCTCCACCTCTCCACCCTTGTCTCCTATTGTACCAATGCTAGGCCACCCTCCCCACAACATACACATGCACTTTGGATCCAAAACCGGTCCCTGATTTCCCTACACACCATTTTAAACAGCTTTATCCAGATATAATCCACGTGCTATACTGTTCACTATACATTTTGAAGTGTATAATTCAATGGCTTTTAGTATATTCAGAGCTATGCATACGTTGCCATAATCAATTTTAGCCTATTTCATTACCCCTCCAAAAGATCCATATGCCTCTTATCCATCACCTCCCAAACTCTCCTTCCCTCTGCCCCCCCAGCCCTAGGCAACCACTTATCTACTTTCTGGCTCTATCAATTTGCCTATTCTGGACATTTCATATAAATGGAATCATATAATATGTGGTCCTTCTCACTTAGCATGATTTTTTCAAGTTCAATCCACTTTGTAGCATGTGTTAGTATTTCATTTCTTTTTATTGCTGAATAATACTCCATTTTACAAATACAGCACATTTTATTTATTGATTTATCAGTTGACGGACATTGGGGCTTCTTTCTACTTTTTGACTATTATGAACAATGCTGCTATGAACATTTATGTAGAAGTTTCTGTGTGGACACGTACTTTCACTTCTCATGTAGACACGTAGGAGTGGAATTGTTGGGTCATATGGTATATGTTTAACCACTTGAGGAACTGCCAGAATGTTTTCCAAAGCAGCCATACTATTTTAAATTTCCACCAGCAGTGTATGAGGATTTGATTTCTTCATATCCTTGCGAACACTTGTAATTATCTGTGTTTTTTTATTATAGATATCCTAGATAGCTTTATCCGGTGTGAAATGGTATCTCATTGTGGTTTTTATTTGCATTTCCTGATGGCTAATGAGGTTGAGCAGCTTTTCATGTGCTTATAATCATCTGAATATCTTCATTGGAGAAATGCCTATTACGATCTTTTGCCTGTTTTTAAATTGGGTTGTCTTTTCATTATTGAATTGTAAGAGTCCTTCGTATATCCTAGATACGAATCCCTTATCAGATACATGATTTGTAAAAAATTTCTCCCATTCTGTGGGTTGTCTTTTCACGTTCTTACTGTATTCTTTGAAACACAAAAGTTTTTAAATTTGATGCCATTTTGAGTAAATTTTGTATGTGGTATGAGGTAGGGGTTCAACATCATTCTTATACATGTGGATATCCAGTGGTCCCAACACTGTTTTAAAACAATTCTTTCCCCAATTTAATTATCTTGGCAGCCTTGTCAAAAATTATGTGACCATAAAGTTGAGAGTTTATTTCTGGACTCTCAATTCTGGTCCATTGATCCATATGTCCATCCATAGGCCCGTACCACACTGTCCTGATTACCTTTGTAGTAAGTTTTATATCTGGCAGTATAAATCTTCCAACTTTGTTCCTCATTTTCAAGTTGATTTTGGCTTATATGGATCCCTTGCATTCTCATATAAATTTTAGGATTGGCTTGTCAATTTCAGCAAAGAAAACAGCTGGAATTTTGATAGGGATTATGTTGAATCTGTAGATCAGTTTGGGAATGTTGCCACCTTAATAATATTATGTCTTTCAATCCATGAGCATGGGATGCCTTTCCATTTATTTAAGCCTTCTTTAATTTCCTTCAACGATATTTTGTGGTTTTTGGAGTATAAATTTTGCACTTCTTTTGTCAAATTTGTTTCTTTTTTTTTTTTTTAAAGATTTTATTTATTTGACAGAGAGAGACAAAGTGAGAGAGGGAACACAAGCAAGGGGAGTGGGAGAGGGAGAAGCAGGCTTCCCGCGGAGCAGGGAGCCCGATGCGGGGCTCGATCCCAGGACCCTGGGATCATGACCTGAGCCGAAGGCAGACGCTTAATGACTGAGCCACCCAGGCGCCCCTTGTCAAATTTATTTCTAAGTATTTTATTTCTTTGATGTTATTGTAAATGGAATTTTTTTCCTTAATTGAGTTTTCAGTTTACTCATTGTTACTGTACAGAAATACAATTGATTTTTGTATATTTTTCATGTATCCTGAAACTTTGCTAATTCATTTATTAGAGCTAGTAGTTTTTTTCATGGGTTATTTAGGGTGTTCTCTATATAAATCATGTCATCTGCTTCCTTTCCAATCTTGATGCCTTTAATTTTCTTTTCTTGCCTAATTTCCCTGGCTAGAATGTTTAGTAAAATGTTATATATAAGTGATGAATAGATATCCTTGTCTTGTTCTTTTTTTTTTTTTTTTTTTTAAAGATTTTATTTATTTATTTGAGACAGAGAGAATGAGAGAGACAGAGAGCACATGACAGGGGGCAGGGTCAGAGGGAGAAGCAGGCTCCCTGCCAAGCAGGGAGCCCGATGCGGGACTCGATCCCGGGACTCCAGGATCATGACCTGAGCCGAAGGCAGTCGCTTAACCAACTGAGCCACCCAGGCGCCCTCCTTGTCTTGTTCTTAATATAGGGTTGCAGTCAAGTCTCTTACCATTAAGTATGTTAGATGTGGGGATTTGTAGATGCTTTTTATCAGATTGAGGATGTTCCCTTCTATTCCTGATTTCTTGGGTGTTTTTAATCATAAAGAGGTGTTGAATTTTGTCAAATGCTTTTTCTCTGTCTATTGAGATGATCATTAAGTTTTGGTCCTTTATTCTGTTGATGTGGTGTATTACATTAATTGATTTTCAGATGTTCAACCAACCTTGTATTTCTGGGGTAAATCCTACTTGATCATATGCATAATCCTTTTTATATATTGCTGGATTCAATTTGCTAATATTTTGTTGAGGGTCTTTGCATCTGTATCCCTAAGAGATATTGGTCTGTAGTGTTCTTTTTTGGTAATGTCTTTATCTGGTTTTGGCATCATGGTAACACTGGCTTCATAGAATGATCTGGGAAGTGTTTCATCCTCTTCTATTTTTGGAAGAGTTTGTGAAGAATTGGTATTAATTAATTTAAATGTGTGGTAGAATTCACCAGAAAAGCCACGTGGTCAAGGGATTATCTTTGTGGGAAGTTTTAAAATTACTAATTCAATCTCTTTACTTGTTTTAGGTCTATTAAGATTTTCCATTCTTCTTGAGTCAGTTTTGGTAGTTTGTGTCTTTCTAGGGATTTGTCAATTTCAATGAAGTCATCTAATATGCTGTCATATAGTTGTTCATAATGCTATTTATATCCTTTTATTTCTGTAAAGCCCATAATATCCCTTTTTCAATTTCTGGTCTTAGTATTCTGAGTCTTCTTTTTTTCTTGATCAGTCTAGCTAAAAAGACTTATCAATTTTATTTATCTTCTTAAAGAGCCAACTTTTAATTTTGTTGATTTTCTCTGTTGTCTTTCTATCCTCTATTTCACTAACCTATGTTCTAATCATAATATTTCCTTCCTTCTGTTTGCTTTGGGTTTGGTTTGCTCTTCTTTTTCCAGTGTTTTAAGGTGCAAGTTTGGGTTATTTATTTGAGGTCTTTCTTCTTTTTTGGTGGAAGTGTTTACAGCTATAAAATTCCCTCTAAGCACTGCTTTGGTATGCTGTGTTTCATTTTACTCATCTCAAAGTATCTTCTAATTTTCCTTGTGATTTCTTCTTTGATCCATTGGTTATTTAATAGTGTGTTGTTTAATATCTGTGTATTTGTGACTTTCCCCAATTTTTTCCCATTATTAATTTCCAATTTCATGCTATTGTGACCAGAGAATATAGTTTGTATGATTTCAATCCTTTTAAATTTATTGAGTTTTGTTTTAAGGCCTGGATATGGTCTATCCTGGAGAATGTTCCATGTATGCTTAAGAAGAATGTGTATTCTCCTCTTGTTCAGTAAAGTTTTCTGTAGATGTCTGTTACCCATTGACATTTTATCTCTTCTCATTAATTCCAATTCCCAGAATGTCTTTCCCCTTATCTCCACAGAGCTAAAGTATATCCATTACTTAATCCCTAGAGTAAGTCTTACCTCCAATGTTGTGTAAACTGCTTTGGAAAACTGAAAATAAAGAAAACATATGTGTTCATTATCTGATGCTGCATAACAAATTACCTCAGAACTCAGGGCTTTAAACAACAAACCTTTGTTATTGCAGTTTCTGAGGGTCAGGCATCCAGGAGCAGCATAGCTAGAAGGCTCTGGATCAGTCTCTCTTAGAAGGTGGCAGTCAAACCATCAGCCAGGGCTACAGTCATCTCAAGGCTTGTCTGAAGGATGATCTGCTTCTGAGATGACTCAAGTGGCTGTTGGCAGTCCTCAGTTTCTTGTTAGCTATCAGCTGGAGAGTTCAATTTCTTGACACATGAGCCTTGCTACAACATGGCAGCTTGCTTCTCCTAGAGCAAGTGAACTAACAGAGAGCCAGCAAACAAAAAAACCACCCAAGACAGAAGCCATAGTCTTTTATAGCCTAATCTCAGAAGTGAGATTCTGCCATTTGCTTGCAATTAGACAGATAAACTCTGTAACAGTGTAGCAGGGGGCTACACAAAGGGTGTAAATACTAGGACATGGGGATCATTGGAGGCCATTCTTGAGGCTGGCTGCTGGAGCTTACAAATGATTCATTTGAAGTAGCACAACACTGATACCTAAATCCAGTAAACACAGCACACAAAATATAAAACTACTGGCCAAGCTCACAAATGAATATTGAGGCAAAATTCCTAAATTAATTGTTAATAAACAGATTCATGTGGCACATTTGAAGAATAATACCCATACATAAGTGGGATTTATTCTGGGAATGCAAGGATGGTTCAATATTAGAAAATCCATTAATATGATTCACTGTATTTTAAAAAAATCTAAGGAGAAAAATTAATTGATTATTTCTATAAATTCTGACAAGATATTTGAATAAAATTCAACCTTCATTCTAGATTAAAGGAAAAAAATCTTAATAAAAGAGGAATAGATAGATTCTTTCTTGGCATGATAAAGTATGTCTTCCCCAAAAGTCAGCATCTTGCCTAAAAGGAAAACACTAAAAGCAGCTCCATTAAAGACAGATGAAAAGATAAGAATGCCCATTGCCATTACTCTTTAAAAAGCTCTGCAGATACAAGACAATACAAGTAGGCAAGAAGAATTAGGAAAGAAGTTAGAGGTGTAAAATACAAAAATAAGAGGCAAAATTATCACAATCTCTAGAATTATCATGATTATGATGTATAATTATCATGATTATATATCTGGAAAACCTAAGAGAATCTACTGAATTACAAACAAGAGAAATGGGTAATGAAGCCAGTTACAAAATTCATATGTAGCTCACAATAGCCTTTTTACATATAAATGTCACCCAGTTAGAAGACACAGTGGAAGAATTTCCAACAGCAACTGAGGTATAAAATAGTCTGGAATAATTCTCAAAATGTGCAAGAAATGTATGAAGAAAACTAATATACATGTGTAGTGGCAGATGGTAACTACACTTATGGTGGTGAACACATGTAATCTACAGAATTGTCAAATCACTATACTGTACACCAAAACTAATATAACATTGTGCGTCAATAATACTTCGATAATAAAAATTTAAAACAAACAAACAAAAATGTTTAAGAAGGGGGGGTGGGGAGAGGGGCAGAGGGAGAGAGAAAGAGAGATTCCCAGCAGGGAGCCCGACGTGAGGCTTGATCTTATGACCCTGAGATCATGATTTGAGCCAAAATCAAGAGTCGGATGCTTAACCAACTGAGCCACCCAGGTATCCTTAAAACAAAATTTTAACATACAAAGGGACTTGAAAAAATGCAGAGCTATACTATATTCTCAGAGAGAAAGATTCATCACTGCAAAAATGTCAATGCTCTACTCAGTTACTTTATAAATCCAACACTATCTCAATGAAGGTGACTATAGGACATTGTTTTATAGAACTAGAAAAGCTGATTCTAAAAGTAAACAATTGAGTCTACCCATGAAACCTGGAGAAAGAAGAATAATGAGCAAGCTTTGGGGGGAGAATTAAGAAACGAGGGCTCCAGGCCAAACTCTGCCCTAACAAATTGAAGGACCATTCATCATTTCTGTTGGGGTTTTGGTTTTCTCATCAGCAAAGCGAGACACCCAGGCTAGAGGGGGTCTAACCTTTCTTTCAGCTCTAGAATTTTCTGATTGATTCTGTTGTAAGATTGTTCGTTCAAATCCTGCAGACTTGGATGGAGCCATGTCTCCTCTGAACAAGTCCAGGGCACCTAAAAGAGTGTTTGGCTAAGTATGTGAATTTCTGGGGTTCCATGGAGGCCCTTTGCCAAAAAGTGGCCCTATTTTTACCCTCACCCCCATGCTGTCTCTGGTACTGCTTCATGGGATTTAGTCCGTCAATGTGACCTCTCCCTCCATTACCTGCCCCCCTGAGGAAGTAAGCTCAGTGTTTGGATTTTAGTGCCACTCCTCTCTGATCTTTTCCTAGGAGCCAATCTGAATAAGAGAAAGAAGAAGATGGGGAGAACAGAGACTCTACAGAAAGGTGAACGACCCGGGGCAAACCAAGAAAAAGCAGAGACACAGAACACTGCAGACATCTTAGCCCCAGGAAGTCCATACAGAGAACTCAGAGGAAGGCACAAGAACTATCCCCAGATGACAGTGGAATTAAATGAATTAATATCTTTACCTGCAAAACAAGTGCATTATAGACTGAGTTCGTATTTATTGCTTTCAACAGAGCAGAATGATTTGCACAAGGAGAAAAGGAGAGCTTCCTCTTCTCTCCTCTCCTCAGTCGGGAAAGACCTTCTGGGAAAGAGAACGTTTGAAAGAGGTCCTCGAAGGAGAGGGAGAAAGATGCTTGGCAAAGCTTGTTAGGGTGTGCTTTCTCCAAAATCAAGAGAAGGCACATAAGAGGAGGGGGTAGCCAGAGAGCAGTGAGGAATCCTTTCCTTGAGAAAAAAGGGACAGAGGTGCTGAGGAGAAAAATGCTAGCCCAGGAGGGCAAGGGCCGTGAAAGCCTGGGGGTGGGCTGCCATGCAGTAGGTGGAAAATTCTTTAACAATTCTTCCTACGGAGGGCGGCCTGATTTTCCAACAGCAGGCCCCCGCATGGGAGTTTTGGAGGTAACACGCTGGGGGACTGGTGTAGCTCCCTATGATATCACTGCAGGCCAGCAGGAAAGCTTGCAGTCTGACCACTTCTAAGTGTCCTTTATCTGCCTCAGTGGCCAGCCTTGAATTCAGGTGAACTCAGGTGTTGACCAAACTCCTGCCAGGAGTCCAGCTTCACACTTAGGGCTGCGCTGAACAGAAGGGAAGCCAGGGGAGAGGGTCCTTGCTGGGAAGGAGTTCATAGCTGGAAAAACAAGAACTGCACATTGGAAAGTGGTATTATTCCTATAATTCACCCAAGTCCGGAATTAAATCTGAAAATGAATGGAACAGTGAGTGAGTTAGGAGCTGAGAGGGAACAGTGAGAGGACAGGAGGCTGGTGGCCAGGGACGACTTTGCTGAGAAGGTGGAACTTGACCCCAATATGCATCTATGAGAACAAGGTTTCTCTGCTTTCCTCCATGCCCCAGGCTATTAGGGGACCAAGCCAGAGGCCCCGGGGGGTGGAAGAAGTAGCTTCTCTTCTGGAAGCTTAGAGGTGAGGCTTTAAGTGAGAACTTTCTCTGGTCCTATCTTTCTCAGTGCTGTCTGTTTGAAAAGTGAGTCGATTTTCCTGTTACAATAGCCAAAAAAACAAAATAAATTGAGAAACGAATGGCAAGCTGGAACCTGGAAATGAAGTTAAAATATCTAGGCTTAGTGAAGACACCACAAAATGGTTTTCTCCTCAAAGTGGCGCTCAACCTAGACTACACTGCTCTAATGGATCTGGGGACATATTCTTCTCCCTGATAACTCCACCCACCCCACTTCCCACCCCATTTCCTCCAAAAGCCTTTTGCAGATGGTGCCTCTCAGTTCCCAGAACCAGTCTGGAGCAGTGATTAAAAAGATCAGAATTCCGGGAACCACTTTTTTTCTTCTTGGCCACCTTGGCAAATGCTAAGCTATACTAAGATGCAGTGAATCATTTAAAAGTGACAATCAAGATGCTGGAGAAAAATTAAGAATTCCACGAGGCATGGGGCCAGTCCACCAAAAAAAAAAAAAAAGTGGTTATTTGGGAAAAAATGGGATCTGTGAACACTCTTTTGGGGAACCTTCCTGATCCATAGGTACTCAGACCTCCCACTTCCCTCACTGGTTCCTTCTTTCGTTTCCCCACTCAAAAAATGAATTACTACCAGTTCTCTGCATAGTACAGGGTTGTAAGACAGCCTAGAAGAAAAGGAATAATGAAAGACTCAGGACCTTGTTGGATCTAATACCCTGAGAGTCTTCTGTACCACACCCTACATTCCATTGGAAGGACACCCCATAATCTTTTGCCCATTTCTGTCTTTTGCAATTTTTCCCGATGCTTGAGAAGCTCTCCCAGGATGCAGAGGGGAAAGCCAAGGAGATTAAAACAAAGAGAGAGAATATAATAGACATAAAAGACAGATAACAGAAACCATACTTATGAATTACAGGTGACTTGCAGAAGAAACTAATCAAAGTACTGACCTAAAAACAGTTTATAAACTGAAAAGACTCCTGCATTCCGGATGGTATTAGTTTCCCAGGGCTACTGTAACACAGTACCATAAACTGGGTGGCTTAAAACAACAGGGATTTCTTCTCCCACAGTTTTGGAGGCTAGAGGTCCAAAATCAACATGTAAGCAGAGCTTCCCTAGAGAATGCTCTAGGGAAGAATCTTTCCTTGCTTCTTCCAGCTTCTGGTGACCCTGGGTGATCCTTGACTTGCGGCGGGGTTAACCCCAACCTCGGTGTCCGTCTTCACTTGGCCTTCATCTCTGTGTTTGTCTGTGTGTTCTCTCTTTATAAGGACACCGGTCATTGGATTCAGGGTGCCCAAAATCCAGGGCGAATTCGTTTGTAGCCAGTTGTATCTTTAAGACCTTAGGTCACATTCTGATGCTCCAAGTAAATGTGAATTTTGAGGTGACATTATTCAATTGACTGCACAGAACAAATCAATGAAGAGACTAATAAGTAGGCACATCTTGGCAAGAATCTAGAAATAGAAGGACAAAGGAAAAAAAAAATTCTACCAGCAGTGCAAAGTTATTACAGTCAAATGATGAAAAATCAGTCTTCTTCAAGCATCTCAATGGTAGCAAGAGATGACCAAAAAAAGTGACACATCTCCAAGGTTTTAAGGGAAAACAGTTTAACTTAGCCAAATGGCAGTTTTATCATTCACTTATGACTGTTTCAGAAAAGACATTCTCAAACATTCTCAGGAACATCTTTCCTGAGAAAATTGCTTTAAGATCCACTCCAACCAATGGAGAGGTGAAGTAAAATGAGCCAAAGAATGGGTAGGTCATAATATAAAGGAGTGTTGGCAGGCATTGAAGAGATTTAAGCATACAATGAAGTTTAAATGATATACTTTCAAAACATGCAATCTAAATAGCAATTAATTTTTAAAGGGAACATAAACAGTGTAGAATGTCCACAATTTAATAGTAATTCGTTGATTCCCCATATCCCAGATCACACAACACACACGCAGAAGAAACAGATGGGAGAAGGTAGAAAGAAGTAAAAGAAGGTTAATTTCTTCATATTACACACGGCTATTCAGTATTTTAAAATAATTCTTAGTCCTGGTATTTAGAAGAAGTATGGATTCAAGTATTTTACTGGTAGATTTATAATTGGCAAAATGATGTGTGTGTGTGTGAGAGAGAGAGAAAGAGAGAGACAGAGACAGACAGAGACAGAGAGACAGAGTATGCACACAAGAGAGCAGCTAGTTCCCTTCCTCTTTATTTTATAGGAGGTCATCCCCTCCCCCACCGCCACAGCTTAATTGAGGTATAATTGACAATAAAATTTGTATGTTTAAGGTGTACAACTTGATCTGGTATATGTATACATTGTTAAATAATCACCACATTCAAGCTGATTAACAAATCCATCAACTCACATAGTTACCATGCTCTTTTCTCTTTTTTTTTCTCTTTTCTTTGTGTGTGTGTGTATGTGTGGTAAAAACACTTAAGATCTACCCTCTTAGCTAATTTCAAATATACGATACAGTATTACTAATGATAGTCACCATGCTGGACATCAGATCCCCAGAGCTTATTCACTTTGCACAACTGAAACTTGGTACCACTTAACAAATGCCTCCCCATTTCTCCCAGGAGGTCACGTCTACAGAACCTGTCCTTCGTCCCCTTTGCTACTGTAGTCCTTTCACATTCCCCTGGCCCCGCAGGCTCCCCATTTCACCTGCCTTCATATCCAGCCTCTGCACCTTCCTGTGGGCAAGAGGAAAGGGGGCAGGTGAAGGAGGATTGGAGTAAGCCATGGATATTAGGCTCTGCTCTGCGTACGTACCCCCTCCCAGCCTAAATTGATTGGGCTGAGCAGGAGCTGGGGCAGGAAGGGGGAGGTACATACTACCAAGACACTTCCTAGACCTTTGAAGGGACATCTTTACTGTTTCTAATTTCTTGTTATTATCAGCAATATCGTAGTGAATATCTCTATACATGTGTTTTCTTCAAAACCTTTATTATTTCTGTTACAGGCTATGGAGTGAGACTCTTCATCTTTCCCCAGCAAGCAATCAGGACTCACACCTGAGTCAGAAAAAACATGAAGTTCTTCAGCAGGTAGCTTTTGAGATGACTCTCAATGATGCTTGCCTGCTGCCATGCTCGGCCTCACTAGTCTCCTCTCCTGGAGTGTGAGCTGGGCCTCGTGACTTGCTTCTAATAAATGGACTCCTTATGGGCAGGAGTGGGGAGTGTACTTTTCCCCATAAGATCCAGCCCTGTGCCTGGCTCTCAATAAATGTTTGGTGAGTGACATCAGATGTGAGAGGTGAGGGACAAGGTGGCCTTCCTGTGGGTCTGGCCACACTGTCACTCCTCGGGTTAGTCCAATGGTCTTTGAACCAGGGCATAATGTGTGGCCAGGGATAACCTAAGACTTTCCAAAAGATATGTGGACACAAGTAGTTTTAAGGAAATCTATTTCTAGATTTTCAACTTCCACGTCTATTTTTCCTAAAACAGGTCTGCCTGAAACATCTCCTGGTTAAGGCTCCTCCTGTGGGTTCTCCACTCCCACTTCCTCCTCACAGTCCTGCTTCACAAAAGATAAGGATTCCTTTCACCCTCCCTGAGCCTTAATTCCTATGGTGCATAGTTCCCAGCTGATTAAAACTTCCAGGGTATCAAACAAAGGGACAATTTAAGATATTTTTTATTTAACAATCTCACCTCTTCCATTCCCTGACCACTGTCAAAGGATGCAGCCTTTCTGTGGGAGAATCCCATAAAAGCAAAGCAAAGACAGTGCCCAGAACAAATATCAAGCTAATAGCACCTTATTTCCTACAGGTGACAAGCTCGTGGCAAGCCTCTGTGCCTTATTTTCCACTCTGCCAGAAATAGAATTCATAAGTGAGACTGTCTCCAGGACGCATGTCAACATATTTATTTGAATGAACAAATGAAGTCTTATTTTTTTTTCAGATTGAGTCTGATTTGGTTATTTGGTTTGACAGTGAGTTTTGGCTTAACTAATTAAGTTAAATGGTGGACAAAATCCGTAAATTGAATGAGCTAAATATGCAGCTGTGTGTGTGTGTGTGAGTGTGTGTGTGTGTGTTTGTAAGATGAATTTTTTATTTAAAAGACTTGGTATTAGCAAGATATGTTAAGATTAACAACATTTTTTCTTTTCTGAACCCTTTCAGAGTATATTGGGTTAAACAAAGCACTTTAATGTGAAAAAGTGCAGGATGCAATCAATAGTCCTCCATAAGTGATAGTAGTTTTTTTTTTGATATACTTTCTAGCAACTGAGAAACTTGAATGAGTGCAATGACCAAGAATAAATTTCCCCAGGTAGTTGATTCTCCATTCTTTGCATTCAGCTAAATTGATGGAGGATCTAATTAAACTGTCAGCTGATAGATCATTAAAAATAATTTTTGATGATAGATTACCATATGATTTTGGCATATAACTGGGAAGGGGTTCAAAGAATCAAGTCTCACTGCTATGACAAAACTCTTTTTATTCTCATCATATTTCTATGGACACATTTTCTCAGGTGCATCTACAAGAAAGGAAAAATAGCAACGGAATTGAAGCTAAACAGTGTCTCATTCTAACAATAAGTAATGTTTATTCATGGATAGAGGAGCGAGCGTAAAAGAAATCCTTCCCATGTCACTAAAAGATGCATTTCCCACAGTATGGAGGTTCCTCAAAAAATTAAAAATAGAACTTCCATATGATCCAGTAATTCCACTACTAGGTATTTACCCAAATGATACAAAAACACTAATTCGGAAAGACCTCTGCACCTGTGTTTATTGTAGCATTATTTACAGTAGCCAAATTATAGAAGCAGCCCACTGTCCATCAACTGATGAATGGATGAAGAAAATGTGGCATATATAGACAGTGGACTATTACTCAGCCATAAAAAAGAATGAAATCTTCTGTTTGCAACAACATGGATGGACCTAGAGGGTACAATGCTAAGCGAAATAAGTCAGAGAAAGACAAATACCAAATGATTTCATTCATATGTGGAATTTAAGAAACAAAACAAATGAACAAAGGAAAAGGAGAGACAAACCAAAAACCAGACTCTTAATTATAGACAACAAACTGATGGTTACCAGAGGGGTGGTGAGTGGGGGGTGTGGGTGAAATAGGTGATGGGGATTAAGGTACATTTATCATGATGAGCACTAAGTAACATAGAGAATTGTTGCATCACTGTATTGTACACCTGACGCTAATACAGTATTGTATATTAACTGTCCCGAAATTAAAGTAAAAAAGATGCATTTTCAGTATCATGGTATTTTTGTTAAATATTTATTAAAATTCATATTATATTTATAGTATTTTGATTAATTGTATAATAAACACTATTTTGATGGATAATCTAGAAACTTTTTTTAACACCTGGAGCTTATGATCCCAGGAGATTTTTAAAGTTAACTTCAATATATACACATATTTTTATTTCAGAGTATGATAAGCATTAAAATAGGATGAAAATCTCTGGCGGAATTGGAATGAAAATGCAGATTCAAGGAGAAATATGAACAATATAAGATTTCTGTTGATAAAGAAGAGCCTGTTAGGTATTTTTTAAACAGCTGATGGTGAGTATCAAATTGCTATGCTATTTATATGTCATTGGATACATTTAAAAGAGTCATGTTACAGTTTTGTAGCTGGCAGATTTTCAATATGCAGACATTGCACCCTTTGGGATCACTACTGAAATTTGCAAGGCAACTATTTAGCTGTCAATGCACCCATGCTGCCTCTCAGACTTGGCCTAGCCCTTCTCCTTAGCTAGAACAATCTCCCTATCCTGGCCAGGATAACATGGGCATGGAGGGTCTGAGACTGGGGTGGCCTGGCCAAGTACAGGGCTCAGGAGGGGGCACACGGTAACAGTCGGGGAATCAGAGCTTTCCCTTGCTGTCCTAACCCCACCACTCTCCAAAAGCCAAGCAAAGGGAAGTCCCACACCTCCCCTTAGGGACTGTGTCCTCAGAGCTGAGGACAGCAACAGGCTGTGGCCATGTAGACAAAGGATTCCCCAGACTTTTAGGCCACAAACCCCTCTAGAGTCCTCTGGCTTAATTAGCGATGCTTGGCTTCCTATAGGAAAGTGGGCGCAGGGGCCTGGGCTGCACACTCCCGCCTACTACCCACTTCACAGCTCGCCCTTCTCCCCAGCAAGCCTTGGGTAAGCACTCTGGAGAGAGAGGGGACCGAAGCTCCCAGGCTGAAGGAGGAGACAGTTCCCACAAAGAGGCAGAGAGGGGATACCAGAATCCTCCTCCCCTTGTCCTCATTCTAAAAGAAGGACTGTATGCTCTTAACTTTTTCTTTACATTCATAATTCAAGAGAATTGATGCTTTAAAGGACCCAGGGCCTGAAATATTTATAATGTTCCTTGAGGACCTGCGACAACAGAAGAGAACCACCTATATAAATAGCAAGGCCATCATAAAGGAACCAAAATGTTTGGCAAAGGCAATCCAGGAAGACTTCCTAGAGAAGTGAGATATTCAAACGACTTTTTTTTTTTTTTAAGATTTATTTATTCTAGAGACAGCACAAGTGGGAGGGGCAGAGGGAGAGAGAGAATCTCAAGCAGACTCCCCGCTGAGCACAGAGCCAGACGCCAGGCTCTATCCCCTGACCCTGAGATCACGACCTGAGCCGAAACCAAGAGTCAGACGCTCAACAGACTGCACCACCCAGGCGTCCCTTGAAACACCTTTTTAAAGGATATTTGGAGGTTACTAAGCAACAATTCCAATGTTTATTGCCTCCCAGAATGTTCTCTCAGTGGTGAGGAGTTGTAACATTGAAAATACCAGCGATCAGCTGGAGACAGATAAACTGGAGTCTGGGGGAGGGGAGCGGGGGGGGGAGGGGGGGGAGTGGAAGGAGAGAACAAAATCCTTTCGCAAATGCAATAACACTGCCCTGCTTCATTTCATTACCAGAGATGAACAGGGCTTATAAATGACGACATTACAAGCTGAAACGTGACCCCCTGGGAGAGAGTACGGGCTGCCTTAGTGTTTGTAGATCTGCTCCCTGCCTGCTGTCCACAGGGATCTACGTGAGCTCAGAGAACCAACAAGCAGGAGCACCTTCCACTGAGATGCAACGATGCTTCAGCTGTAAAGGGCGTAACCCGGCACGGCACTGAGCCTGGTTGGGCTGCCCTGGCCTGGGGAACCAGCCACAGCTCAGTGACCCGGCCAAGGGGGACAGCCAGGTCCACTGCTCAGTCCTTGGGTGAGGAGCGCACAGAGCAGCGGGCAGCACCCACGACTTCATAACCCAATGTGACCAGTCCCTTCCAGGCACTCTTGGCTCCAGCCTAACTGGATTGCCTGCCCTTGCCTTGTGCCTCCCTGCCCTGTGTTCTCCAGTCCAGGCCAC
Organism: Leptonychotes weddellii; assembly: GCF_054177405.1. NCBI lineage: Eukaryota > Metazoa > Chordata > Mammalia > Carnivora > Phocidae > Leptonychotes > Leptonychotes weddellii. The sequence continues at coordinate 55,732,426 of NC_138378.1, forward strand.
TTCCTTCCCTTAAAGGCCCTTTGTTTGCATATCCCCTTGTCTACTTTCTACTAGTCCCACCTCCAGGCTCCTCCTCGGAAAGGCTTCTCTGATGCCCCATCAACTGAACCAGCCCTTGATCACCTTGTCATCCTCTGTGCGGCCGCCCCGGAGCCCCTGACCTGCAGTTCTCTCATGAAATGGATCCCTTTCTACCTTGCATTATGGTTATTTCTATGGTTTGATTTCCTCTCCCGGCCTAGGGCAAGAATTATCAGCCCGTCTCACTTGAACTCCCCGAAGCTGGGCTGAGTACGTCCTGGGTGCCAGGCAGTGTACAGGGGTGCATTCATGAGGGAGGGACACAGAACCCTGCAGCCAGGCCTTCATGTCCCAGTAGGAGAGGAGAGGTCAAGCGCAGCTCAGAGCAACGGCCCTCTAAGGCCAAGCTCAACGCTCTTCCTATAGCTTTAGCCCAGAAGGTGGCTGAGTTCCAGATGTTTGGAAATGATTTCTCTTTAACCAAATGCAGATCGGCCTGTGATGTTCCAGGTAGCAATGGCTGAAAGGCAGTCCAGCAAATACTCAGTCACTGGGTATGGGCTTCCGGGGAATGGTGAGTATACCCTCGGTCATGATACTTTATCGATCTGGAGTCCCAGGAGGGACTCTGGAGCCAAGATTCCTCTGGGCCCTAGCTGAGCACAGGGAGAACATTCAGTTTACATCCAGCAGGTGGTTCCTAACTTTCTGAGAAGCTAATGAAAGTTCTGGATGTTCTTCCCAGAAGTGCACAGACACATGCATGTGTTCTTTGGCACACAGTTTCAGGGGATTCACCTACTTTTGAAAACCCTTCCATGGATCCCTGAATCAACTTTGATGTAAACAGTGGGTCCTTTGGTGTGGTTGCTATGGAACGATGGGCAAAACCTATATACCCTCAGGGAAAAGTGCTCAGAAAATATCTGCTGAATTAATGATGTTGAATTTGACCAGGCTAAGATCCCTACTTGTGTTCACCGATCACTATTTCTTCTACTATCTGATAGAGCCAGAGCCCACCCAGTGTTCAGGTGGAAAAGGCAGCCTTCCGTGTGGGGACATATGTGGGGTTCAGGGAATGCCTTGCCCCTGAAAAGCATCTTTCTCCGACAAACTCTGCCATGAACACAGTCATTAACACAGCATCCCTTTGAAGCAAGGGGTCAGAGTGACTGGGTATATGGAACTCCTCTCCTCCTCTTTCAGGGAGGAGCCTGGGGTTGAAGACGGATTTGTAGGGCGTTTCTTCCTTTTAGAAGGGGGCTCAGCAGACAAAGATAAGGTGCATTGTTCCTGCAGAGACTTTCTAACCTCAGCTCTGCCTCCCTCAAGGGCAATATTCCAACTATGAAGAGACCTTGAGAACTATTTCAAAATCAAAACACCACCCATATGATCTGACAATCCAGAAACAAAAAAATACCCTGGAAAATCTTTTGTGAGTAAGTTAATGAGAACTGCCAAGAATGCTCAGCCCCTGGGAAGTTTGAATGTATTCAAGCAGGAAAGACCTTTGCAGAAGAGGGGTGGAGGGATGAGTATTCATTGAGTGTCAACTATGTGCTGGGTGGTTTCCACATATTATCTCATTTAAGCTTCACAATATTGGGAGAAGAAAGTATCATTTTCCCCAATTACAAGTGAGGAAACAGGCAAGTGAGCCCAAAGTTATGCAGTTAGTAAGAACCCAGATTCAAACTCAGGCTGTCAGTTCTCAAAGCCCACAAGCTTCCCGCTGTACAGTAGATAGCATGTATTTTGTTTTGTTTTAGGACAGAACACAGATCAGGCCTATGCTCACTTCAACTCAGAAATAAGGGACCATCTGGAGAGACCAAGGTTGTCCTGAATTACATCAACTTTAAAATTTGGAGGAGGGGCCAGAACCCCACTATTTCCCCTGGAATAAGTTCTGGGTTTGCTTCATGATCATGAGAACTAATCACTTTTCTTTTTCAACATACGTACCCTGCAGACCTTAGGATCCTTGTGAAATGTGAACATGGGAAGATCTTCCCCAATGGCCCAAGTCCAAAGCTCCAGAGGCCGGGTAGAAGCAATGACACACAACTCCACAAGATGCCAGGTTGTGGGGCCCAGCAGAGCCCAAGAAGGCTGACCCCTGTCTCCAGGTAACTATGACCAGGGACTCACCTGTCCATATACTTCACTGCACCAGAAAATGACTAACTTGGGAAAATACTCATTGTTGACCACGTTCACTATTTCAAAAAAATTTTGTTTCTTTGTTGAAAGTATCTTTCTTTATTTTACCTCCTTGGCATTTCCTGTTGTTTCTGTGAACAAGCACACTCCCATAAATGTCATCATCATCATTATCACCATCATAATGGCCAACATCCAGGAATTCATTTGCAGTCTAAAAAGTATTTTCCTACAAAATGTAAATCATGATTATGAGCCATAACCAAGACTTCGAAAGACAGTCAGTGTTGAGATAAACGTAATTCTTTTCTTCGGTAATAAGCAACTTTGGGCGCATTTATTAATTTTCATGCCTAGATTTTCCTCTTCTATCTCTCACAGATACATTTATTTTCAACTAGACGTTTTTGAATAAATCACTGGCCCAATTAGGCAGAGAAATAGGGACCAAGCAGGGTATCTACATGCAAATAAATATTTTTTGCACCGATATTTGCAAACTGATGGCTTTTGAAGTCTAGATTTTTCGGACAAAAATCATTTGGATATCATTAAAGAAAAAAAAAAAAGCCTAAAACTTTTTTCCATTTAATAGAGGGCATTGCCAAATATTTTTGGCACCTCAAGTTGTCTTGTTGTTAATCAACTATTATTATAGGGGTTTGCTCCAGAACAATGTTCTAAAAGCTCTTTATCTTGTTACATAAGCAGAATGGCATTCCAAAATCTCATTTTTTAAAAGGCATTAGTCACCAGTATAACAAAACACATGTTCTGTACCAATAAAATTTAATGTTCAAATAAAAAATGCTTGTTTACATGCATTTTTATATGCCGGCCTGTATTAAAGAGAACATGTTTTCCTTAGGTCAGTGGACACTCCCTCCTATTTCTCTGTCTAATGAGAAGCCAACCCATCTCCTTGTCATCGCCCCTGGAGAGGAGGTAGAGATCCAACAGGGGAGGAGCAGATTTGGTAGTTATGACTTTGTGACTTGAAGCTGAACGGTAGCTCTCCTCCCCTACCCGCCGACTGAGTCTGGGCTGAGAACTGTTTCTACAGGCGGGTCACTGTTGCAATGAGCTGTTGTCATTCAAACCCAACAGTTGTGGACCCTGCGAGAGGGTCCCTCCTCTCTTCATCACCAATAGAGAATCAGACATCAGAATCTTATACTATAACAAGAACAATGACGGAAGGTGCAGTTTTTAAAAACATTTCCTTTTATTCTCAAGTCTAGAGGATGCATCCATCAATACAACTTCTTGCTAAATTCATTAACCTTTGTTTCATCCAAAATAAGTAAATCCTATGAGGTAGGGCAATGGTTCACCTTAAGCCATTATAACTCTATTTGGTATCTTTAGGCTAAAATTTTTCCTTCAAACTAATTAAAATTTTCTAATTGAAGTTTATGGCCTAGAAGCATCTGATTTTTCCCTGTGTTACCGGGTTTGATGTATTTCTTTTTTTTTAAATATTTTATTTATTTATTTGAGAGAGAGCGAAAGAGAGAGCACACAATCAGGAAGAGGGGGAGAGGCAGAGGGAGAAGCAGACTCCCCGCTGAGTGGGGAGCCCGCCATGGGGTGGGGAGCCCAATGCGGGCCTCGGTCCCGGGACCCTGGGATCATGACCTGAGCCCAAGGCAAACGCTTAACCAACTGAGCCACCCAGGCACCCCAGGGTTTGATGTATTTCTTACATGCATTCAGAATCACATAGCATAACACTGTAAATGTAACACCATGTCATTCGTAGACTTCTCTTACATGCTTTGCAACCATGGGAGAGGGTATCACAGTTAAGGATGGAGTTTCTCATAGGTAATTCCGGTTCCATAAACAAAAATATGTATTGTCTAAGGGGAATATTTTATTCTAGTAACAGGTTAGATTTTTATTCAATAGCAGGTGAATGATTTATTAGTCTTATTAATTAGACATCAAAGCCCTCTCAAATAAAATAAATAAATAAATAAGCTTCATAGTAACAGAGACCAGGAAGACAGAGAAACATATCCTGGAAACTATTTTTGTGTGTGTGCAAAATAGGTAACTGCTACTACCAGTTCTTCCTTTTCCTCACCTGAAAGCCTTGCAAATTCTAGACAAACTACCTCTGTCAGAGTCCAGAAAGAGAAGGAAAAAACAAAATGAAGCTGACACCATTTCTTGCCCGTGATGTCATTTGCTGTCTTCCAAAGCCCATGGGTCCAATTTTGATGTCAGGGTGCGTAACTCCGCAGTGATAGGCCCAAATGTATTTGAAGAGGGAAATAACCTTTCAGCTCTGTGCAGTCATTTTCCCCACGAAGACAAATATAGCCCAGGCTGAAATCACTTAGTGTCAATCAAGGTAACCAGATCAGCTCAGCGTTAATAATGAATTTGGTCATGTGCCCCCACAGCGAGTGAAGTGTGAGATAGCCAACCACTTGTGCCAAGTGACACCCACCGGCTTCTATGTCAGGCCACAGTTCTCCCAGCCCAGCTGGGAAGCAACAGGGTAATTTAATCTGCCACCCACTCTAATTGCTAAACTGAGAGAATTATCAGGGTTGCCAGATAGGGCTTTCAGAGCCCTGGGCCTAGGCTTGGTGGCGCAATGCAAAGCTATGGCTGGGGTTCTCATTAGGGATGGATCCAGGTTTTGTAGGGTCTAAGGCTTACACAACTTAGGGTCTCTCTTTAGGAAAAGAATACAAACTTACAAATATAAAGTTAGAAGCAGGGCCTTGGAAAGGTCCCTTTTAAGTGAGAGGCCCTGAAGCTTATGCTTCATTAACATCATGGTAAATCTCCAGTTGTCATGGAAACCGAAAGAACACTGGCCTCCTGTCTGTGTCCTGGATTTCGGATTGATTGACTCCAAGGAAGTATATCCTCTCTACTCTTATGTGATCGTTTGCCCTTTTCCATAATTCCTTACATGGAGATGAGCTACACGCAATGCGATCATGGGTCATGGGTCATCCCTTTACCAACCACCTCAAATGTAGAGTTGTGTTTCTGACAGACACCAGTCACCAGTTGGTATGCCCTGGTTGTCCTCTATGATGCCAGCTTTTAAAGGTTAAGGGTATGTCCCAAATATCCTTAGTTTCCCCTAAATAATCTGCAATAAAACTTTGAAGAGGATGACCACAAACTCAATCACTAGAGACAAAAATAATAGAACAATGGACTCAGGGAGACCTTAGACGCAGGCAGTTTTCAGGCAAACCAAAGACTGCTTGTCCTATTTAAGTATTTACAAGCAAACTAAAAGCATTATTACCACAATAGGGAAAAATCAAATGGCATTTAATCCCTCAAAAGCAATGTTGGTTCGACACTTCAAAATATTGTTAATAGACTGGAAGAGGAAAATTTTATGATTATCTCAATGGAAGCAGAGAAATTATTTCATGATTCTTAATACTCATCCCCAAGAAACTCTTAGCAAGTTGGAAATAGGAGAAAATCTTCTTTTCTTGATAATGTCAACCAGAAACCTAGAGCAAATATTTACCTAGTAATGAAATTAGAGAGTTATTCCTATAGGCATTAGGAACAAGATAAGGATCCCCATAGCTAGTTCACATTGACCTAGAAGTCCTGGCCAATTAAATGACAAAGAAAAGAAATAAGACATAAGGATCTGAAAGGAAGAAACAAAACTATCAGTATTTGCAAACAACATAATTGTGTATCTAAAAAATCTAAGAGAAAAAAATAAAAATAAAAACTAAAAAACCTAAGAGAATCTGAGGTAAATGATCACAATTCAGAGTTCAGTTAGGAGGACAAGCACAATGTTAACATATGAAAGCAACACCTTGACTGTATCCTACAATAACTATTGCAAAATGTCATGAAGAAAGATCTTATTCACCAAAGCCATGAAACTACAAAATACCCAAGAATAAACAAAAAATGTTTAAGATCTAAATGAAAACATGATAAAATTTTACTGAAAGACATTAAAGAAAACCCAAACAAATGAAGAAAATGTACCTGTATCTGGTTGGAAAGGCTTGGCATCTAAAGATGATTATCCCCCCCCCCCAAATTAAGCTCAAACTCCCAGTGGGATCTTTCAAAGAAGTTATAGACTGATTCTAAAATTCTCCTATAACAGAAAATGTGAAAGGATACCCAAGGTAATTCTGAAAAAGAAGTTCTATAAGAGAGAGCCGTGCTGTCGTAAATTTCTGAAGTAGTCCGATAGAGGGTAGGAACACTCAGGTACTCAGAGAGTACACAAATTGCATGTCATTGCAATGACCTTAAAGGATAAGAGACTGCATCAAGTAGGAGAACTTGGGGAGTACAGCTCCTTGGTTTACCTTAATCACACTATGAGAGACAGTCTGAGTGCTGGTCATGGTCAACCAGCCAGAAAGAAACTGTCAGGTGATGGGAAGTCCTGAACAGTGTTTTTTGTAGCCCATAGGCCACCAGCCACAATGCCCCAAAACTCCGGGATGGTTGTGCAAAACCACTTTTGGTAAGCCACATTATTCAGACCTATTATCAGTTTCAGTTTCTTGCTATATTGCTATAATGCCATATTGCTGCACTGCACACAGATTAAATGATAATAACCAGGCATCAAGTATGCCCCGTTGACTTAAGACAATATGACAGGCCATGTGTGATTGTCATGTGATTATTATCACTATTCATCCTACAGCCCACTGTCCACTGGGCTACTTCAGAAATGTAAAAGCATGTGCCCTCTTTCAGGACTCCTTTTGCAAAATTTCAGGCAGGCATGTCATCTATCTACTGGGAGGAGCTGAGCAGGACAAGCCTGGCCATTGGCTATCACAATATCAAAACATAAAGCTACAGGAAATAAAACATTGTAACATTGGTACAAAATAGCTCAATGGGACATAAAAGGGAATACAGAAACTGAGCCATGAATATGTGGGAAGATATTTTATGGTAAATGTGGCATTTAAAATCAATAGGGAAAGAATATACTGACTATTTAAAAAAATTATATTGGAGCAATTTACTAACCATTTAGGAGAAATTAATTTACATCGCTACTTTTTACTACTCAAAAATGTAAGTTCCAGAAGGATTAAAGACCTAAACAATATACAAAACTATAAAACCTTAGAAGAAAATCTTAGAGAATGTGACGTAGGGAAAGCCTCTGCAAAAACTATAGAGGAAAAAGTGATTGGATTTAATTTTGTCACATTGTAACATTCTGTCAACAGAAGTCGCATGAACATACTAAAAGAAAAGTGACAGATCATGAAAAGATATTTGCTATGTATGTAACAAAGGATTGGTATTCAAAATATATAAGGAATTTCTATAAGAAAAAGACAAATAGGGGCGCCTGGGGAGCTCAGTTGGTTAAGCATCTGCCTTCTGCTCAGGTCATGATCCTGGAGTCCTGGGATCAAGCCCCGAGTCTGGCTCCCTGCTCAGCAAGGAGCCTGCTTCTCCCTCTCCCTCTGCTGCTCCCACTGCTTGTGCACTCTCTCTCTCTCTCAAATTAATAAATAAAATCTAAAAAAAGAAAAAGACAAATAGACCAACAGAAAAATGGATGACAGATAGGAATTGGCGATTCATAAAAGACAAACTACAAGTCAATACTAAACACAAAAAAATCAGCTTCACTGCCCACCAGTATAGAATTAAACAATAGTGGAATACCATTTCCAATTTTTACTTGTGATCAACAATACTTTCATTTGTCTGAGAAAGTATATTTTCCCTTAATTTTTGAAAGATATTTTCACTGGTTATGAAATTCTGCTTCACAGAGATTCCCCACCCCAACCCCCGCCCCCTCCCACACTTTAAAGATGTGACTCCATCATCCTCTGGCTTACACAGCTTCTGACAAAAGTCTGCAATAATTTTTAAATCTTTGCTCCTATGCATAGAATGTCTTTTTCCTTCCACTGTCTTCAGGCTTTTTCCTTCATCCTTGGCTTTCAATAGTTTGAATCTTATATGCCTAGGTTATTCTGTTTTGCTTTTGTTTTGTTATTCTGCTTGGTGCTCTCTGAGCTTTTTAGATCCATGGGTGATATTTATAATTAATTTTGGAAACTTTTCAGCCATTATTTCTTCAAATATTTCTTCTTTTCTTTCCTCTCTCTTTCTAAAATTGTAATTTATATGTATATTAGACTATTTGATATTGTCCCTCAGATTTTTGCATGCTCTTTCTTTCTTTTTTTCACTCGTGTGTGTGCTTCCATTTGCATAATTTCATAAAGACAGATCTTCATGTTCAATGATTCTTTTCTCGGTTGTATCAAGCTTACTAATGAGCCCATTGAAGGCATTCTTCAACTCTTTTACTTTGTCCTTCATTTCTAGCACTTGCATTTGATACTTTCTTATTTTTTCTATCTCTCGACTAAAATTACCCATCTGCTATTGTGCATTGTCCGTCTGTTCCATTAGAACCTTTAACATAGAAACCACAGTTATTTTAAATTCTGTCTGATCAATCCAACATCTATGTTATATCTGAGTCTGACCCTGTTGATTGCTTTGCTTCTTGATAGTGTCTTTTTCCTTGCTTTTTTGTATGTTTCATAAATATTTGTTGAAATCCAGTCATCTTGTATGTGACAGTGAAAATTGATGCAAATAGTTTTTAGGCCTGGAAATAAGCATGCCTTTTGCTCTGCTAGGCCTTTGGTATAGGGGTTTGAGTCAATATATTCAGGCGATGCTATGTGGCAGACACTGTTGGTTGTCTTTCCAAAGGTAATCTTTTCTTTTCTCCCTGCTAAAAAACTTGAATATCAAGGGGTCCCTGGGTGGCTCAGTCAGTTAAGTGCCTGCCTTCAGCTCGGGTCATGATCCTAGTCCTGGGATCAAGCCCTGCATAACATTGGGTTCCCTGCTCAGCAGGGAGTCTGCTTCTCCCTCTTGCCTCTGACCCTCCCCCTGCTCTGCTCTCACTGGTACTCTCTCTCTCAAATGAATAAATTGAAAAATCTTTAAAAAAAAAAAAGTGTCCATTGACAGAATGAACAGAAGGCTTAGGACTATGCCTCTGCTTACCCCCAAAAGTGTTCTCACGAATTCTCCCACCTCCTCTATGCCCATTCTCATCTTTGACTTCTTCCAGTTCTATAACTTATGCACACTGTTCTCTCTGCTGAAACAGTCTTCCTCCACATGCTGCCTAGCTAATTCCTACTTATCCTTTAAGTCTTGCTTAGGACATTGCCTTTTCTAGGAGGCCTTTCTAACCCTCCTGAATATGTTTAACTGGGCCTCTTACATTCTCCCATGGCACCCAATGCTGTCCCCTAAATAGCACTTGGCACACTGAATGGTTATGATTCCTCACTAGAATGTAAGCTCCTGAGGGCAGGGACCACGTGTGTCTTAATTACTGCAGCATTCTCATGCAGGACTCGGGGCCTCACACATGGTTGGGCCACAATAAATATGTGCTAAATAAATGAATGAAATTTTACCCTCTAGAAAGGAAAATAAGGCACACACATAAAAAAGAAAAATAAAAGCCCAGAATTATAACGCCACCAGCTTTGGTTTTCTTTTTCCAATATTCCTCTGACTATTCAGGGTCTTTTCTGGTTCCATACAAATTTTAGGATTATTTGTTCCAGCTCTGTGAAAAATGTCGATGGTATTTTGATAGGGATTACCTTGAATGTGTAGATTACTCTGGGTAGCTTAGACATTTTAACAGTATTTGTTCTTCCGATCCATGAGCATTGACTGTCTTTCCATTTCTTTTGTCTTCCTTCATAAGTATTCTGTAGTTTTTAGAGAAGAGATCCTTTGCCTCTTTTGTTAGGTTTATTCCTAGGTATCTTACGGTTTTTGGTGCAATTGTAAATGGGATCGATTCCTTAATTTCTCTTTCTTCTGTCTCATTATTAGTGTATAGAAATGCAACAGATTTCAGAAAAGACCCCGAATAGCCAGAGGTATGTTGAAAAAGAAAAGCAAAGCTGGTGGCATCACAATTCCTGACTTCAAGCTCTATTACAAAGCTGTCATCATCAAGACAGTATGGTACTGGCACAAAAACAGACACATAGATCAATGGAACAGAATAGAGAGCCCAGAAATGGACCCTCAACTCTATAGTCAACTAATCTTCGACAAAGCAGGGAAGAACGTCCAATGGAAAAAACAGTCTCTTCAACAAATGGTGTTGGGAAAATTGGACAGCCACATGCAGAAGAATGAAACTGGACCATTTCCTTGCACCACATACAAAAATAGACTCAAAATGGATGAAAGACCTAAATGTGAGATAGGAATCCATCAAAATCCTAGAGGAGAACACAGGCAGCAACCTCTTCGACCTCACCGCAGCAACTTCTTGCTAGACACGTCTCCAAAGGC